>NC_069504.1:422717937-423317937 GCF_027579735.1 Bombina bombina
GAAACTAATGTTTTGGGTTTCATGTCCCTTTAAGCCAGACACAAACTCTCAAAAAGCACAGCCCCACTCAATCTAATTGCTACACCAAAAAAACTCATCAATCAACACACATTACACAGACTGGGTATCTAATACACAAAACAAAAACTCTCTTTTAGACAGCACCCATGAACACCCTACAACACTCCAGTGCCAGTTTGACACAGACATACTACATGACTTTTCTATCAAACCGTCTCAACGCATCTAAACACTCAATTACAAAGCAACAAAAATACTCATGACTCCACAGATCCAAGGTTCCACCACTGCCCATTGCCCAAATAACACAAATACAATCACATACCAGATAAACCTCTGCACCAAACTTTCCCCCTTGCAAATGCAAAATGTCCCTAAGTTTTTTTTCTAACTTTCTATTCTTCCACTCATCATATATTAACTATTCTAACTATATACCACTTTTGTTACACTTCCCCTTTAATTTCATGCAATCCATATTTCTTTTTGATTTAAACAAATAATACAAGTATCCAGTCACTCCTTATCTACATCCTGCCCACAATCATAAATCCTACCCTATCGTTTAGTCTTTTCTCCTTTAACAAACGTTTCCCTCTTACAAACGCAATAACTGAATGGGGGCTCTGCTGTCTCTTGTATCAATGAAAAATTTTGATTTGTACTGAATGTTGTATCCAGGATTTGACATTGTCCTAAAGAATTAGCTCTATTTAGTCAGTTACAGAGATTCATACTAGTTTCACTAACAGTTATCACCTCAGGCTCTTTGCTTGTGAGTGAACTATTTGCTGATGTCATGAAATATCCTGAGGTAGCTAAATTCTGTTAAGCTCATAGAACATTAATCAGTTGGACATGTATCTGAAGCCATCTGCAAATATATCCCTGGCTTATTTTAAAGAACTACCCAACAGATTCAAAGAGCAGCTAAATTTAGTTTCCCAAAATAAATAGCAGCTTGATTGCAAAAATTCAAGAAATTAAATTAGTTCGATTTGGATGCTAAAAATACATCACTTAAAGGGCCATAATACACTCATTTTTTCTTTGCATAAATGTTTTGTAGATGATCTATTTATAAAGCCCATAAAGTTTTTTTTTTTTTAAAAAAATGTATAATTTTGCTTATTTTTAAATAACATTGCTCTGATTTTCAGACTCCTAACCAAGCCCCAAAGTTTTATTTGATTACCGTCAGCTACCTTCTCCAGCTTGCTCCTGTTTGTGTAAAGGGTCTTTTCATATGCAAAAGAAGGGGGAGGGTCTTATTTCCCACTTGCAGTGGGCTTTCCAACTACCTCTTCAACAGAGCTAAACTGAAAGCTTCTAAGTATGTTTTTAAACCATTTTATACTGGATTTTTATATCAGTATCTGTGCATCTTATTCTTTATAGTAGTGTATTACATGCAGTTATATGAAAATGAGTGTATACTGTCCCTTTAAGAACATTAAAGGCAACATGAATTTTGATCTACAAGTGGCATTTTTAAGACATTGTTTTAGGTAAATCATCTCTTGTTTTTATGTATTTCATTCCTGAAAATGTATTTTATTGGTATGTTTTTTTAAATTGATAACATCATGATATGAATGATAAACAACATGGTTGTATTTATTTTTAGTTTTCAATATGATTTTCTTTAATTATAAATTTAAAAAGCATTAGATATTATGAGAGAACATAGTCAAGTCTAAAAGTAGGAACTATAAATGCAGTTTTTCAAATGTTTATAACTTTCAATGCAGCAACAGTTTGGGGTGAGTTTAATCTCTAAAGGGATAGTCTAGTCAACATTAAAGGGACAGTCTAGGCCAAAATAAACTGTCATGATTCAGATAGAGCATGTCATTTTAAACAATTTTCCAATTTACTTTTATCACCAATTTTGCTTTGTTCTCTTGGTATTCTTAGTTGAAAGCTTAACCTAGGAGGTTCATATGCTAATTTCTTAGACCTTGAAGGCCACCTCTTTTCAGAATGCATTTTAACAGTTTTTCACCACTAGAGGGTGTTAGTTCACGTGTTTCATATAGATAACACTGTGCTTGTGCACGTGAAGTTATCTGGGAGCAGGCGCTGATTGGCTAAACTGCAAGTCTGTCAAAAGAACTGAAATAAAGGGGCAGTTTGCAGAGGCTTAGATACAAGATAATCACAGAGGTTAAAAGTACATTAATATAACTGTGTTGGTTATGCAAAACTGGGGAATGGGTAATAAAGGGATTATCTATCTTTTAAAACAATAAAAATTCTGGTGTAGACTGTCCCTTTAAACTTTCATGATTCAGATAGAGCATGTCATTTTAAGCAGCTTTCTAGTTTACTCCTATTATCAATTGTTCTTTGTTCTCTAGCCTAGGAGCCAGCCCATTTTTGGCTCAGCACCTGGGTAGAACTTGCTCATTGGTGTCTAAATGTAGCCACCAATCAGCAAGCACTACCTAAGTGCTGAACCAAAAATGGGTCAGTTGCTAAGCTTACATTCTTGCTTTTTCAAATAAAGATACTAAGAGAACGAAGAAAAATATTTAAAAAGCAGGAAAGTTTAGGAGCCAGCCCATTTTAGGTTCAGCACCCTGGATACATTTAGCCACCAATAAGCAAGCATAACCCAGGTTCTGAACTAAAAATGGTCTGGCTCCTAAAAATGAAATCCACAGTTTTAAAATGGAAAAGAAAGTCTGTAATAAGCCTATAACATGACAATATTCTCGCCTTAAAGGCAATGTTGTTAATCAGATACTAATGCAAACTCTGAAAACAAAGGAAACATTTCAATCCAGTAACCCAAATATTACATTACTACTTATTTATTGTAGACTATATTTGTTATGTTTAAATAAAACTAATGCAAACATGCTGTATACAATTCATTAAATGGTTTCTGGGAATTACTGTCTATTTAAATGATCAAACCCTGCAGCTCATCATTACATTTGTGTGGATGGTTCCTTTAAGATTATAAAATGAATGTCATAATCAATAGCTGGCTTTAAAAAGTGATCAGAGCATCACAAAATGGCACACTCCTTAATAATGATAATATACTATTTGTTCAAAATGTGCTCTGCAATTCAAAACTTGAAGAAAAAAATGGAACTAGAGAACAAACATAATACAGTAAAAACCAGTAGAACTGGCCATGGCCACAATGTTATATTAATTAAGGAGGAAGAAATTGGTCTTGAAATAAATTGGACCAAGCAGTATTACATGAATAGGGCACTTGAAAAGATAAATACTTCAGTTTAAATAGCCATTAGGAGCAAATGCTTCTTGTATGAACACTTACAATAGAACTATACAAATGTTGGTTAAGGATTGCTATCAATCTGCTCTAAAAAGGTGCTACTGAAATGAATAACTTATTCCAGAGTGAAAAGCACTTTTGTCTAGAAGCCTATAGAGATAAATTTGCAATGCATATTTGGTTGCTGTCCAAATCAGCTACATAACGTCACAATTAGCCACTCAATAAAAACTTTGAAATGCATTTCTGAGGGTTTCCCCCCCACAAAAAAAAATAACAACAAATTCAGCTGTCATATACCAAGTTGTGCAAAACTGGGTATTTGGTTAACTGAATCCATGGCAACTTGAAGAGATATTGCACAACATTTCTGTATGCTCTCCTAACAGCTTATAATGCATTATTGATGAAAAATACAGGGATACATATTAGCTGTTCACCATCACCTAGATTACGAGTTTTGCATTAGAGGCTGTGCGGTGCTAATGAGCAGTTTATGCTCACGGCTCACTTACTGACACAGCGCTGGTATTACGGGTTTTTACAAACCAGACAAGAAGTGAGTGTTGAGCAAAATTTTGCTCATTACCGCATTCCAATACCAGCGCTGCTTACGTTAGCGGTGAGCTGGTGTAACGTGCTCGTGCACGATTTCTCCATAGGAATCAACAGGGAGAGCCGGCTGAAAAAAAGTCTAACACCTGCAAAAAAGCAGCGTAAAACTCCATAACGCAGCCCCATTGATTCCTACGGGGAAATACATTTTATGTCTACACCTAACACGAACCCCAAGTCTAAACACCCCTAATCTTACACTTATTAACCCCTAATCTGCCGCCCCCAATGTCGCCGCAACCTACCTACACTTTTTAACCCCTAATCTGCCGCCCCCAACGTCGCCGCCACTATAATAAACATATTAACTCCTAAACCGCCGCACTCCCGCCTTGCAAACATTAGTTAAATATTATTAACCCCTAATCTGCCGGCCCTAACATCGCCGACACCTACCTACATTTATTAACCCCTAATCTGCCGCCCCCAATGTCGCTGCCACTATATTAAAGTTATTAACCCCTAAACCTAAGTCTAACACTAAACCTAACACCCCCTAACTTAAATATAATTAAAAGAAATCAAAATAAAAATTACTATCATTAACTAAATTATTCCTATTTAAAACTAAATACTTACCTATAAAATAAACCCTAAGCTAGCTACAATATAACTAATAGTTACATTGTAGCTAGCTTAGGGTTTATTTTTATTTTACAGGCAAGTTTGTATTTATTTTAAAGGGACAGTAAACCTTAAAAATAATGTTATATAATTCTGCACATAGTGCAGAATTATATAACATTATATTAGCCAAACATTTATAAAACGTAATTTCGCCTATTAATTTAAAAAAAAAACATGCTTTTTCATAGACCCGCCCGCAGAGAGCAGAGAGCGGGTCTGTGAAACAGCGTGTTTTTTTTTTTAATTAATAGGGGAAATTACGTTTTATAAATGTTTGGCTAATATAATGTTATAAATAATATATAATTAAATTATTTCCATAAATTAAATACAATTAAATTAAATTATCTAAAGTACAAAAAAACACAAACACTAAATTACAGAAATAATAAACAAATTACAAGATTTTTAAACTAATTACACCTAATCTAATCCCCCTAACAAAATAAAAAGCCCTCCCAAAATAAAAAAAGCCCTACCCTAAACTAAATTACAAATAGCCCTTAAAAGGGCCTTTTGCGGGGCATTGTCCCAAAGTAATCAGCTCTTTTACCTGTAAAAAAAATTACAAATCCCCCCCAACATTAAAACCCACCACCCACACAACCAACCCTACTCTAAAACCCACCCAATCCCCCCTTAATAAAACCTAACACTAACCCCTTGAAGATCACCTTACCGGGAGACGTCTTCATCCAACCGGACCGAAGTCCTCAACGAAGCCAGGAGAAGTCTTCATCCAAGCTGGGCGAAGTAGTCCTCTAGACAGGCAGAAGTCTTCATCCAGACGGCATCTTCTATCTTCATCCATCCGGCGCGGAGCGGGTCCATCTTCAAGACATCCGACACAGAGCATCCTCTTCATTTGACGGCTCTTCTGGAATGAAGGTTCCTTTAAATGACGTCATCCAAGATAGCGTCCCTTCAATTCCGATTGGCTGATAGAATTCTATCAGCCAATTAGAATTAAGGTAGAAAAAATCCTATTGGCTGATGCAATCAGCCAATAGGATTGAGCTGGCATTCTATTGGCTGTTCCAATCAGCCAATAGAATGCAAGCTCAATCCTATTGACTAATTGCATCAGCCAATAGGATTTTTTCTACCTTAATTCCGATTGGCTGATAGAATTCTGTCAGCCAATCGGAATTGAAGGGACGCCATCTTGGATGACGTCACTTAAAGGAACCTTCATTCCAGAAGAGCCGTCGCATGAAGAGGATGCTCTGCATCGGATGTCTTGAAGAGCTGATTACTTTGGGGCAATGCCCTGCAAAAGGCCCTTTAAGGGCTATTTGTAATTTAGTGTAGGGTAGGGCTTTTTTTTATTTTGGGGGGGCTTTTTCATTTTGTTAGGGGGATTAGATTAGGTGTAATTAGTTTAAAAATATTTTGCTTATTATTTTCTGTAATTTATTGCTTTGGTTTTTTTTGTACTTTAGCTAATTTTATTTAATTGTACTGTATTTAATTTAGGTAAGTCATTTAATTATAGTGTAGTGTTAGGTGTTATTGTAACTTAGGTTAGGTTTTATTTTACAGGTACTTTTGTATTTATTTTAGCTAGGTAGTTATTAAATAGTTAATAACTATTTAATAACTATTCTACCTAGTTAAAATAAATACAAACTTGCCTGTAAAATAAAAATAAACCCTAAGATAGCTACAATGTAACTATTAGTGTAGCTATCTTAGGGTTTATTTTATAGGTAAGTATTTAGTTTTAAATAGGAATAATTTAGTTAATTATAGTAATTTTTATTTAGATTTATTTAAATTATATTTAAGTTAGGGGTGGTTAGGGTTAGGCTTAGATTTAGGGGTTAATAACTTTAGTATAGTGGCGGCGACGTTGGGGGCGGCAGATTAGGGGTTAATAAATATAGGTAGGTGTCTGCGATGTTAGGGATGGCAGATTAGGGGTTAATAATATTTAACTAATGTTTGCGAGGCGGGAGTGCAGCGGTTTAGTGGTTAATATATTTATTATAGTGGCGGCGATGTCCGGTTCGGCAGATTAGGGGTTAATTATTGGTTTTTTAGTGTTTGCGATGCGGGAGGGCCTCGGTTTAGGGGTTAATAAGTAGTTTATGGGTGTTAGTGTACTTTTTAGCACTTTAGTTTAGAGTTTTATGCTACGGCATTGTAGTGTAAAACTCTTAACTACTGACTTTAAAATGCGGTACCAGTCTTGATAGGAGAGGGTCTACCGCTCACTTTTTGGCAGACTCGTAATACCGTAAGTCCCATTAAAAAAAGAGGATACGCAATTTACGTAAGTGTATTTGCAATATTTCCAAGTCTGGCCAAAAAAGTGAGCGGTGAGCCTGTACCTTCAAGACTCGTAATACCAGCGGGCGTTAAAAAGCAGCGTTAGGACCTCTTAACGCTGCTTTTTTAACCTAACGTACAACTCGTAATCTAGCCGCCCGTTATTATACATCGTGCTCCTATAATGTTTTTTTATTTTTATAAATAACACGGGTATGATCTTGACATCAGCTTGCACTATTAAAGGGACATTGAACACTTTGAGATGGTAATATAAAATGATAAAGCGTATATATATATATATATATATATATATATATATATATATATAAAACTCTACAATATACTTTCATTATTTATTTTGTCCTCTTTTCCTCTAATTCCATTCTGAAATTGTGAGCTTTTCAGTTCCTGTTAGAAATGAAAGTGCAGAACACTGTTATATTCCACACAACCATTGGCTGCACACTCTAGTGACCTATTTATAACTGTCCCTCATTGGCCACAGCAGGGAATGTAATCTAAGTTACAACATGACTGTCCCCAGACACTAAATCTTTACACTTATTTTGTCAATATTTAAACTAATGAAACTTTAAAAAATGCATCTGCATGTTATTCTCAGACTAATATTTACTGTAAATGCATCGGTCTATCTAGCATTTATTTAGTGTTTAATGTCCCTTTAATACAGCAGACTGTAAATTAAATACAAAGCACAGGAGAAAAGGTGCTGACTAGCAGATGTTGTTTGAACAGTGTCAGCTGGTGCTGAACTCCTGCATCACACTCTTCCCATGGTCAGTTTTGTAACCTCACAATTATGAAATTTAAACTACACACAGACACTTTTACAATAAAACTACCAAGCGGCTTTCCGCTGTGCGATGATTTGTTAAATCCAGGTTAACAGGTGACTCTATCTATACTATTACACCTGTTTACCTTCTGTGATTTGCTTAAAGGGACATACAACCCACATATTTTATTTCATGATTCAGATAGAACATACAATTTTAAACAACTTTCCAATTTCCTTCTCTTATCAAATTTTCTTTGTTTTCTTTTTATCCTTTGTTGAAAAGCAGGACGGTAAGTTTAGGAGCGTGCACGTGTCTGCAGCACTACATGGCAGCAGCTTTGCAAAAATATTATACATTAACAAGAGCACGAGATGGCAGTACTGTTTCCTGTCATGCAGTGCTTCAGACATGTGCACGCTACCTATCTAGATATATCTTCAACAAAGAATGACAAGAGAACAAAGCAAATCTGATAAGAGAAGTAAACTGGAAACTTTTTAAAAAAATGTATTGTCTATCTGAATCATGAAAGAACAATTTTGGGTTTCATGTCCCTTTAAAAAGTATAGGGTCATCTTTAAAAGGACGTGAAACACTGAGTTTGGGATATAAAATGTTAAGTAAAAAAAAACAAAAAAAAACTTTGCAATATACTTTATATTCCTGTAACTTAAAGGGCCATTTCAGTCAAAATTGAAATGCACATAGATGAATTACATCTTTAAATAGAAACATATCTGCCATATACATGTAGTGGCAAAAATTATTCTAGTAAAAATGATTGCTGCTAGTGTTAACATTTTTTCCTGCACGAGCATTTTAAGTACTACAGCTGCTCATAGCACCAGTCAGCAAGTAACAAATTGAGTCATTACCAGATGGTACAAACACAATAGGCTCTCTGAGCAAGTGCTATATTAAAAAATGCTGGTGCACGGTGCATACTTAAAGGGACAGTACACTGTAAAATTGTTTTTATATTAATGTATTTTCAATTACTTGTTATAACAGCTGCAGAGCATAAAATGTATGAGAAATTGCATTTTTAGGTTTATTTGTGTATATAAAGAAGCTGGTTTTGTGCTTTTAAACCATAGCCTATTACAATGGGTTGAGTTTCAGGTAATATCAGATCTCATTATGTTATCACTTTGTGTACACACATTTGCTTCCTTATCATAAATTTGTCTAGAAAACCAAAGCTCAATACTTAGAGAGAACAATGGAAAATTATAATTTTATTACTTAGCTATCATGCCCCCCACTGAGAGTGTAATCTTTTCTGCTGGCTGTGTTTACTTAGGCTATTCAATAGAATATACTCCAGTACAGAAACTTTCAGCATAGGTTGGGAAACCACAGGCTAAATCAGCTATTTCAAGTGCCAAATTAGGGGTAAAGGAGCTACCTGTAAACAATTTAAAACACTTCAGCAGGTAAAATGAATCATTGGGAACAATTTAAAGGGGAGAACATTTTTGGGTGAACTGTCCCTTTAAATACACCTTTGAAACAGCGATAGCTTTTATTAGAAGCATTTTTGCTTATATTCAAAAGTGATCTGCACCCATGTGGGTTCTAATTTTGGCTGGAATGTCCCTTTAACTTAGAAATTGTCTTCTTTAATTAAGGAATGTGGTGAGTGGAGTTTGATCATTGAAAAACAATTGCAACAAACAATGAGTTAATGCATTCAAGCAAATTCACTGGTGTCTAGCACGTTTATCTCAAGACTTTAATCATAAAGGGCTAGATTACAAGGGGTGCGCTAACAGCAAAAAGGGGTTTATTGCGGCTGTTAGAAGTTATTACAAGTTATAAATGCGAATGCTTGGGCGCAATTGAAGGGATATCCCATCTCAGAGTTCTGGTTAAAGGGACATGAAAACACAAATATTTCATTCATGATTTAGATAGAGCTTACAATTTTTTAAAAAAGTTTCCTATTTACCTTTAGCATCAAGTTTGCTTTGTTCTCATGTTATTCTTTGTTGAAGAGATATCTAGATAGGTAGCATGCACATGCCTGAAGCACTACATGACAGGAAATAGTGCTGCCATCTAGTGCGCTTGCTAATGTACAACATTGTTGCAAAACTGCTGCCATATAGTGCAGCAGACACGTGCATACTGCTGAATTTACCTTCTTTCTTTTCAACAAAGGATAACAAGAAAATAAAGAAAATGTGATAATAGAAGTAAATTGTAAAGTTGTTTAAATGTGTATGTTCCTTCTGAATCATAAAAGAAAATGTTTGGGTTTTATGTCCCTTTAACTGCTTTGTGAAACAAAAAGGTTGCACAAAACACATCTAAAAATGACACTCATAATAACACTAACAGAAATTATTAAAACTTATAACGGCTCAAAGATCTGAGGTCTCAGGTGTTAGGGTTCATTTGTAATAAAAAAATCACTATGCAGTGGGTTACACTTAATTAAATCATTGTAATATGTAGTTTTCATTATTTTAAAAGGATTCTTATTTTAAATTAATTTGTCCATTGTCACAGTCCAACAAGGAGGCTGTCGTGTCTACAGGAAGGTTTATCTAGATGGGTGTCATAAATCTTCCAGAGTAACTTGAGCTGCTTTACTATTCAGAAATTGCTAGAGATGCAGTAAGTTTGTTTTGCTCATGCTCAGTAGAAGCAGAATGCAACTGACATGAAAACCAAAAAGCATGCATTTTTAAATAACTTCCTAATTCACTTCTATTATTAAATTTTCTTTGTTCTTTGGTGTCTTTTGTAGAAAAGCAATGAGGTAAGCTCATGAGTGTGTATGTGACCAGAGCACTATATGGCAGCAGTTTTGCAAGAATATTATCTATTAGCAAGAGCACTAGATAGCAGCACTATTTCCTGCCATGTAGTGCTCCAGACACCAACCTAGGTATCTCTTCAACAAAGAATACAATGGGAATGAAGGACATTTGATAGTAGAAGTGAATTAGAAAGTGTTTTTTTTTTTTAAATTGTATGCTCTGTCTAAATCAAAAAAGAAAATGTTTGGGTGTGATATCCCTTTAAGGATCAATAAAGTCAAAATTAAACTTTCATGATTCAGATAGAACACACAATTTTAAGCAACTTTCCAATTTACTTCCATTATCTAAATATGCACAGTCTCTTGATTTGCAATCTTACTGAGGTACCAGCTCCTACTGAGTATGTGCAAGAATTCACAAATTATACTTATATGCATTTTGTGATTGGCTGATAGCTGTCACGTGATGCAATGGGAGGAAAAATAGAACTAACTACAGGGAGTGCAGAATTATTAGGCAAATTAGTATTTTGACCACATAATCCTCTTTATGCATGTTGTCTTACTCCAAGCTGTATAGGCTCGAAAGCCTACTACCAATTAAGCATATTAGGTGATGTGCATCTCTGTAATGAGAAGGGGTGTGGTCTAATGACATCAACACCCTATATCAGGTGTGCATAATTATTAGGCAACTTCCTTTCCTTTGGCAAAATGGGTCAAAAGAAGGACTTGACAGGCTCAGAAAAGTAAAAAATAGTGAGATATCTTGCAGAGGGATGCAGCACTCTTAAAATTGCAAAGCTTCTGAAGTGTGATCATCGAACAATCAAGCGTTTCATTCAAAATAGTCAACAGGGTCGCAAGAAGCGTGTGGAAAAACCAAGGTGCAAAATAACTGCCCATGAACTGAGAAAAGTCAAGCGTGCAGCTGCCAAGATGCCACTTGCCACCAGTTTGGCCATATTTCAGAGCTGCAACATCACTGGAGTGCCCAAAAGCACAAGGTGTGCAATACTCAGAGACATGGCCAAGGTAAGAAAGGCTGAAAGACGACCACCACTGAACAAGACACACAAGCTGAAACGTCAAGACTGGGCCAAGAAATATCTCAAGACTGATTTTTCTAAGGTTTTATGGACTGATGAAATGAGAGTGAGTCTTGATGGGCCAGATGGATGGGCCCGTGGCTGGATTGGTAAAGGGCAGAGAGCTCCAGGCCGACTCAGACGCCAGCAAGGTGGAGGTGGAGTACTGGTTTGGGCTGGTATCATCAAAGATGAGCTTGTGGGGCCTTTTCGGGTTGAGGATGGAGTCAAGCTCAACTCCCAGTCCTACTGCCAGTTTCTGGAAGACACCTTCTTCAAGCAGTGGTACAGGAAGAAGTCTGCATCCTTCAAGAAAAACATGATTTTCATGCAGGACAATGCTCCATCACACGCGTCCAAGTACTCCACAGCGTGGCTGTCAAGAAAGGGTATAAAAGAAGAAAATCTAATGACATGGCCTCCTTGTTCACCTGATTTGAACCCCATTGAGAACCTGTGGTCCATCATCAAATGTGAGATTTACAAGGAGGGAAAACAGTACCCCTCTCTGAACAGTGTCTGGGAGGCTGTGGTTGCTGCTGCACGCAATGTTGATGGTAAACAGATCAAAACACTGACAGAATCCATGGATGGCAGGCTTTTGAGTGTCCTTGCAAAGAAAGGTGGCTATATTGGTCACTGATTTGTTTTTGTTTTGTTTTTGAATGTCAGAAATGTATATTTGTGAATGTTGAGATGTTATATTGGTTTCACTGGTAAAAATAAATAATTGAAATGGGTATATATTTGTTTTTTGTTAAGTTGCCTAATAATTATGCACAGTAATAGTCACCTGCACACACAGATATCCCCCTAAAATAGCTAAAACTAACAATAAACTAAAAACTACTTCCAAAAATATTCAGCTTTGATCTTAATGAGTTTTTTGGGTTCATTGAGAACATGGTTGTTGTTCAATAATAAAATTAATCCTCAAAAATACAACTTGCCTAATAATTCTGCACTCCCTGTATAACATTTGTCAGAAAGAAATCTACTACTCACTTGAAATTCAAACTAAGTGCTTTTGTATTTTATTTTTAGTATGGATTTACTGATTATGCTATTCTACTGTGTTGTCTGCTCTCTGATCTCCCTAAGGGCTGTGGCTACAATGAGGCATTCTAAGTGCTCATCGTGCAAGAAAACAAGTAAATTGTTTGCTGTTTTTTACAGATTATTTTTATGTTTACTTTGATTTAACATATTTCTTTTTACTATAGGAGCACTGTTTAATATCCCTTTAAGAGAGACAATTTACATTAGCGTATTTCAAAGTGGAAAAGTCTCTTTCTGGAAGAGCGAAATGAATAGGTTAATGCATCTTGGGAATCTTAACCCATGAAACTTTAATGAAGTGCGTTTTTAGAGACTTAATGTAATGGTAAATAAAGCTTCCTTCGAAGAGAAATATGAAATCCCTCCTTAAAGGGATATGAAACCCAATTTTTTTCTTTCATGATTTAGAAAGATCATGTTATTGTAAACAACTTTCTAATTTACCTCTGATATCTAATATGCTTTATTCTCTTGATATAGTTTGCTGAAAAGCATATCTAGATAGGCTCAGTAGCTGCTGATTGGTGGCTGCACATAGATGCCTCATGTAATTGGCTCACCCATGTGCATTGCTATTCCTTTAACAAATGATATCTAAAGAATGAAGCAAATTAGATAATAGAAGTAAATTTGAATGTTGTTTGAAATTGTATTCTCTCTCTAAATCATGAAAGAACATTTTTGGGTTTAGTGTCCCTTTAATAAAAAAAATGTAATTAAAAATATCAGTACCTTTACTTTATTGTAACATTGTGCCTGAAAGGGTTAAACATGTTCTGTAGTTTATTAAACTTGCCCCCACCACTGCCAGCCCACTTTGAATAAAGTTTTTTTTTCTTCCAAGCAGTGACGTATTCACCGCTCATCCAATGTTTGTGCGAGCCGTGGGCCAGCAGTGGTGGGGGCGAGTATAATAAAAGACAGAACTTTTTTAACCCTTTCAGGCACTATGTTACAATAAAGTAAAGGTACTGATATACATTGTTTTCAACAAGGCTTTCATATTTCTCTTAGAAGAAAGCTTGGTTTACCATCACTTTGAATAGTAAAACTCCAACGAACAAAGGAAATCTGACATAGCTTATCAATTACCCAGCACAATTATACACAATTACCACAGATAGTTAATTGATAATCAAACTGCCCTTTTGTTGCTCCATTTAGATGCAGCTCTTTTACATATATTTAATTATTTGAAAATAGCGTGTCACAGACAACTAAGGGGTCTATTTAACAAGGGCCGAATGGCCCCTGTTCCCCTTGTTTCCGTGCGAGCCTTCAGGCTCGCTGGAAACAGGAGTTAAAAAGCAGCGGTCTTAAGACCGCTGCTCCTTAACTCATACGCCGCCTCTGAGTCTGAGGCGGCGAATAGCAATCCGCCCGATCATGTACGTATGTATGGTTGATTGACACCCCATGCTAGCAGGCGATTGTCCGCGAATCTGCATTGCACCAGAACTGCTAGTGCAATGATAAATGCAGACAGCGTATGCTGTCTGCATTTATCGATATGCGGTGGACATGGTTCAATATAGCGGACATGGTTCGCTATAGCAGACCATGTCCGTCTGCACAATGATAAATGGACCCCTTGGTCTTCAGAATAAGTTTGGATACAGTTATGGAACAAATACATCTTGTGCTTTAGAACAAATAGTCTTGTCTGTGTTTACCAACACTATTACAAATCAGAGAACTAGAATCCATGTTAAATCATATGACAATATACTAATCTTAATCCTTCTTAAGTGGTTGCTTTGGTAATTGCCTGATAAATCTAGTTAAAGTGCAATTATGAGTGTGGGTTTTAGATTAGTGCTATCCTTGTCATGATACACCCGACACAATTCTAGAAAATACAACTTTCAAGCGAGTGGCCTCATACTCCATTTGTCCATCGTCAACAATATCACAATATCAGACCCTGAACCTCTCCAGGTTTCTTCTTAGGGTACTTTAATTCCACTCTTCAAAGCCAACAACAGATAAGATTTTCATGATGTCTGTAGAACAGCACAGGAGACATGGCCAGCTGCATAATGATTGTGTTTATCTAACCTGTTGTCATCTAAAGTAATCCTAAAAGTTTGCCCTGTTAGTGGGTAATGAGGGTGAGAATTGAAGAGCCGTCATTTAAGACCAGCATTAAAGGGACACTGAACCCAATTTTTTTCTTTTGTGATTCAGATAGAGCATCCAATTTTAAGCAACTTTCTAATGTACTCCTATTATCAATTTTTCTTTGTTCTCTTGCTATCTTCATTTGAAAAAGAAGGCAAGTTTTTTTTTTGTTTCAGAACTGTGGACAGCACTTTTTTTTATTGGTGGATGAATTTATCCACCAATCAGCAAGGACAACCCAGGTTGTTCACTAAAAATGGGCCGGCATCTAAACTTACATTCTTGCAGTTCAAATAAAGATACCAAGAGAATGAAGAAAAATTGATAATAGGAGTAAATTAGAAAGTTGCTTAAAATTGCATGCTCTATCTGAATCACGAAAGAAATATTTTGGGTTCAGTGTCCCTTTAAGTGCATGTCCTAACTAATGTTATTGAAGCTTATAATTAGGTATACAGTGTGTCTGCTGGTAGAGGCTTCAGCTATATCAGTAAAGACTTTTATATCATATTTAGTCCTTTATGAAAAACCCATTTGATTATTATTTTATCAAGCCCTCTAAGGTGTTAATCATTTGCATTATCACTGTGGAATTTATACTATTTGGTAGAAGCCTGTAAAGGGATATTCAATTGTAAAAAAGCACAGTCTTTCTTTTACTATATGTTTAACCACTGGAAATGGGTTATTTACATAGCAGGGCAGGCAAATCCGATTGCTGGTGCAATCATAAATTCCAGCAGCATATGGTGTATTGCTACACACAAATACAAATAGACAGGTTCCCTAAGTGGGAACATTATTCGCCACAGTATAAAGTATTTTGAAGGGGATAAATGCATTGTAAAAACATTATTACTTAGGAATAGAATGTTCTTATGGAATAGGACATTTTATTTTAACACTACAATCTCATTTTCATAATGCCCAAGTAGCAGAATTTCATATGACTGAATGTCGATTAGTGGTGTGTGGCAAATGTTCCACATTACAAGCTGTAAAATTTATTCACACATACAATACGGTGATGAGACAGGGCAGTTTCCTTAGGAATTATATATAAATGTCATCAATTACGCATTTGCCAATTTTAAAGCACTGTAGTTATTTTTGTGCAGTCAATCCTTTTTACATCCTGCATCTAGCACATTACAGTGCAGTAAAGCTGTCAAAAAATGAGAATGTGCAAAACACTGTTTTTACTATAAACTGTACCAGTTTACAGTCATCAAGAAAATAATATAAAAAAAAAAATCCTGCCATCTCGGGGGTAATATTGAGCTACAGTGAGACTTCCTTGATGTGATGGTGTATCCAGAATAAGAATGACTTAGGCTTGCTCGGTGTGTAAAGAGCTTCTATTGACAGGTTATTCTACCTTAATCAAATGGCTGAGCAGTCAGAAAATATGATGGATATAAATGATATTAGAACATATATAATATACTTATATTTATATATATATATATATATTTTTATATATATATATATATATATATATATATATATATATATATATATATATATACATACACACACACAGTATATATAGATAAAAATGTATAGTGGAAAGAGAGAGAATGAGCTATAGTTTCTTTGAACAAAGCTTTGGTTTAAATTTTCAGTTGAATAACAAACGAAAAATGGTATTTTGCTGATATCTCTCTCTCTCTCTCTCTCTCTCTCTCTCTCTCTATATATATATATATATATATATATGTATTTATAAAATAAAATATTTCAGCACAATACCATTTTCTTATATATATATATATATATATATATATATATATATATATATATATATATATATATAAACATATATATATATATATATAACATATATATATATATATATATATATATATAAACATATACAGAGACATGAAAATCTAAATTACACTTTCATGGTTCAGGTAGAAAATGCAATTTTAAAAAGACATCACAACTTGGCTCAGGATCAGATCAACAGTGCACTACTGGAAGCTATCAGGTGATTGGTGGCTACACATATATGCCTATTGCCATTAGCTCATGAGATCTTCTTCTAGGTCCCTGTAGAGCATTGCAAGCAATAGTGCAATAAACAATGTTAATGCACTTGAGCATTTTCATTGTGTAAAACTTGCATGGTAATAAAGCCCGTGGCCATAAAAAGCTTTTCGTGCTTTGGGTACACCAACTCTTATGCTGTGGCCAATTATTGAGATATAAAGAAGGAGTTGGTCCTGAATTCCACAGAATGCATTCCAGCCCCTCTTGGAGAAGTGGAGAGTCAAAAGGAACAATAACAGGAAAAGATAAAATGAAAAGTAGAATCCAACAGGATCTAGCCCTATTGGGGTCAATAATATAATTAGTACAGCCAATCATATACTGACACTGAATATATACAGAACTGTTTTTGCTTCCACAGTCTCATTTAAAGTTTGTATATAGGGATATACTAAAAAGAAAAATGTGTTCACTAACGCTGTAAGCAAAAACAAATCTGCTGGGCAACTCATGGAAAAAGATATGAAATCCTGGGTAAATAATGAATAGCAAGTTTCTAGATTAAAATCTTCCCTGCTGCAGTGTCTACAAGTGAATCAAATGGATTAAACTGCAGAGCCCATTTCTGAGTATAAAAGCACAAGACTCGGATATAGAAATATCCATGTGCAGAATGTGTAATCCTATCTTCAACAATCAAAAACAGATGTAATCTAGGCAGCCTGGGAATCAACATGCTGAAATGAATGCTTACTTCACATAGTATGCAAGAAGTTAAAGTTCCCATGGTAAATAAGAAATAGAAATGTATTTCTTACACTTAGATAACAAAAACCTTTCATATACTGTATCTTCATAGTCAGAAAAACATAACCCATTGATGTATTATCTGTGTGTATAATAACATTATACACGTTATACACATGTACACTTACAGACACACACACTATATATATATATATATATCGTGTGACCACACCGATTAGCAGTTACTCCCATTAACAACTTCTATTTTAGACTAAACAAAGACTAATGAGCTTTGCCACTGTCCAAGATGAAATCTTTGTATACTTCAAAATATAACAACCTGTTTTATGAACTGTAGTGCTGTACTTTGCAAATGATACAAAAGTTTAGATATCATATGCTATATATCAGGCCCGGCATAAAGGGCATTTGCGCCGTTTGTTGGGCCGGTTGTGGGCCTGACCTGGTTGCCTTAGCCCCACCCAGTCAACAGCATTATTATTTGTGCATGTTGCAGGGCCAGCCCTGCCCAGTTACAGAGAAGCAACTCTTCTTGATCTATTTTGATGCCTGTGGGTGCCTGTTTTGTGTGATTGTGGCTGTCTGGGGTGCTTTGTCTGTGCATGTGGGTGCTGACTGGTTGTGGATGTCTTTGTGTGTTATTTCTCTCCATTAGTGCAGCTTATGTGTTATAACAAGTTCTCAGGTGGCTGTTATTTTGAGTGATTGTGACTACAAAAGTTAATCAACAATAAGTGCTTATCTTTTAATTAAATGTGAACTTTTTTTTAAATTACATTTCAGTCTTTTTTACTATTTAATGACAACCAATTTACAAAATACAGTGACTTGTTTCTTGCACCCATTCCGGACTGGGGTTAACTGCCTGTGGCTCTGGTGACATCACAGCTTTTTTGGAGTGCTATTTAGCACCCAGGGCTGGATGTTACTGAGTCACAGGATGTGTACCTGATCCGGTCTTGGAGTGCAGTTCCCTTCCATGTTTTGTATTTTCTATGGGTGATTACAGCCACCTGTGCACCCCTTCTTTGTTCTCAGTCTGTTTGGCTTTGTGAGCTCGCATGATAGTGTGCCTGTGTTAGGGACTCAGGCTAAGGAAAGGACCTTGACGTGGTGCCTGAGTTTTCCCATTTGGCCAGATGCGTTAACTAACCTTTCCGGTTGTGATTTTATCTTAGCTGTGAGCTAGCTGGTGAGTGCTGGGTGTTTCTATGTGTTGTATTACTTTTTATTTGTAATCTCCCTTGTTTCTTGCACCCATTCCGGAATGGGGTTAACTGCCTGTGGCTCTGGTGACATCACAGCTTTTTTGGAGTGCTATTTAGCACCCAGGGCTGGATGTTGCTGAGTTACAGGATGTGTACCTGATCCGGTCTTGGAGTGCATTTCCCTTTGATGTTTTATATATATATATATATATATATATATATATATATATATATATATATATACAAAACACAGACCGGACCGGGTACACATCCCATGACCCTGCAACATGCACAGCCCTGGGTGCACAATAGCACTCTCAGGGAGCTGCACTGTCCCCAGAGTCCCAGGCAGTTAACCCAGGCCTGGATGCAAGGCCTGTAGGGAAAATTACAAAATAAATTAATACAACACACAGAGAAAGTCCAGCACTCACATACAAGCTCTCAGCTGAGATTAACAGCAAAAATTGAAAGTTAGTTACCGCATCTGGCCAAATGGGATAAGCCCAGGTACCTCGTCAAGGTCTCTTCCAAAACCTGAGTCCCTAAAACAGTCACACAATGCAAGCTCTCAATCCAAACAAACTGGGAACAAGTGAAGGGTACACAGGCTTATGTAATCACCCTAGACATATACAAAACACAGAAGGGGACTGCACTCTTAGACTGGACTGGGTACACATCCCATGACCCTGCAACATGCACAGCCCTGTGTGCACAATAGCACTCTCAGGAAGCTGTACTGTCCCCAGAGTCACAGACAGTTAACCCCGGACAGGTCTGGGTGCAAGGCCCATAGGGAAAATTGCAAAACAAATTAATACAACACACAGAGAAAGTCCAGCACTCAATTACAAGCTCTAAGCTAAGATTAAAAGCAAAAATGGAAGAGTTA
The DNA here is from genome assembly GCF_027579735.1 of Bombina bombina. Classification (NCBI taxonomy): domain Eukaryota; kingdom Metazoa; phylum Chordata; class Amphibia; order Anura; family Bombinatoridae; genus Bombina; species Bombina bombina. The sequence continues at coordinate 422,737,435 of NC_069504.1, forward strand.
GTTACCGCATCTGGCCAAATGGGATAAGCCCAGGTACCACGTCAAGGTCTCTTCCATCTCTTCTCGTCCATAAACATCGAGGTACCTGGGCTTATCCTATTTGGCCAGATGCGGTAACTAACTCTTCCATTTTTGCTTTTAATCTTAGTTGAGAGCTTGTGAGTGAGTGCTGCACTTTCTCTGTGTGTTATATATATATATATATATATATATTGTGACAGGAACACTTTTAACCACGGTCTTCTAGGGCACAAATGCAGCACAGGGCAATCCACTGTAGTTTAAAAGGCTTTATTTTTCACAGCAATAACAAACAGGCAGTTCATTTCCAAAAGAGGGAAATCCTTCCTCTGCAGCAAAGTTAAGTGCTTTTAAATGTGTCCCAGCACTTCACAGCATTCCACAAGTGCTTTGTAAAAATAATGTCCTTTTACAGTTCACAGGAACAAAAGTCTTTTACACAGTGTAACAAACACACACACCAGCTTCTGTAGCTGTATATCTCTCTCTCAAGGCCTAAGTGAGGCTGCTATTTAAACCCTCATAACTTCTAATTAGCCACACCTGTGATTAGCTGCTGGACAGCTTCACAGCTGTCTGGGATAATCAAATACACACTCTTTCTCCCTGGGGTTTTAACTGAAAGGAGAAATAGCATGTACAATGCTTGGTCTTAAATATCTTCCATTTATAACCAGGCCTTGCTTTCTGTCACAATATATATATATATATATATATATATATATATATATTTATATTCACACACACACAAATACATACATTATTTAGAAATCTGAGATACAAATGACTTCTGTGCCCTTTTAAAATATTTAGACTCTATGTCAACATGTGTATTTTTTTTATTCTGAGGTCCGGTTTCTATTATGTAGGGAAGGTAAACAAAATGTAATATTGAAACGTTTACATATTCTATGTACTGTAAATGAAATTAAAAGTGGTAAGAAAGCCTTCAATATCCCTTAAAATACACAGACTATTAAAGGGACAGTTCACCCAAAAAAATGATCCCCTTTAAATTATTCTCAATGATCCTTTTAACCTGCTAGAGTGTATTAAATTGGTTACAAGTAGCTCCTTTACTCCTATTTCAGCATTTGAAATAGCTGATTTAGCCTGTGGTATCGCCACCTACACTGAACAAATTAATACTGGAGTATAGGCTATTGAATAGCCTAAGTATACACAGCCAGCAGAAGAGATTACACTCTCAGTGGGATGCAGGATAGTTAAGTAATAAAATGATCATTTTCCATTGTATTGAGCTTTGGTGTTCCAGCCAAATAAAAGATAAGGAAGCAAGTCTGTTTACACAAACTTAGAACATAATGAGATCTGATATCACCTTTAAGTTCAGCCCATTGTAATAGGCTGTGGTTTCAAAGCACAAAATCAGCTACTTCATATACACAAATAAGCATGAAAATGGAATTTCTCAAATATTTTATACTCTGCAGTTGGTATAACAAGTCATTTAAAATACATTAATGAAAAAACAATTTTACAGTGTACTGTCCCTTTAACTACTCCCATCAAACACTACTTGTCTACCTCTCTGCATCTATAACAGGCACATTTGTGCATTTCTCTTCAATTGGTTGATTTCAGTCTGACAAAGCATACAATTTACAAACACATTTTAAATTTACTTCTATTATCAAATTTTATTTATTCTGTTGGTACCCTTTGTTGAAGAAACTGTAATGCACTCCAGGGAGCTAGCTGCACACATCTGAGGAGATAATCACAAAGGCATATATGTACAGTCACCAATCACCTGCTAGTTCCCAGAATTGCTGTGCCTACTTAGGTATTATTTTCAACAAAGGACTCCAAATAAACAAAGCAAATTAAATTATAGAACTAAATTGGAAAGCTGTTTAAAAACAGAATTTATGTTTACCTGATAAATTACTTTCTCCAACGGTGTGTCCGGTCCACGGCGTCATCCTTACTTGTGGGATATTCTCTTCCCCAACAGGAAATGGCAAAGAGCCCAGCAAAGCTGGTCACATGATCCCTCCTAGGCTCCGCCTACCCCAGTCATTCGACCGACGTAAAGGAGGAATATTTGCATAGGAGAAACCATATGATACCGTGGTGACTGTAGTTAAAGAAAATAAATTATCAGACCTGATTAAAAAACCAGGGCGGGCCGTGGACCGGACACACCGTTGGAGAAAGTAATTTATCAGGTAAACATAAATTCTGTTTTCTCCAACATAGGTGTGTCCGGTCCACGGCGTCATCCTTACTTGTGGGAACCAATACCAAAGCTTTAGGACACGGATGAAGGGAGGGAGCAAATCAGGTCACCTAAATGGAAGGCACCATGGTTTGCAAAACCTTTCTCCCAAAAATAGCCTCAGAAGAAGCAAAAGTATCAAACTTGTAAAATTTGGTAAAAGTGTGCAGTGAAGACCAAGTCGCTGCCCTACATATCTGATCAACAGAAGCCTCGTTCTTGAAGGCCCATGTGGAAGCCACAGCCCTAGTGGAATGAGCTGTGATTCTTTCAGGAGGCTGCCGTCCGGCAGTCTCATAAGCCAATCTGATGATGCTTTTAATCCAAAAAGAGAGAGAGGTAGAAGTTGCTTTTTGACCTCTCCTTTTACCAGAATAAACAACAAACAAGGAAGATGTTTGTCTAAAATCCTTTGTAGCATCTAAATAGAATTTTAGAGCGCGAACAACATCCAAATTGTGCAACAAACGTTCCTTCTTTGAAACTGGATTCGGACACAAAGAAGGCACGACTATCTCCTGGTTAGTGTTTTTGTTAGAAACAACTTTCGGAAGAAAACCAGGTTTAGTACGTAAAACCACCTTATCTGCATGGAAAACCAGATAAGGAGGAGAACACTGCAGAGCAGATAATTCTGAAACTCTTCTAGCAGAAGAAATTGCAACCAAAAACAAAACTTTCCAAGATAATAACTTAATATCAACGGAATGCAAGGGTTCAAACGGAACCCCCTGAAGAACTGAAAGAACTAAGTTGAGACTCCAAGGAGGAGTCAAAGGTTTGTAAACAGGCTTGATTCTAACCAGAGCCTGAACAAAGGCTTGAACATCTGGCACAGCTGCCAGCTTTTTGTGAAGTAACACAGACAAGGCAGAAATCTGTCCCTTCAAGGAACTTGCCGATAATCCTTTCTCCAATCCTTCTTGAAGAAAGGATAGAATCTTAGGAATCTTTACCTTGTTCCAAGGGAATCCTTTAGATTCACACCAACAGATATATTTTTTCCATATTTTGTGGTAAATTTTTCTAGTTACAGGCTTTCTGGCCTGAACAAGAGTATCAATAACAGAATCTGAGAACCCTCGTTTTGATAAGATCAAGCGTTCAATCTCCAAGCAGTCAGCTGGAGTGAGACCAGATTCGGATGTTCGAACGGACCTTGAACAAGAAGGTCTCGTTTCAAAGGTAGCTTCCATGGTGGAGCCGATGACATATTCACCAGATCTGCATACCAAGTCCTGCGTGGCCACGCAGGAGCTATCAAGATCACCGACGCCCTCTCCTGATTGATCCTGGCTACCAGCCTGGGGATGAGAGGAAACGGCGGGAATACATAAGCTAGTTTGAAGGTCCAAGGTGCTACTAGTGCATCTACTAGAGTCGCCTTGGGATCCCTGGATCTGGACCCGTAGCAAGGAACCTTGAAGTTCTGACGAGAGGCCATCAGATCCATGTCTGGAATGCCCCACAATTGAGTAATTTGGGCAAAGATTTCCGGATGGAGTTCCCACTCCCCCGGATGTAATGTCTGACGACTCAGAAAATCCGCTTCCCAATTTTCCACTCCTGGAATGTGGATTGCAGACAGGTGGCAGGAGTGAGTCTCCGCCCATTGAATGATTTTGGTCACTTCTTCCATCGCCAGGGAACTCCTTGTTCCCCCCTGATGGTTGATGTACGCAACAGTCGTCATGTTGTCTGATTGAAACCGTATGAACTTGGCCTTTGCTAGCTGAGGCCAAGCCTTGAGAGCATTGAATATCGCTCTCAGTTCCAGAATATTTATCGGTAGAAGAGATTCTTCCCGAGACCAAAGACCCTGAGCTTTCAGGGGTCCCCAGACCGCGCCCCAGCCCATCAGACTGGCGTCGGTCGTGACAATGACCCACTCTGGTCTGCGGAAGGTCATCCCTTGTGACAGGTTGTCCAGGGACAGCCACCAACGGAGTGAGTCTCTGGTCCTCTGATTTACTTGAATCGTCGGAGACAAGTCTGTATAGTCCCCATTCCACTGACTGAGCATGCACAGTTGTAATGGTCTTAGATGAATGCGCGCAAAAGGAACTATGTCCATTGCCGCTACCATCAAACCTATTACTTCCATGCACTGCGCTATGGAAGGAAGAGGAACGGAATGAAGCGTTTGACAAGAGTTTAGAAGTTTTGTTTTTCTGGCCTCTGTCAGAAAAATCCTCATTTCTAAGGAGTCTATTATTGTTCCCAAGAAGGGAACCCTTGTTGACGGAGATAGAGAACTCTTTTCTACGTTCACTTTCCATCCGTGAGATCTGAGAAAGGCCAGGACTATGTCCGTGTGAGCCTTTGCTTGAGGAAGGGACGACGCTTGAATCAGAATGTCGTCCAAGTAAGGTACTACTGCAATGCCCCTTGGTCTTAGTACCGCCAGAAGGGACCCTAGTACCTTTGTGAAAATCCTTGGAGCAGTGGCTAATCCGAAAGGAAGTGCCACGAACTGGTAATGCTTGTCCAGGAATGCGAACCTTAGGAACCGATGATGTTCCTTGTGGATAGGAATATGTAGATACGCATCCTTTAAATCCACCGTGGTCATGAATTGACCTTCCTGGATGGAAGGAAGAATTGTTCGAATAGTTTCCATTTTGAACGATGGAACCTTGAGAAACTTGTTTAGGATCTTGAGATCCAAGATTGGTCTGAACGTTCCCTCTTTTTTGGGAACTACGAACAGATTGGAGTAGAACCCCATCCCTTGTTCTCCTAATGGAACAGGATGAATCACTCCCATTTTTAACAGGTCTTCTACACAATGTAAGAATGCCTGTCTCTTTATGTGGTCTGAAGACAATTGAGACCTGTGGAACCTCCCCCTTGGGGGAGGCCCCTTGAATTCCAGAAGATAACCTTGGGAGACTATTTCTAGTGCCCAAGGATCCAGAACATCTCTTGCCCAAGCCTGAGCGAAGAGAGAGAGTCTGCCCCCCACCAGATCCGGTCCCGGATCGGGGGCCAACATTTCATGCTGTCTTGGTAGCAGTGGCAGGCTTCTTGGCCTGCTTTCCCTTGTTCCAGCCTTGCATTGGTCTCCAGGCTGGCTTGGCTTGAGAAGTATTACCCTCTTGCTTAGAGGACGTAGCACTTGGGGCTGGTCCGTTTCTACGAAAGGGACGAAAACTAGGTTTATTTTTGGCCTTGAAAGACCTATCCTGAGGAAGGGCGTGGCCCTTACCCCCAGTGATATCAGAGATAATCTCTTTCAAGTCAGGGCCAAACAGCGTTTTCCCCTTGAAAGGAATGTTAAGCAATTTGTTCTTGGAAGACGCATCCGCTGACCAAGATTTCAACCAAAGCGCTCTGCGCGCCACAATAGCAAACCCAGAATTTTTCGCCGCTAACCTAGCCAATTGCAAAGTGGCGTCTAGGGTGAAAAAATTAGCCAATTTGAGAGCACGGATTCTGTCCATAATCTCCTCATAAGGAGGAGAATCACTATCGATCGCCTTTTCTAGCTCATCGAACCAGAAACACGCAGCTGTAGTGACAGGGACAATGCATGAAATTGGTTGTAGAAGGTAACCTTGCTGAACAAACATCTTTTTAAGCAAACCTTCTATTTTTTTATCCATAGGATCTTTGAAAGCACAACTATCTTCTATGGGTATAGTGGTGCGTTTGTTTAAAGTAGAAACCGCCCCCTCGACCTTGGGGACTGTCTGCCATAAGTCCTTTCTGGGGTCGACCATGGGAAACAATTTTTTAAATATGGGGGGAGGGACGAAAGGTATACCGGGCCTTTCCCATTCTTTATTTACAATGTCCGCCACCCGCTTGGGTATAGGAAAAGCTTCTGGGGGCCCCGGGACCTCTAGGAACTTGTCCATTTTACATAGTTTCTCTGGGATGATCAAATTCTCACAATCATCCAGAGTGGATAACACCTCCTTAAGCAGAGCGCGGAGATGTTCCAACTTAAATTTAAATGTAATCACATCGGGTTCAGCTTGTTGAGAAATTTTCCCTGAATCTGAAATTTCTCCCTCAGACAAAACCTCCCTGGCCCCCTCAGACTGGTGTAGGGGCATATCAGAACCATTATCCTCAGCGTCCTCATGCTCTTCAGTATCTAAAACAGAGCAGTCGCGCTTACGCTGATAAGTGGGCAGTTTGGCTAAAATGTTTTTGATAGAATTATCCATTACAGCCGTTAATTGTTGCATAGTAAGGAGTATTGGCGCACTAGGGGCCTCCTGAGTGGGCAAGACTGGTGTAGACGAAGGAGGGAATGATGCAGTACCATGCTTACTCCCCTCACTTGAGGAATCATCTTGGGCATCATTTTCAGTGTCACATAAATCACATCTATTTAAATGAGAAGGAACCTTGGCTTCCCCACATTCAGAACACAGTCTATCTGGTAGTTCAGACATGTTAAACAGGCATAAACTTGATAACAAAGTACAAAAAACGTTTTAAAATAAAACCGTTACTGTCACTTTAAATTTTAAACTGAACACACTTTATTACTGCAATTGCGAAAAAGTATGAAGGAATTGTTCAAAATTCACCAAAATTTCACCACAGTGTCTTAAAGCCTTAAAAGTATTGCACACCAAATTTGGAAGCTTTAACCCTTAAAATAACGGAACCGGAGCCGTTTTTATCTTTAACCCCTTTACAGTCCCTGGTATCTGCTTTGCTGAGACCCAACCAAGCCCAAAGGGGAATACGATACCAAATGACGCCTTCAGAAAGTCTTTTTTATGTATCAGAGCTCCTCACACATGCGACTGCATGTCATGCTTCTCAAAAACAAGTGCGCAATACCGGCGCGAAAATGAGGCTCTGCCTATGATTAGGGAAAGCCCCTAGAGAATAAGGTGTCTAAAACAGTGCCTGCCGATATTATTTTACAAAAATACCCATATTAAATGATTCCTCAAGGCTAAATATGTTATATATGAATCGATTTAGCCCAGAAAATGTCTACAGTCTTAACAAGCCCTTGTGAAGCCCTTATTTACTCTGTAATAAAAATGGCTTACCGGATCCCATAGGGAAAATGACAGCTTCCAGCATTACATCGTCTTGTTAGAATGTGTCATATCTCAAGCAGCAAAAGTCTGCTCACTGTTCCCCCAACTGAAGTTAATTCCTCTCAACAGTCCTGTGTGGAACAGCCATCGATTTTAGTAACGGTTGCTAAAATCATTTTCCTCTTACAAACAGAAATCTTCATCTCTTTTCTGTTTCAGAGTAAATAGTACATACCAGCACTATTTTAAAATAACAAACTCTTGATTGAATAATAAAAACTACAGTTAAACACTAAAAAACTCTAAGCCATCTCCGTGGAGATGTTGCCTGTACAACGGCAAAGAGAATGACTAGGGTAGGCGGAGCCTAGGAGGGATCATGTGACCAGCTTTGCTGGGCTCTTTGCCATTTCCTGTTGGGGAAGAGAATATCCCACAAGTAAGGATGACGCCGTGGACCGGACACACCTATGTTGGAGAAATTGTATGCTCTATTTAAATCATTAAAGATAAATTCTAAGTTTCATGCCCCTCTAAATGTATGTATTTCTGTGTCTGAGTGTATATGTACGACTGTGGAACATACTTTGATAAAGACTTTCTAATTATAATCTTATCAATTTAAAATGATACTTTTTGCATCAATTAACTTTTTTTTTTCCTCTCATAAACATTTGCTCAGCCACCATGTAAAGGAGATACATTACAATGCAGCCCCTGATTTGTACTCAGTGGACACCCTGGTTGTATGATTTTTTTTTATTTTATTTTTTATTTTTACTAGAAAGGATTTTTTTAAATAAATTTTAATACACCCTTTAAATTTTAAGTCAAAGGGCAAGATGATTCATTACTGTGATTTAAAAATATCAGAAGAAATTACATTCTGCCAAACCTTAGCTGCAGCTCTTAGTCATACACTGAGAAAAAACACTTCACAATTATATTAAAGAATGCAAATGGTACAGTATAAACCCATATATAACAGCCTTTAACTGGCTCTTCCTTGAACTAAACAATCCAAAGGAGGAAAAGTGTTAACACATTAAGCCACAGGACAAAAACGTGATCTCCGCACTGACCACAACGTAATGGAACCTTTCTGACAGGCTGTGGTTTTGTCCCAGTGATGAGGCTGTAATTACTTAGTGCTCATTCTGTTACATTCATTCTTGGCTTTTACAACAATCAGCTAAGCCAGGCTCCCCTGGCTTTGATAACTCTTGGCCCGTCCACTGAATTTTGGTTTGCATGTGCACTTATAAGTATTGTTGCTTGTTATTATGCTGCACAGCCAAATAGATTAGCGAAGGTTAAGTAAGCTCTTGGAAATTTAAAGGGACATGAAATCCAAATGTTTTCTTTCATTATTCAGATACAGCATTTTATTTTAAACAACTTTCCAATTTACTTATATTATCAATTTTGCCTCATTCTCTTGGTATCCTTTATTGAAGGAGCAACAGTGCACTAATGGGAGCTAGGTGAACACACCAGTAAGCCAACGATAACAGGTATATATGTGCAGCCACCAATCAGCAGCTAGCGCCTGAGCCTACCTAGGTATGCTTTTCAACAAAGGATACCAAGAGAATGAAGAAAATAAAATAATAGGTGTAAATTGGAAAGTTGTTTAAAATTAAATCCCCTATCTGAATCATTAAATATTTTTGGGGAGGTTTCATGTGACTTTAAATGTACATTCTGCATCATTAAAATATTACAAACAGTATTTCTGATGTCTTTTAAACAGCTCTGGTTTTGGGAGATCTAGACGTCTAAACTGGGCGAGTTGCCTTAGCATAAACAAATTATGTTCCGCAACATATCCATAATAAATAAAGGTTCTCAAAAATCTAAGGCCTAGATTTGGAGTTTTGTCGGTAACGACCCGCGTAGCTAACGCCGGCTTTTTTCTGTCCGCACCATAAAAATAACTCTGGTATTGAGAGTCCACATAAAGGCTGCGTTAGGCTCCAAAAAAGGAGCGTAGAGCATATTTAACGCAGCTTCAACTCTCGATACCAGAGTTGCTTACGCAAGCGGCCAGCCTCAAAAACGTGCTCGTGCACGATTCCCCCATAGGAAACAATGGAGCTGTTTGAGCTGAAACAAAACCTAACACCTGCAAAAAAGCCGCGTTCAGCTCCTAACGCAGCCCCATTGTTTGCTATGCGTAAACACTTCCTACGTCTGCACCTAACACTCTAACATGTACCCCGAGTCTAAACACCCCTAACCTTACACTTATTAACCCCTATTCTGCCGCCCCCGCTATCGCTGACCCCTGCATATTATTATTAACCCCTAATCTGCCGCTCCGTAAACCGCCGCTACTTACATTATCCCTATGTACCCCTAATCTGCTGCCCTAACATCGCCGACCCCTATATTATATTTATTAACCCCTAATCTGCCCCCCACAACGTCGCCTCCACCTGCCTACACTTATTAACCCCTAATCTGCCGACCGGACCGCACCGCTATTATTATAAAGTTATTAACCCCTAATCCGCCTCACTAACCCTATCATAAATAGTATTAACCCCTAATCTGCCCTCCCTAACATCGCCGACACCTAACTTCAAACATTAACCCCTAATCTGCCGACTGGAGCTCACCGCTATTCTAATAAATGTATTAACCCCTAAAGCTAAGTCTAACCCTAACACTAACACCCCCCTAAGTTAAATATAATTTAAATCTAACGAAATTAATTAATTCTTATTAAATAAATTATTCCTATTTAAAGCTAAATACTTACCTGTAAAATAAATCCTAATATAGCTACAATATAAATTATATTTATATTATAGCTATTTTAGGATTAATATTTATTTTACAGGTAACTTTGTATTTATTTTAACCAGGTACAATAGCTATTAAATAGTTAAGAACTATTTAATAGCTAAAATAGTTAAAATAATTACAAAATTACCTGTAAAATAAATCCTAACCTAAGTTACAATTAAACCTAACACTACACTATCAATAAATTAATTAAATAAACTACCTACAATTACCTACAATTAACCTAACACTACACTATCAATAAATTAATTAAATAAAATTCCTACAAATAAATACAATTAAATAAACTTGCTAAAGTACAAAAAATAAAAAAGAACTAAGTTACAAAAAATAAAAAAATATTTACAAACATAAGAAAAATATTACAATTTTAAACTAATTACACCTACTCTAAGCCCCCTAATAAAATAACAAAGCCCCCCAAAATAAAAAAAATGCCCTACCCTATTCTAAATTACTAAAGTTCAAAGCTCTTTTACCTTACCAGCCCTGAACAGGGCCCTTTGCGGGGCATGCCCCAAGAAGTTCAGCTCTTTTGCCTGTAAAAAAAACATACAATACCCAAGCCCCCCAACATTACAACCCACCACCCACATACCCCTAATCTAACCCAAACCCCCCTTAAATAAACCTAACACTAAGCCCCTGAAGATCTTCCTACCTTGTCTTCACCTCACCGGGTTCACCGATCTGTCCAGAAGAGCTCCTCCGATGTCCTGATCCAAGCCCAAGCGGGGGGCTGAAGAGGTCCATGATCCGGCTGAAGTCTTCATCCAAGCGGGGCAGAAGAGGTCTTCCATCCGATTGAAGTCTTCATCCAAGCGGGATCTTCTATGGTCATCCATCCGGAGCGGAGCGGCAGGATCCTGAAGATCTCCGACGCGGAACATCCATCCTGGCCGACAACTGAAAGATGAATGACGGTTCCTTTAAATGACGTCATCCAAGATGGCGTCCCTCGAATTCCGATTGGCTGATAGGATTCTATCAGCCAATCGGAATTAAGGTAGGAATATTCTGATTGGCTGATGGAATCAGCCAATCAGAATCAAGTTCAATCCGATTGGCTGATCCAATCAGCCAATCAGATTGAGCTCGCATTCTATTGGCTGTTCCGATCAGCCAATAGAATGCTAGGTCAATCTGATAGGCTGATCGGATCAGCCAATCGGATTGAACTTGATTCTGATTGGCTGACTCCATCAGCCAATCAGAATATTCCTACCTTAATTCCGATTGGCTGATAGAATCCTATCAGCCAATCGGAATTCGAGGGACGCCATCTTGGATGACGTCATTTAAAGGAACAGTCATTCGTCATTCAGTCGTCGGCCAGGATGGATGTTCCGCGTCGGAGGTCTTCAGGATCCTGCCGCTCCGCTCCGGATGTATGACCATAGAAGATCCCGCTTGGATGAAGACTTCAATCGGATGGAAGACCTCTTCTGCCCCGCTTGGATGAAGACTTCAGCCGGATCATGGACCTCTTCAGCCCCCCGCTTGGGCTTGGATCAGGACATCGGAGGAGCTCTTCTGGATCGAGCGGTGAACCTGGTATGGTGAAGATAAGGTAGGAAGATCTTCAGGGGCTTAGTGTTAGGTTTATTTAAGGGGGGTTTGGGTTAGATTAGGGGTATGTGGGTGGTGGGTTGTAATGTTGGGGGGCTTGGCTATTGTATGTTTTTTTTACAGGCAAAAGAGCTGAACTTCTTGGGGCATGCCCCGCAAAGGGCCCTGTTCAGGGCTGGTAAGGTAAAAGAGCTTTGAACTTTTGTAATTTAGAATAGGGTAGGGCATTTTTTTATTTTGGGGGGCTTTGTTATTTTATTAGGGGGCTTAGAGTAGGTGTAATTAGTTTAAAATTGTTGTAATATTTTTCTTATGTTTGTAAATATTTTTTTATTTTTTGTAACTTAGTTCTTTTTTATTTTTTGTACTTTAGCTAGTTTATTTAATTGTATTTATTTGTAGGAATTGTATTTAATTAATTTATTGATAGTGTAGTGTTAGGTTAATTGTAGGTAATTGTAGGTAGTTTATTTAATTAATTTATTGATAGTGTAGTGTTAGGTTTAATTGTAACTTAGGTTAGGATTTATTTTACAGGTAATTTTGTAATTATTTTACCTATTTTAGCTATTAAATAGTTCTTAACTATTTAATAGCTATTGTACCTGGTTAAAATAAATACAAAGTTACCTGTAAAATAAATATTAATCCTAAAATAGCAATAATATAATTATAATTTATATTGTAGCTATATTAGGATTTATATTACAGGTAAGTATTTAGCTTTAAATAGGAATAATTTATTTAATAAGAGTTAATTAATTTCGTTAGATTTAAATTATATTTAATTTAGGGGGGTGTTAGTGTTAGGGTTAGACTTAGCTTTAGGGGTTAATACATTTATTAGAATAGCGGTGAGCTCCAGTCGGCAGATTAGGGGTTAATGTTTGAAGTTAGGTGTCGGCGATGTTAGGGAGGGCAGATTAGGGGTTAATACTATTTATTATAGGGTTAGTGAGGCGGATTAGGGGTTAATAACTTTATAATAATAGCGGTGCGGTCCGCTCGGCAGATTAGGGGTTAATAAGTGTAGGCAGGTGGAGGCGACGTTGAGGGGGGCAGATTAGGGGTTAATAAATATAATATTGGGGTCGGCGGTGTTAGGGGCAGCAGATTAGGGGTACATAAGTATAACGTAGGTCTCGGCGCTTTGCGGTCCGCAGATTAGGGGTTAATTATTGTAGGTAGCTGGCTGCGACGTTGTGGGGGGCAGGTTAGGGGTTAATAAATATAATATAGGGGTCGGCGGTGTTAGGGGCAGCAGATTAGGGGTACATAAGTATAACGTAGGTGGCGGTCGGCAGATTAGGGGTTAAAAAAATTTAATCGAGTGTCGGCGATGTGGGGGGACCTCGGTTTAGGGGTACATAGGTAGTTTATGGGTGTTAGTGTACTTTAGAGCACAGTAGTTAAGAGCTTTATAAACCAGCGTTAGCCCAGAAAGCTCTTAACTACTGACTTTTTTCCTGCGGCTGGAGTTTTGTCGTTAGAATTCTAACGCTCACTTCAGACACGACTCTAAATACCGGAGTTAGAAAGATCCCATTGAAAAGATAGGATACGCAATTTACGTAAGGGGATCTGCGGTATGGAAAAGTCACGGCTGAAAAGTGAGCGTTAGACCCTATTTTGAGTGACTCCAAATACCGGAGGTAGCCTAAAACCAGCGTTAGGAGCCTCTAACGCTGGTTTTCACGGCTAACGCCAAACTCCAAATCTAGGCCTAAGAGAGCTATGATGCAATATAAGTATTAATTATACTTATTTCTGACAGAATAAATGTATTTAGTTCATTGCATTAAATATGTGGTTAACCAGACTGACTATAATATAGGTGTAGCTAAGAAAAACATTAATAACTAATGTACAGAAATATACAGAAATGTAATGTTTTATAAAACCTACCATGACTGGACACAGTATTAAGGTTCTAATAAAAATGATTTAATTTGCTAAAAGTCCCTACATCTTTTTTAATAGACACCCTGATATCTGATACATAACAGTTAAAAAAAAAAGAGTTCGATAAATATTAACTTTCAGTCACACATTTTTGGTGAACGTGCACCTTTCTCCCCAGTAAGACTATCATTTTGCTATTTTCACATAATCACTATATTGCAATTTTTTTTAGCTATCTTTATTGCAAAAGGGCAAACACTAAAAACTATTATATGTAACTATGGACCTTGATATCGATTCCAACAAACATTATAAGGAAGGGTTTACGTTTTGCTATTAATCAACAGTAAAAAAAATAATAATAATAAAAGCTTTTAAAAAACTTCAGTTTGTGTTTGCACATCATTTTTTTATTTTTTTAAGAAGGTTGTAACCAATATGATTTTAGCTTTTAGTGGAAGGAAGAAAAGGTTAAAGGGACAATAAAGCCAAAATTAAATTTAAACGGACATTAAACCCAATTTCTTCTCTTCGTTTTCTTGTTATCCTTTGTTGAAAAGCTGGGATGTAAGCTCATGAGTGTGCACGTGTCTACAGTACTATATGGTACCAGTTTTGCAACAATGTTATATATTAGCAGTAACACTAGATAGCAGCACTATTTCCTGTCATGTCGTGCTTCAGGCACCTATCTAGGTATCACTTCAACAAAGAATAACATGAGAACAAAGCAAATTTGATAATAAATTGGAAACTTTAAAAAAATTGTATTATCTATCTAAATACAGAAAGAACATGTTTTGGTTTATTTTCCCTTTAAATTGATTGTATATAGAGCATGACACAAACAATTATCCAATTTACTTCTATTATCAATTTTGCTTAGGTGTCTTGGTATCCTTTGTTAAATAATTCTAGATGACCTTAGGAACATGCACATGTAATCTATCTGCCAGCAGCGCTTGTAACATTGTTTATAGCTGTTAGACATAGATACAAACACTGCTCCCATAGGCCTAGATTTAAAGTTGGGCGGTAGCCGTGAAAACCAGCGTTAGAGGCTCCTAACGCTGGTTTTTACCGCCCTCTGGTATTTGGAGTCAGTCATTAAAGGGTCTAACGCTCACTTTTCAGCCGCGACTTTTCCATACCGCAGATCCCCTTACGTCAATTGCGTATCCTATCTTTTCAATGGGATCTTTCTAACTCCGGTATTTAGAGTCGTGGCTGAAGTGAGCGTTAGAAATCTAAAGACAAAACTCCAGCCGCAGAAAAAAGTCAGTAGTTAAGAGCTTTCTGGGCTAACGCCGGTTCATAAAGCTCTTAACTACTGTGCTCTAAAGTACACTAACACCCATAAACTACCTATGTACCCCTAAACCGAGGTCCCCCCACATGGCCGCCACTCGATTAATTTTTTTTAACCCCTAATCTGCCGACCGCCACCTACGTTATCCTTATGTACCCCTAATCTGCTGCCCCCAACACCGCCGACCCCTATATTATATTTATTAGCCCCTAATCTGCCCCCCACAACGTCGCCTCCACCTGCCTACACTTATTAACCCCTAATCTGCCGAGCGGACCGCACCGCTATTATAATACAGTTATTAACCCCCAATCCGCCTCACTCCCGCCTCAATAACCCTATAATAAATAGTATTAACCCCTAATCTGCCCTTCCTAACATCGCCGACACCAAACTTCAAACATTAACCCCTAATCTGCTGACTGGAGCTCACCGCTATTCTAATAAATGTATTAACCCCTAAAGCTAAGTCTAACCCTAACACTAACACCCCCCTAAGTTAAATATAATTTAAATCTAACTAAATAAATTAACTCTTATTAAAGAAATTATTCCTATTTAAAGCTAAATACTTACCTGTAAAATAAACCCTAATATAGATACAATATAAATTATAATTATATTATAGCTATTTTAGGATTTATATTTATTTTACAGGTAACTTTGTATTTATTTTAACCAGGTACAATAGCTATTAAATAGTTAAGAACTATTTAATAGCTAAAATAGTTAAAATAATTACAAAATTACCTGTAAAATAAATCCTAACCTAAGTTACAATTACACCTAACACTACACTATCAATAAATTAATTAAATAAAATACCTACAATTACCTACAATTAAACCTAACACTACACTATCAATACATTAATTAAATACAATATCTACAAATAAATACAATGAAATAAACTAACTAAAGTACAAAAAATAAAAAAGAACTAAGTTACAAAAAATAAAAAAATATTTACAAACATCAGAAAAATATTACAACAATTTTAAACTAATTACACCTACTCTAAGCCCCCTAATAAAATAACAAAGACCCCCAAAATAAAAAAATGCCCTACCCTATTCTAAATTACAAAAGTTCAAAGCTCTTTTACCTTACCAGCCCTGAACAGGGCCCTTTGCGGGGCATGCCCCAAAGAATTCAGCTCTTTTGCCTGTAAAAAAAACACATACAATACCCCCCCCCAACATTACAACCCACCACCCACATACCCCTAATCTAACCCAAACCCCCCTTAAATAAACCTAACACTAAGCCCCTGAAGATCTTCCTACCTTATCTTCACCGTACCAGGTTCACCGATCGATCCAGAAGAGCTCCTCCGATGTCTTGATCCAAGCCCAAGCGGGGGGCTGAAGATGTCCATGATCCGCCTGAAGTCTTCATCCAAGCGGGAGCTGAAGAGGTCCATGATCGGGCTGAAGTCTTCATCCAAGCGGGAGCTGAAGAGGTCCATGATCAGGCTGAAGTCTTCTATCAACGGCATCTTCAATCTTCTTTCTTCCGGATCCATGTTCATCCCGCCGACGCGGAACATCCATCTTCACCGACGACTTCCCGACGAATGACGGTTCCTTTAAGGGACGTCATCCACGATGGCGTCCCTCGAATTCCGATTGGCTGATAGGATTCTATCAGCCAATCGGAATTAAGGTAGGAAAATACTGATTGGCTGATGGAATCGGCCAATCAGAATCAAGTTCAATCCGATTGGCTGATTCAATCAGCCAATCAGATTGAGCTCGCATTCTATTGGCTGTTCCGATCAGCCAATCAGAATTTTCCTACCTTAATTCCGATTGGCTGATAGAATCCTATCAGCCAATCGGAATTCGAGGGACGCCATCTTGGATGACGTCCCTTAAAGGAACCGTCATTTGTCGGGAAGTCGTCGGTGAAGATGGATGTTCCGCGTTAATAAATATAATATAGGGGTCGGCGGTGTTAGGGGCAGCAGATTATGGGTACATAGGGATAATGTAAGTAGCGGCGGTTTACGGAGCGGCAGATTAGGAGCTGAACGCGGCTTTTTTGCAGGTATTAGGTTTTTTTTCAGCTCAAACAGCCCCATTGTTTTCTATGGGGGAATCGTGCACGAGCATGTTTTTGAAGCTGGCCGTGTCCGTAAGCACCGCTGGTATCGAGAGTTTAAGTTGCGGTAAATATGCTCTACGCTCCTTTTTTGGAGCCTAACGCAGGCATTCTGTGAACTCTAAATACCAGCAGTATTTAAAAGGTGTGGCCAGAAAAAAGCCAGCGTAGCTAACGCACCCCTTTGGCCGCAGAACTCTAAATCTAGGCGATAGACTGCTATAAACACGTGCACGATTCCTAAACTTTTATCAGTCTACCTACCTAGGTTTAGTCTCCAACAATGTTTACCAGGAGAACAAAGAAAATGTTATAATAGAAGTAAATTGGAAAGTTGTTTAACATTGCATGCTCTATCTAAATCATTAAAGTATAATTCTGAGTTTACTGTATACATTATAGGCATGTGCCTGAATATCCTTTTATTAATATCCTTTTATTAATATATATATATATATATATATATATATATATATACACGTATATACACATACACACACATGCATACAAAAATATATAAATGTATATACACATACACACACATACATACACATATATATATAATTTTCTCTTGTACTCTCATTATTTAACTCTCATATATTATTCAGGCACAGGTGGGTCAGAACAAAAGTTTCCACGTATGGACATAGTAGGTATGAAGAAAAAACAAAAAAGACCATAACTTAAATCTGTGGAAGGACTGTCTGTAAGATTTTCCTATTAAAAAAAAATATGTAAGGCTGCAAACATATTAAACAGCCTTGAGTAATTGTTAAACAGAGTTTTCATTGTATGTCGAAAAAGGCCATTGTGGAACGAACGTTTATTTTATGAGCTCAAAAGGATCACAGAATGAATCTGGATGAAAACAGTAGCCAGAAGCCAGTAACAAGGTGATCAATCTAAAGATGTAACATTGCCAAAAATAAGACAGGAGGCAAAGTCCAAAAACATCAGCAGTGCTCAGTAACCAGAAGAGCAGTCCACATCAGGCATAAAAGCAGTAGATATAAAAAGTAAATGCAGAAAACTAGGCCAGAGGAAGATGACCAGGATAACATAGACACACAAGGAAAATGGAACAGAAGAAATAAGGAACACTGGGTACTTTCCACAGTTGGTCTCACAATCCTCTGAGAATTAAACTATTAGGGCAAATGGCCATTTGTGAGACAGCAAGATGCCAGGAGCTCTCTGTCTCCATACCCCCAACAATAGGTCTTGGGCATTTTGAGACAATACTAGTGAAAGCCCATTTTCATACATACAGTTAAAACTACAGTTTATTATAGATTGCTGGGAGTGGAACTCTGCATAGGCAGACGTCCTGGACAGTGCAGAGTGTGGAACTGTGGGAGGCCAGCAGTTTTTAAAGAGACAAAAAATGTTTTGTAACATATTACATAATTCTGCCATTCCCGTGCTAGGTAAGGCAGCTGGCAGGTTTTCCCAGCACGGGAGAACATTACATATAGTTAAATGTTGCTATCAGGATCACTGTGATTAGTCAGTGAGCCCATGATGCACTAGGAATTTAAAAAATTTTTTTTATCAAAAGGCTATTCTTATGTTACATAATTCAACACATATCGGATCTTGGACCAGAGGCAATGAAACAGAAGTGTTGCAGCAGTCCCTAAAGATCAAAGACCCACTACCAGGAAGTCTGGGAGCACTGGCCCATTAGAGAGTGGGGCCTCCAAAGATATTGGTTCAATATGAGGATTTATGTATGAATCTTACAGAATTGTAGTACTGTAAGGTATGATATAAGTTGGGTTGACATATAGGCATCTACTTATCAAGCCGTCAACTTGCTTGCATTCGACGGCATCAATACGCTCGCCTAAGATCGCCTAACATTGCTGTTCTCCAAAGTTACCAAAAAAGCTGTCAAAGAGCCGCGCACCAAGTACGGTGCGATGAGCAGCGGACTGTTGTTAACTAACAGTCATCGATCTTGCTGCTCTTTTTCACAGCTTTATTGGTACCATGTCACTAAACACCCACACTATACTATACTGTTTACCCCCTATACCGCCGCTCCCGGAGCCCACCGCAACTCTAATAATTGTATTAACCCCTAAACCGCCGCTCATGGACCCCGCCGCAACTAAATAAAGTGTTTAACCCCTAAACCGCCGCTCCCGGAGCACACCGCCACCTACATTATACTTATTAACCCCTAATCTTCCGCCCCCTACGCCGCCGCCACCTACATTATACTTATTAACCCCTAATCTGCCGCCCCCTACACTGCCACCTACATTATACTTATTAACCCCTAATCTGCTGCCCCCTACACCGCCGCCACCTACATAATATTTATTAACCACTAATCTGCCCCCCTACACTGCCGCCACCTACATTATACTTATTAACCCCTAATCTGCCCCCCCTACACCGCCGCCACCTACATTATACTTATTAACCCCTAATCTGCCCCCCCTACACCGCCGCCACTTACATTATACTTATTAATCCCTAATCTACCGCCCCCAACGTCGCCGCCACTATATTACATTTATTAACCCCTAAACATAAGTCTAACACTAACCCTAACAACTCCTAACTTAAATATAATTTAAATAAATCTAAATAAATATTCCTATCATTAACTAAATTATTCCTATTTAAAACGAAATACTTACCTGTAAAATAAACCCTAAACTAGCTACAATATAACTAATTATAATATAACTGATTGGAACAGCCAATAGAATGCGAGCTCAATCCTATTGGCTGATTGGATCAGCCAATAGGATTGAACTTCAATCCTATTGGCTGATTGCATCAGCCAATAGGTTTTTCCCTACCTTAATTCCGATTGGCTCTCAAGAAGACGTCGGATGAAGAGGATGCTCTTCGTCGGATGGAGCCACTCCCCGCCGGATGGATGAAGATAGAAAATGCCGTCTGGATGAAGACTTCTGCCCGTCTGGAGGACTTCTTCTGCCCATCTGGAGGACCACTTCTGCCGGCTTCGTTGAGGACTTCGGCCCGGTTGGGTGAAGACTTCTCACGGTAAGGTGATCTTCAAGGGGTTAGTGTTAGGTTTTTTAAGGGGGGATTGGGTGAGTTTTAGAGTAGGGTTGGTTGTGTGGGTGGTGGGTTTTAATCTTGGGGGGGGTTTAAAAAATTTTTTTACAGGTAAAAGAGCGGATTACTTTGGGGCAATGCCCCGCAAAAGGCCCTTTTAAGGGCTATTTGTAATTTAGTGTAGGGTAGGGCTTTTTTATTTTGGGGGGGCTTTTTTATTTGGTTAGGGGGATTAGATTAGGTGTAATTAGTTTAAAAATCTTGTAATTTGTTTATTATTTTCTGTAATTTGGTGTTTTTTTGTTGTTGTACTTTATTGTAATCTATTGTACCTAGTTAAAATAAATACAAACTTGCCTGTAAAATAAAGATAAACCCTAAGCTAGCTACAATGTAACTATTAGTTATATTGTAGCTAGCTTAGGGTTTATTTTATAGGTAAGTATTTAGTTTTAAATAGGAATATTTTATTTAATGATAGGAATATTTATTTAGATTTATTTAAATTATATTTAAGTTAGGGGGTGTTAGGGTTAGACTTAGGTTTAGGGGCTAATAAATTTAATATAGTGGCGGCGGATTAGGGGGGCAGATTAGGGGTTAATAACTTTATGTAGGTGGCGGCGGTGTCGGGGCTGCAGATTAGGGGTTAATAAGTATAATGTATGTGGCGGTAATGTCGGGGCGGCAGATTAGGGGTTAATAAGTATAATGTAGGTGGCGGCGGTGTAGGGGGGGCAGATTAGTGGTTAATAACATCAGAAAATGTTACATCACTTGAAAAAGTTCATGTTTCACCTAAATACTGTAATTTATTTACCAGAAAAGAATGAGATGAACATTTTTTAATGACTGATATAAGCAACCATTTTGATATTTTTTAATGAATCCTTACATGGCATGGAATAAAAGAATGGCCCCAGCTGTTCAAAGCTCCCATTTAAGTAAAATGCAATTAGTAGAGCAACAATGTGGTGCCCAGTTGCTGAGCAATATCAGTTTACTCTAGTCATGAAATGCTAACTATCCGTCAGGAGTTATTTTAAGGTGGGATATACATTTATTAAATAAATTAAAAAAATAGAAAAATATGTACGCAAACCCAACATGAGTTATATTAAGGTGCGTTATTAATTTATTAAATAAAAATAATGCATAATAGTATGAAATGAAACCTAGATTTCAAAAAGGCAGCACCCATAATCACAGTGAGGTGAATGAAATGTATTTAGGGATTAATGTCCCTGTTAAGGAAGTAATATTGGAGGGACCTGGCTAACCCAATGAGACAAAATAAGCTTTCTGATGAGAAAGCTATGTAACAATCTATCCTCTCTAAACATATTCCTAGAGACTTGGAACATCGATACTTGCTCATATGTTAATTATTTATTTAGATAAAACAATTTAGAAAGCCAGTAAGCAATTTGGTATCAGAACTTTTGCAGCTTTGGGCATGAACATGATAGGTGCTCTACATCTGGATGAAAGACCTGATTTTTATTGCAGTCAGTTGGTATTAACAGGTTTCCTTTATTTTGTAATCTAGGAGAAATATATGTACATTGCAGTAAATCATTGTGAACATCTCTTTTGGCTCGGGAGAGAGGTTTAGCCCCTTTTATTCAATAAAGACCCCTGACCAAAGGAATAATTCGTAAATCATGTTTTTCCCATCTAACTTAAATAGATTGAATTGTATAGTACTATTTTTTTTAGGAGTTTTATAAATTAACGCAATTGAGAACCGTCCTTGTTAAAATACATTTCCAAAAGTGTCAATAGCTTTGTGTTGCCAGAAATCATTAGATTGCAACAAAATGACATTAATAAAACATTTTAATGTACATATGAATACAAAAATACACTTAAATTGTTTTAAGTTAACTCCTCATCTAAATTAAATACATATACATAATTCTAAAGCTTTTCCCTCTCACTTCTAACGAAAAGTGTGCATCTGAGCCCCAAAGATAAGATGATGTTTCAAGCGAAAATTAGTGGAGGAAATTCCTGGATTTGCACAAATATTTATTTCAAATTGGAATGAGAACAGGCACTAAATTAACATTCCTCACCTTAAATTATAAGCACAATTTTGCTAGGGAGAGGTTTGTAGTCTACAAAACAAAGTGAGGATTAGCACTACAAGAAAAACCTTACTCAACAACATCTGAGCCACCAGATGTCTCCCATTTACCCCACTGAAGTTCAGTGAATGCATCAATGCACTATAATGACCTCTGCAGTGACTACAACAGCAGTGCAAATGTTTCTGATTCATAAACCCTGCAGGACCTTCTAATTTTGACTCTTCAAAAAGGTGCAGTTAAAGTACTAGGATTCTAGGTTTGTTCTAGTATCGTATAGTAAACCAGGATACAAATAAATTAAATATAAAAAAAAAATGAAAAAAAAAAGAGCAAAGTGCAAACTCAAACTCATTAAAACTTATACAACGTGTATTAGTGTGCTAAAGATGCTCTAGTTCCCCAGATGACTGCTCTATTAACACTTCTCTGAGTGTAGATATGGGAGTGTGTGCATATATATATATATATATATATACATACATACAGTGTGTGTATATGTAGCATATAAAGAAAAAACAAGAGAGAAGAGACTTACATGATTTACATCAATCTGTTAAGTGTACAAAGTGTATTATCCTCCCAAACCATTTATTGATAGTAATTCATTTGACTACCAACTGAATTTTGTATAGAACAAAAAAAAAAGATTAGTAAGAATGAATAAGACATTCACACACTGCTATTACTATGTCTCTCTTCCGTTCTTGACTGTGGGATTCTATAATACCTTTCCTTCTACATGCATTGTCAATAGATGTCAATAGGAGTTATTCAGAAGAATAAAGACTATAATTAAAAATACACAACAAGTCATTCTTTCCACCAAAATTTTATTGCTGTATTGAAATCAGCCAGTTGGACTTGACAAGCTAGATGGAATGCACTTGTAAAGAAAAAATCACAGGAAAAATTGAATTTAACATCTATAAAAAGAGTCCAGTGCAAAGGAGCCAGGATTCTTTTCCCATAATATCAACCTAGTTTTTTTAATGAGTAACAATATACACAGACAGAAATGTTATCCAAGCTTAGAAACTAGAAGACAAAACACAGTTGGCATTGTTTGTCCTTTCCTAAATATTGCTGAATGCCTGTCCTCAAAGGGGAGGACAAAAACACCTTGTTAAAAACAAAACAAAGCACAACAAATTTCTACATGACTGAAGGTTTCATTAATAACACACTTTAAATATTACATTTCAGTTGCCCCGATAAAATTTCTACATGATGTTCTATTTAATAACATTCTTTTAATATCTGCTTGTTGATTGAAAAGAAAAAAATATATATTTCCAAAGGAAATTTCTATTTTTCCCCACTAAATCAATTTATATAAAAACAATCTCTACAGAGAAATAACATGAAAGAAAACAGGATACACAGTTTAAGAAGGTTTCTCAAAATATTTATATGCTTGTATTTTTACGCTTGATTGCAGTATATGAGTCTGGTTTTTTTTTTGGGGGGGGGGGGATGAATAAAAGAACAAAGATTTTGCATAACAATTTCCATGACAAAGTGCCTGCATTACATTCTGCATTAGGAAACAAAAGTTAATAATAAAACAATAAAAAATAAATAAAACTACTTTAAAACCATAAAAAACATAATTTATGCTTACCAGATAAATTCCTTTCCTTGCTGGCAGGGAGTCTACGACTTCATTCCTTACTGTTTGGAAATACAACACCTGGCCACCAGGAGGAGGCAAAGACACCCCAGCCAAAGGCTTAAATATCCCTACCACTTCCCCTATCCCTCAGTCATTCTGCCGAGGTACCAAGGAGAATTAGGAGAAAGGGTCATCAGGGTATAAAGATGCCAGAAGAAATAATATAAAGGGTCATCAGGGTATAAAGGTGCCAGAAAAAATAATATAAAAAGGGAGCCGCCCATCAAAAAATAAATTACGGACGGGGTCGTAGACTCTCCCTGCTAGGAAGGAAAGGGATTTATCTGGTGAAGCATAAATTATCCTTCCATAAGGCAGGGAGAGTCCACAACTTCATTCCTTACTGTTGGGAAAACTATACCCAAGCTCCAGAGGACACTGAATAAACGGGAGGGAAGGAAAAAAAGAGGCGGACCCTATTCTGAGGCCACCACAGCCTGCAAAACTTTTCTCCCAAAAGCTGCTTAAGCCGAAGCACACATATCAAACTTGTAAAATTAAGAAAAAGTGTGTAAGGAGGACCAGGTAGGCGCCTTACAAATCTGATCTATTAAAGCTTTGTTCTTAAAAGCCTAGGAGGAAGCCACTGCTCTAGTGGAATGAGCCATTATCCTTTCAGTAGGCTGTTGTCCTGCTGTCTCATAAGCTAAGCGGAGGACACTCCTCAACCAGAAATATAGGGAAGTCGTAGTAGCCTTCTGCCCCTTACACTTCCCCGTATAGATGACAAACAAAGAGGAAGACTCTCTTAGTAGCCTGAAGATAGAACTTCAAGGCACAAACCACAACGAACACCCAGATTGTGAAGCAAGCGTTCCTTTGCTGAAGAAAGATTACGGCACAAGGAAGGAAAAACTATTTCTTGATTAATGTTACGGTCCAAACCCACCTTAGGGAGGAACCCTAATTTAGTACATAAAACCGCCTTATCAGCTTGGAAAACAAGAAAAGGGGAGTCACATTGTAAAGCAGAAATCTCAAACTCTGCGCGCAGAGGCAATAGCCAGCAAAAAAAGAACCTTCCAAGATAATTTAATGTCAACAGTATGCATAGGCTCAAATGGAGCCTGCTGCAAAACACTAAGAACAAGATTTAGGCTCCAAGGCAGAGCCCCAGATCTAAACACAGGTCTGATCCTAGTCAGAGCCTTAACAATAGACTGCACATCCGGAAGCTTAGCCAATCTCTTGTGCAGTAACACCAACAGGGCCGATATCTGTCCCTTCATGGAACTAGCAGATAGACCCTCCAGTCTATCCTGGAGAAAAGATAAAACTCTGGCAACCTTAAATTTATGCCAGGTAAAACCGCGCTCTTCACACCAGTACAAATAAGTCCATAACACTTTACGGTAGATATGATGAGTAATTTGCTTAAGAACTTGAACCAGAGTGTCGATAACACTCTCAGAAAAAAAAAAAAGGATAAGCGTTCAATCATCACGCAGTCAGCCTAAGAGAATCTAGATTTTGCTGAACAAAAGGACTCTGTATCAGCAGATCTCTGCAACATGGTAACCTCTACTGAGGAGATGAGGACATCCCCACCAGATCCGCAAACCACGACCTTCATGGCCACGATGGAGCAATCAGAATCACTTATGCTCGCTCCTGCTTGATGCGAGCCACCACACGAGGGAGAAGCGATAATGGAGGAAAAAGATATACAAGTCTGAACCTCCATGGTACTGATAGGGCATCTATCAATTCCGCCTGAGGATCCCTCGACCTCGACCCGTACCTGGGTACCTTCGTATTGAGGCGGGATGCCATGAGATCTATCTCTTGAGTGCCCCGCTTGCATATCTCTGCAAACACCTCAGGTGGAGAGACCATTCTCCTGGGTGAAAGGATTGCCTGCTGAGGAAGTCCGCTTCCCAGTTGTCCACACCCGGAATGTGAATCGCTGACAGCGTACATCTGTGAGTCTCCGCCCACTTTAGTATCTGAGATACTTCTCTCATCGCCAAGGAACTTCTTGTTCCCCCCTGATGGTTGATGTAGGCAACCGATGTTATATTGTTTTATTGGAATCTGATAAACTGGGACAAACCCAGAAGGTGCCAAGCCTCCAAGGCATTGAAAATTGCCTGGAGTTCCAAAATATTGATCGGAAGGGAAGAGTCCACAGACCTAGTATCTTCTTGTCACCTCAAACGGCTCACCAGCCGGAAAGGCTTGCGTCCGTAGTCACAATCTCCCAGGACGGTCTCAAGAAGCACGTGCCTTGGGACAGATGATCTGGACAGAGCCACCAAGAGAGCGAGTCTCCAGACAGGTTGTCCTGCACAATCTGTTGAGACAGATCTGAATGGTCGCCGTTCCATTGTCTCCGCATGCATAGTTGTAAGGGTCTGAGATGGAATCTGGCAAAAGGAATAATGTCCATACAGGACACCATGAATACAATCACCTCCATACACTGAGTTGCTGAGGGTTTCAAGGAGGCCTGGAGGGCAAGACATGCAGAAGTTAGCTTGCAATGTCTTTGATCTGTCAGGAATATTTTCATGGAAATGGAGTCTATTATTTTCCTCAGGAAGTTCACCCTTGTATTTGGAGTAAGATAATTCTTTTCAATGTTTATCTTCCAACCATGTGATCGAAAAAGATTGAGAAGGGAATGTTTTTCCACTAGACGAAAAGATGGTGTCTTTACCAAGATATCCTCAAGGTAAGGCGCTACTGCAATACTTTGTGTTCTGGCAACAGCTAGAAGAGCCCCCAGAACCTTCAAAAATATCATTGGAGCAGTAGCTAGGCCAAACGGAAGAGCTATGAAGTGGAAGTGCTGGTCCAGAAAGGCAAACCTCAGGAACTGAAAATGTTCCCTGTGTATCTGGATGTGAAGGTATGTATCCTTCAGGTCTATTGTGGTCATAAACTGTCCTTCCTGAACCAGAGGAAGGATTGACCATATTGTCTCCATATTGAAAGATGGAACACTCAGAAACTTGTTTAGGCACTATAGGTCCAGAATTGGACGAAAAATTCCTGCCTTCTTTGGAGCCACGAAAAGGTTTGAATAAAACCCCAAACCTCTTTCTGTTGTAGGTACTGGGACAATTACTCCTAGAGAGGAGAGATGCCGTACGCAACCTAAGAATGCAGCCCTCTTTTCTGATCTTGTAGACAGACTGGAGATAAGGAATCTGCCCCTGGGCAGATGAGACTTGAATCCTATCCTGTATCCTTGAGATACAACCTCCAGGACCAAAGGATTCTGTACATCCTGGAACCAAGCATCTGAAAAAAAGAGACAGTCTGCCCCCTACTCGATCTGATCCCGGATCAGGGGCCACTCCTTCATGCTGATTTGTTCACTGCAGGCTTCTTAGTCTGTTTGGACTTATTCCAGGACTGAGATAGCTTCCAAGTACTTTTGGGCTGCTCGGACTTGAAGGAGGATTGATGTGGTTGTGATTTGTCAGAACAAAAAATAGACAATTGTCGTCCCTTAGGCCTCTTTTTCTTGTCCTGCAGTAGGAAGGCACCTTTCCCTCTGGTAACTGTAGAAATAATGGAGTCCAGCCCTGGACCGAATAAAATCTTCCCCTTGAACGGAAGAGAAAGGAGTCTGGATTTAGAAGTCATATCCGCAGACCAAGACTTCAACCAGAGAGCCACGCGGGCTAGGATCGCAAAGCCAGAAGCCTTTGCATTTATGCGAACAATCTGCATATTCGAGTCACAGATGAAGAAGTTAGCAATTCTCAGAGCCTTAATTCTCTCCTGAATATCCTTGAGGGGAGTCTCCACCTCAATGAGCTTCGACAGAGTGTTGCACCAGTAGGTAGCTGATCCAGCAACCACGGCTACAGCTGCCACTGGTTGAAATAAAAACCCTGTATGTTTAAACATCTTCCTTAGAAAGGTTTCCATTTTCTTATCTATAGGCTCTCTAAAGGAAGAACTATCCTCCAGAGGGATAGTATGCTTAGCCAGCGTAGAAATAGCGCCACCCACCTTAGGGATGGAACCCCACAAGTCTAATTGAGAGTCAGGGACTGGGAATAATTTTTTAAAAGAAGACAAGGGGGGGAAAGAAGTTCCTATTCTTTCCCATTCGTTACTAATAATGTTCAATATCTTAACTGGCCAGGAAAAGTCCTGTCTTCATAAACCCTGTCTAATATAGGAATCTTAGGTTCCTCAGTGAGAATAGCCTCTGGAACCTCTAGCGTAGACAGAATCTCCTTTAATAAATAACGCAGATACTCAATTTTAAATCTAAATGAGGGTTCCTCCGCTGAAGGAAGTTTAGAAACTTAAGTCTCCAACTCAGAAAGTTCACCCTCTGAAGCTTCAGAGGTTAACTTATCCTCGGATAGCTGGGACATAGTAGCTAAATCCGACAAATATTTAGATGACTCTAAGTCAGGAGAACTATGTTTAACCTTTCTCTTGCGTTTGTTAGAGCGAGGTAAGGCACTCAAGGCTGCAGACACCGCAGATTGTAACTGCGCGGTAAAGTCCGCAGGAAAAAAGCCCACTCCAGATGGAGGATTAGATGAGCCACGGGGAACTGCATGGAGTGGGTAGTGTAGAAAGGGTAGTAATCTCTCGGGACCCAGATTTCTGAGAGGTAGACGGCTCATGGCGCTATGAGTATTAGCGGCTTGTCTCCCTTCTTAGACTTAAGAACAGTGCTTAGACAAATGGAACAAAATTGAACAGGCGGGCAAACCATGTCTCCTCACAATATAAACAGGAATTATTAATCAGTACAGAAGGAGCAGAACCTTCTAATATAATATCAGAGTCCTCCATAAGCTAGGATATATTCACAAAAGGACAGACAAAAAGTAAACACTTTATTAAAAAAATGGCACCTACCATCTCCTAGACCCAGATAGCTAACAGAGAAAACGCTCTCCTTAGGATCCATGCTATGGAACAGGCACAGCCTCTCAAGTGTGACAGTCTTGCAGCGACACCTCTGACATGGACTTGAGTGTGTAACAGCAAGCAATGAAACTCGTCAACACTGATTGCCCGGGAGCTGTTAGGCAGCAGTCTGGATGGGTTCGCAGAAAAACTTTCCCTGCATCTCCAGACTCAAACTTTCATCAATACTCTCACTGAGAGGATAACATGATTACTTAAATCTCCTGTCCTTTCTTGAAGAAAACATACCCAATACAGGACTATCCAAATCTTCTGACACTTCTCTGCCACCTCCTATAGTGACGAAAGGCAAAGAATGACTGGGGGATAGGGGAAGTGGGAGGGATATTTAAGCCTTTGGCTAGGGTGTCTTTGCCTCTTCCTGGTGACCAGGTGTTTTATTTCCCAACAGTAAGAAATGAAGTTGTGGATTCTCCTTGCCTTATGGAAGGAAATATCCAACAAAACAACTGGGTACTTCCAGTCCTAGCCATCATGGCATATGCAAAATTACTGGCTCCTACTAAGGCTCTTAAAATTTCTTAATTGTCAAGCAGCATCTATGTACATGGATGGTAAACATGTAAAAGAGAGAGAGAGCAGCCATTAAACAAGTATTCTCTTACATATAATTTCAGCCTCTTATCGGAAGATAGTCAGTGGCAGGGGCCTGAAATGCAACACTGTGTTGCAGGTCTCGGTGGTGTGGAAAAGCCGAGTTTACACTGAGCTGCAACCCCCCCCACCCCAGACAGAGGTTAGACATGCATGAGAGACAAAAAAGTTTAAACCAGCAAATGAAAATGGGAACATTAATAGAGTATGCTTTTAGAACCCTTGAAGAGCTTTTGCAATTTTACCAGCAATTATGAAATACAAGCAGGTCTTCAGCAATCCTTTAGCTTATTTTGTCAACTCCTGCAAAGCATACCTAGAAACCAAGCTGGTGATAAATGCACCCAGAACTCAATATGACCATATAGTATATATTTACTGACACATCTATGGGATCTGGTGGTGCAGTGAAGCTCAACGCTATTTCTTAACACCGATGTGGAGAGGAAGCAAAGAAGTAGATGCATAATTCCTGTGCTACAGGCTGAATTGTTTGCCTTTGATAGCTGGACTGATATGTGGCTTACTCTAGAGGAACATTACTGTGTTAGTTTGATGGGAGGAAACTTTGTAAAAAGGATGGACATCTTTCACTGAAAGTTAATTATGTATATTTTGCAGCACCTCAGCAAACACACACAACTTTGGAGGCTGATTTGCTTTCCAACCTGGATGGAGTCTCAAACATGGCAATAAGAAGAAACAAGCTGTGTATTTCTATAAATCTCCTGCCTAGCCTGTTGAATTAGAGACAAGATGTTGGGTAATCCTATAGCTTTACCTCCATTGTGAGGACTCTGGTAAAAGCTCAAATTGGTATGCTCCTCAGATCATCAATAATATCGCTTTTGTATTTACCATTAAGTTTGAATGACTTTTTCTCCAGTAAGTGCCTTCTTTTGAAATACTTGTTTTGGACATTTGTGACACATCAGTTAGCCTTAAATGCCAAAATGAGATACAAGACAGTATATCCACCACTTTTTTAAGCCATACAGCACTTAAGTATCCAAAGCCGGCTGAGATATATTCCCCCCCCCCTCTGATATTTGATTTTTCAACCCTAATCTCATATACTTTCTCTAAAAAATGATATTTTTTAAATTCTATTGTTCCCAAAAGTATGATAACTCTGCTTTATTAGTAAAACAAATTAGCTGGTTACTGCCTATCCATTGATTCTGATGTCTCTGTAACAACATACTAAACAGTAATAATGTAGATCTGAATGAGGCTTTTATATATATATATATATATATATATATATATATATATATATATATATATATATATATAATATTTACTATATCTAAGAGGGTTACCAGTTTATTCTTTAATTCCACTCAAACTGTAATGTGTATTTCAGCAGATTTTTTTGCTTTTTGGCCATGTTTCCACGTCCATATATGGAAATATACAGCCCTTGTTGTAATGCCCTTTCATTTATATTTCTTTAGGTCAAAAAGTGGCCTGTTTTGCTATAAGATATGATATTTCCTCAAGTATTATTCTCAGCTTTGAGCCAAGGGTCACACGATTGGCCCCTCATTGAGGTGGAAGAAAACAATATAGTACAGAAACTTAAAGGGACACTCAGGTCAAATACATTTTTCATGATTCAGATACAGCATGTAATTTTAAACAACTTTCCAATTTACTTCCATTAAAAAAAATGTACACAGTCTTTTATATTTACACTTTTTGAGTCACCAGCTCCTACTGAGCATGTGCAAGAATTCTCAGACTATACGTATATGCATTTGTGATTGGCTAATTGCTATCACATGGTACAGGGGGAGTGGAAATATACATAACTTTGAAAAAAATCGACTACTCATTTGATATTTAGAGTAAATGCTATTGTATTGTCTTGTTATCTTGCATTTGTTGATTATGCAAATCTACTGTGTTTACTGGTCCTTTAAGAATAGGATATAAAAAAATTGAGGTTTTGAATATTGTATGCTAGAGTGACTATCGCTTGTAGCTACTTTATGATTAGTCTGTTACTAACAGCAATTGTATTGTTGGGTTACTGATGTCTGTAATGTCACATTTATGTCTTTGTAATTACTACAACCTCAATAATAAAAAATATGCTTAGAACTAAGCACAAGTAAATTATCCAGCGTACAAACAGATTAAATTTATTATTAACCACAAATTTCATCTAATTTAAGTCTAAACTTTAAGAAACTACACTATCACAACAAGCAGCTACTTATGCTATAACTATAACAAGCACCAACTTACCTTGATATAATTCCAGAAATATTTTTCGGGTTTAATCTGCAAAACACATCAAAAGGGAGCGTGAAATATAGTAATCATCTCCCAGCAGATACATTAAATATATTGTGCAAACTAGAATAAGTTGGTAAACAAAACACCAAGTTATACAATGTTCATTAGGCTCAAGTGGTTTGCATTCATTCCATATTTCTTATCTGTGTTACTAATGGGTACAGAATATGCATCTTTGTGTGTGCAAAGATAAGCACGTACAAATA
This sequence comes from Bombina bombina, assembly GCF_027579735.1. Classification (NCBI taxonomy): domain Eukaryota; kingdom Metazoa; phylum Chordata; class Amphibia; order Anura; family Bombinatoridae; genus Bombina; species Bombina bombina. Next base: position 422,769,220 of record NC_069504.1, read on the forward strand.
AATGAGACACAATTGCTTCTAAATTACGTTTAAAACCCATACTCCCGCTTGCCATCACAAAACCATACAGGACAGGTTTGAAAGGAAAAGTAGGATTATACACAGAGCAGGAGCGAGCTGCACTGTGTATAATGGCGCGGTCGGGCCGGGCTGTGACTATACAGCTGGCCCGATGCGCTGTGTAAAACAAACAGACCCGCTCAGAAGATCACAGAGAGCGGGTCTGTAAAACAGCCGTTTTTTTAAAAAAATTAAAAGGGAATATTAGGTTTTACAAAGTTTGGCTAATATAATGTTATATAATTCTGCACTATGTGCAGAATTATATAACATTATTTTTTAGGTTTACTATCCCTTTAAGGATTATGTTTCAACCTACATATTAACTACATGAACATTAGCACCTATTTGGTGTTTAATCATCTGCCTACAATATCCCAGTGCAAGTGTACATATAAAAATGAACACGGCTTTGAAGGCTAAGGGTGGCCACAACAAATATTGATTTGATTTAGATTTTTCTTCTGTTCACTTACTTTGCATTTTGTTAATTAATTACAATAAACTATTAACTTTGAATGCATTCTTACTTTGCAGCATTTTACATAGCTGCTTAAAACGTTTGAACATTACTGTATTTTTTTTAAATTGTATTAGTTATTAAAAAAAAAAGTGTAAAGTTTTAGGGCTCTATTTACAAAGAGATGAATTGCAGGTGATTTGTTATATTTCATTAAAGGGACAGTCTACACCAGAATTTGTATTGTTTAAAAAGATAGATAATCCCTTTATTCCCCAGTTTTATATAACCAACACAGCTATATTAATATACTTTTTACCTCTGTGAGTACCTTGTGTCTAAGCCTCTGCAGACTGCCCCCTTAATCTCAGTGCTTTTGACAGACATGCAGTTTAACCAATCAGTGCAGACTCCTAAATAACTCCACGGGAGTGAGCACAATGTTATCTATATGACACACATGAACGAGTACTGTCTAACTTTGAAAAAATTTCAAATTGCTCTGAGCTAAGAGGCGGTTTTCAATGGTTTAGAAATCAGTTTGAGCCTAGCTAGGTTTAGCTTTTGAAAAATACCACCAAGGGAAAAAAAGCAAATTTAATGATAAAAGTCGATTGAAAAGTTGTTTAAAATGTCATGCCCTATTTGAATAATGAAAGCTTAATTTTGAGTAGACTGTCCCTTTAACTATCCATTATAAAGGGCCAAACAGTGAGAAGCTTGTTAATGCTGCATACAATTCACCTGTATCTCTCCTAATTTAGGTGAATTGTAAACATCATTAAAGGGACACTTAACCCAAATTTTTTTCTATCGTGATTCAGATAGAGCATGCACTTTTAAGCACCTTTTTAATGTACTCCTATTATCAATTTATTTTCATTCTCTTGGTATTTTTATTTGAAATGCGAGAATGTAAGTTTAGATGTCGGCCCATTTTTGGTGAACACACTATGTTGTTCTTGCTGATTGGTGGGCAAATTCACCTACCAATAAACAAGTGCTTTTCATGGTTCTGAACCAAAAAAATGCTTAGATGCCTTCTTTTTCAAATAAAGAAAGCAAGAGAATGAAAAAAATTGATAATAGGAGTTAATTAGAAATTGCATGCTCTATCTGAATCACGAAAGAAAACATTTGGTTTCAGTGTCCCTTTAACTATGCAATGTGCAGGGCTAACTCAGCTCTTCTTGCAGGAGATACTATACTGAGTTTGACCCTTTATAATGCATAGTTAATGGCAGGAATTGAAATGTTTCAATCACCTACCATTCTCCTCTTAATAAATAGACCCCTTAGTGTCCATAATGCAAGTTGCTATCTTGGTTTTCTTGTTTGCTGAGGCCAATTAGGGAAAGTTATAAGTGGGTCTCTAGAGAATGTAAGCAATGATTATGTGGCATATAGAGAATTATGTCACCACTTCCATTTTTAGCCAGAATTGGAAGGTGAACAAGTATCATTATTAAATTACAGGAAAAGAGCATGAAATAAATAATGGAAGTACAGGGCAATGTTATTTTACTACGCAATATTAAACATTTAGTTTTAAAATCTCAAGTGTCCAATGTCTCTTTAATACAATTCATGAGCACAGAGTTGATATTTAATCTGTAGTAAAATGTAGATTATCTAAACTAGTCAATATATATATATATATATATATATATTATGGTGAGTAATATGCTTCACAATACATAAGGCAAAGTAAATATAATTAATTTTGCAGCACAATTACACACAATCAATCAAGGAGATTTAATTTTCTTAAAATAGGGGATTCTGGGTGAAGATACGCACATTAGGATCTTCCTCCTGTACAATGTTGTAAAATACAGCTTTAAAAGTACAGCACTGACTGAACCAACCATGTGGAGTGCTAATTAGTGCTTTTAGCTAGAGCGTTAATTGCCTTAGAAGAAAACTTTTTGTGCATGTCGGGTTACACTGGTATTACTAGTTGAAAGTAAAAAGTTATCGCTCTTGCGCTAACCAAACACTTGCAAAAAGCCAAACTTACAATATCGCATGCTGGATAACCTATTTCCCCATAAAAGTCAATGGAGAAAAAACACCCAACTTGCATGCAACCCCGATCACATATTCTCAAGTGCACTAGTCCAATATGAAAATATGAATATTTCACATTCCAATGTTCTTCACATAGCAGAATATGTTAAATGTATTCATAAATACAGATATATATATACTGTATATATATATATATATATATATATATATCTATCTGATGGTGCTTTGGTACAATATATATCTATTCATATAAATATATATATATATACTGTATATGATTATATATAGGTATAGAAATATACAGATATGCTCTATATAGGAATATATATTTACAAATACGATGTGCACAGCAAATACATATATACACATATAAACACATAAATAAATATGTACACATATAAAGATATTTATATATACATACTAGGGATGGGCGAATGTTTCGATACATTCGTTCGAATTTTGAATGTTTATATAACATTCTATTTTCAAATTTTTCAATAATCTTTCGAATAATAGAATGTTTAGCAATGTATTTTATATCACATTCAATTTCCTCTCTGTAATATGTGAGATTCGAATGTAACATTCAAAATAGTATTTCTAGTCTACAACTGTGTTTTATAAATGTAATATTCGAATTGGAATGCTACATTCGAATTCGAATGTCACATTCTAATTCGAAAATAGTATTTCTAGTCTAATACTGTGTTTTATAAATGTAATATTTGAATTCGAAGGCTACATTCGAATTTTAATGTCACATTCAAATTTGAAATAGTATTTTTAGTCTAATACTGTTTTATAAATGTAATATTCAAATTCAAATGTCACATTCAAATTCGAATTTAGTATTCAAATTCGAAATAGTATTTCTAGTCTACAACTGTGTTTTATAAATGTCACATTCGAAAACTGTAAATAACATTCAATAATAGAATTTTTATGAATATTCATTCTTATTAACATTCGATTATGTAAATCAAATTTCTACAATAACATTTGTTCTAACATTCGAATTTGAATATAAACAGATTCACCCATCCCTAATACATACATATTCATCTTTAGAAATGTATAAGTACGTATCTCATGTCGCGCCGCTCTAGCAGTTGCTAGGGACGCTGTGCCTGCTGTCTGCTCATTGCCTAGAGGGGAGTCGGCTCCTCTCTGCGTGCGGCGGTGACGTCATCGCCGCACGCTTCCTCCAGAAGCTGGTCTGGATCTCCTGTGGCGCGAATACTGCGCCTATGTAAGTAACTTCAGTCCTACCTATCACTGCCCAAGTATAGGTGTTACTTGCTGTTCTCCTGGGTGTTATTGATTTGTATGTTGGACTGTAATTTTGTTGCTGACCCCTGCTTGTCTGACCACATTGCCTCTTTAACTCTTAACTGCTGGATTGATACTTCTGCTGAACTCTGTTTGTCTGACCACTCTGCCTCTTTAACCTTTAACTGCTGGATTGATACTGCTGCTGAACTCTGTTTGTCTGACCACTCTGCCTCTTTAACCTTTAACTGCTGGATTGATAATGCTGCTGAACTCTGCCTGTCTGACCACTCTACCTGTTAACCCCTATCTGCCCTGGATTGCCTTAGTTTTGCCAAACCCTGCCTGTCTGGCCATCCTAGTGGTTTGTCTCTGGTTTCCTGCCTGTTGCTGCCAAGGACTGTCCTGCCTGTGGTGAGTGCCATTTATCTCATCTTGCAAACCTACTCTGCTCTGGGATATTCCTTATCATTCTGGCCGAGTTTGGTCTGATAGAGGAGTATCCCACGAGCATTACATGTCAATGTTAAAGCCCTTTGCCTAACTTTTTATTTTATTTTTATTTTTTATCTTTGAGCCCTTATAACTTTTTTGTGCAATATTTTTTAGAAATAATTTTTATTTTGTGACACTTTTTTGTTTCACGAAACAGTTAACCAGAGCTCTGAGGATGCTCTAACCCATTGAGCATTAACTTGAATTGCACTCAAGCGGTCCCGTTTACTTTCAACTTGAAATACCAGTGCAATTTAACCTGCGCACAAACTAATGTGAAAACCCGATATCACTTAAAGGGACACTGAACCCCAATTTTTTCTTTTGTGATTCAGATAGAGCATGAAATTTTAAGCAACTTTCTAATTTACTCCTATTATCAAATTTTCTTCATTCTCTTGGTATCTTTATTTGAAATGCAAGAATGTAAGTTAAGATGCCGGCCCATTTGTGGTGAACAACCTAGGTTGTCCTTGCTGATTGGTGGATACATTCATCCACCAAATCAAAAACTCCTGTCCAGAGTGCTGAACCAAGAAAAAAGCTTAGATGCCTTCTTTTTCATATAAAGATAGAAAGAGAACGAAGAAAAATAGATTATATGAGTAAATTAGAAAGTTGCTTAAAATTGCATGCTCTATCTGAATCATGAAATAATTTTTTTGGGTTCAGAGTCCCTTTAAGAGCAAATATATCGTAATCTGGCCCTATGTTATGTATTCTATCTAAAAGGGACACTGAACCCACATTAACTTTCTAATTTACTCCTATTATCTAATTTTCTTTTTTCTCTTGGTATCTTTATTTGAAATGCGAGAATGTAAGTTTAGATGCCGGCCCATTTTTGGTGAACAACCTGGGTTGTCTTCGCTGATTGGTGGATAAATTCATCCACCAATAAAAAAGTGCTGTCCATAGTACTGAACCAAAAAAAAAACCTTAGATGCCTTCTTTTTCAAATAAAGATAGCAAGACAACGAAGAAAAATTGATAATAGGAGTAAATTAGAAAGTTGCTTAGAATTGCATGCTCTATCTGAATCACGAAAGAAAAAATGTGGGTTCAGTGTCCCTTTAATGTAGAAAGTTAAGAAGCTACATTGAAAGATTATAAAGCAATTGACTCATGGAAATGCAGCTTCTTGCAACCGAGCTACAATACATTAGCAAAGATCCTAGCCAAGATGATGGATTTATTTTGCCAATTATTATGGCCCATAAGTCTATTTTAGGCTCAAGGTTAAAATGATGAAGTTGTTTAGCACTTATAATTAGTGATGCACCGAAATGGAAATTCGGGACCGAAACCGAAAATTCAGGATGCACTTAGAAAAAAAAACGAAACCGAAAATGTATTTTTTTCCCCAAATTATTTTAAAATATATTTATTTTTTAGTTTTTTTGCATAATTAGACTATTTTATGAATGAATCTGAATTGAAAACCTGCAAGCCAATAAAATAAAATAACCACACTTTTATTGAAAGTAACACACTAAAATTGGACAAAAATATCTTAAAGCAATAATATGCTACACAATATTTTTATCAAAAAAAAAAACAGGCAAAAAACGATAATGCCATTTTCGGCAAAAATGTTTCTGCGACCAAATTTCGGTGCATCCCTACTTAAAACAATATTAAATATCAATATACTGTATTATCCTGTATTTAGTTCTGTGTAACAGGATCAGATTTAAAGGGACAGTCTAGTACAGGGGTGTCAAACTCATTTGCGTCGCGGGCCATTTTCCATACAAGTACAACTCATGTGGGCCGCACACTACTACATATCTTGTCATTACTAAACAAAGCAGTGGCATTTGCTATAACTGTATACACTTCAAAAGATTGTGTTCTGTAACTCCTAATTAACTTACTCTAGCTTGATAAAAAGCACTCTAATGCTTTTAAGAAGGTGACGCACACACACACTATCGGGTTGCTCTCCCACAGAGTCTGTGCTATTTTTTCTATAGCAGCCCTGTTCCGGGCACACTCACAGTTTAGCATACGCATGTGCATAGTATAACATTTCTTCTGCATTATAAATGGTGGATCACAGTGCTGTCGGCATAGGACCAACTGTTTAAATAGTGATAGACATATACCTGTTGTATATAATATAAAATAAATACATATAAAATATATATTTATTAAATATAAAGTATGGGATTTTAGTTAAAGAGAAAATTATGGAAAGGAATAGACAAAAATGATGCGTGAAATTAGTGCTGCCATAGTAAAGAACACCTATATAAATGTGTCAAATAAATCATTATGAACTTATATGTGTTTGTATTTGCCTTTTTCTTTTTAATAACAATATTACTCGTTAAAGACTGAGGGGTTTTAACGTATGCGTATCCCTAACAGTAAGTGCACTCGCTCTTTAAGTAATAAGCATATTATAATTATTATTTTTCATGGAGGTGGTGTGGGCCACACAAAATTAGGTTAAGGGCCGCATGAGGCCCGCGGGCCACCAGTTTGACACCCCGGGTCTAGTATAAATTAAACTTTCATTATTCAGATAGGACTTTTAATTTTAATCAACTTTCCAATTTACTTTTATCATCAAATTTGCTTTTTTCTCTAGTCTTTTTTATACCACGTATCCACTTAAAGTATAGTCCTAGAAAACTATTATTATTATATGAGAAACTTTAAGTCAAGAAATGAACTCTAACAGCAGCTCTAGGACAGCTCTAGGCTAGCATCAAATTGGAAATATGCTACACAATAATTTTACCGAAAATTATAGGCAAAAAAACGAAAACCAAAATAGCCAAAAATGCCATTTTCGGCTGAAACGTTTCTGCGGCCGAAATTTCGATGCATCCCTACTTATAATTTTTAGCTTATACTGAGGAACCAGTTTTAACAGTACACATTTCACTCCAATAGACCTGATAATCAATGTGTTGATAACTAACTGCCTTCTACTCTGTCAAGTAAGTCAGTGTAAAGGTCCAGACAGAACATAAGAAAAACAATTATATATGCATTGTACAGAAGTTACTTAGAGAAAATATTTATATATACACACACTTAGTAGACTTATGCCACAATCATACCAACCAGTGTTATGGGGCTTACAAACCTATTATGCAATAACAATGGGCCAGATTACGAGTGGAGCGCAAACGTTTGCGTGTGAGTGATAAGGGGTTTATCGGGGGTTTGCACTCGTCGGGCTTACCACTCGTATTAACAGTTGAACGTAAACGTGATCTACACGACTTCAGTGCTCTGTTTTGCAAAACTAAAAGGTTGCATAAAACACGTAAAAATACATTACAGTTACACTCATAATAACACTATCTAATAAACATAATAATAAAAAAAAAGATTGCACACAAAAGTTATAGAGGCTCAAAGAGGCCCTCTCTCTCTCTCTCTCTCTCTCTCTCTCTCTCTCTCTATATATATATATATATATATATATATATATATATATATATATATATACACACATACAAAAAACAACATATGAAGAAATATTTATTTTTAAATAAACAGAACATATTCTTCTATGCGCTGAACATTGGAATGTAAAAAATATATATTTTCATATCGGGTTAGCGCACATGACAATATGCGATCGAGTTTGCGCAAGAGTTTGGTGTTTTTTTCCACTTCTTTTCCTCTACTGATCCTCTGAGCATTAACTTATTGTTGTATTGTCCATTTTTTTGACATGTTAAAATGGTTGACCACGTAATGTTTGTTAGTATATTCTAACTGGCAGTTCTAATTGTCGTCTGACATCGCTATGGTTTAGGCTTACTTGTCATGTAAACACTGACACCGCATTGCACGTGTGATATTGTAAATATTTGTCACGGAAGTGGCGTCACGATGTTAGAGTTCCGGTGCAACCGGAAGTGACGCAATTTCCGGCATAAGTATAAGTAAACACGTATAGTGAAGCACTGCACACACTATGCGTCATATAAGAAATATAAGGAACGAGGTACATTGTAAATTGTGCTTTAACATACAATGTAGAACTAGGTTTATTAATGGTGAGTTGTTTTAATACATGGGGCCACTGGAGACACTAGTGATACCCTTTTTGTTTACAATTGTTGTACGTATAAAGATTATTATAACCCGGAAGTGGATGTTGTAAACTTCCAGGGTCACATTAACCTAAACTGGAAATGATGTCAGTTTGGCGCCTTTTTTGACAGGAAGGAGGAGGTACCTGTTTGTGTTTAACTCTATTTAAGCACGGTTTGTGTGTGTTATTTGTGTTCTGAAGAAGGGGAGTTTTGTTCTCCGAAACGTCAATAAATTTGACTAATTGCTTTGAAGAAAAGCTGATTTACCTCTGACTTTGTTGAAGCTTGCTATATATATATATATATATATATATACACATAAACATATATATATACACACACACATACAAAAAACATTATATGAAGAAATATTTATTTTTGAATAAACAGAACATATTCTTCTATGTGCAGAACATTGGAATGTAAAATATATATTTTCATGTCGGGTTAGCGCACATGAGAATATGCGATCGGGTTTGTGTAAAAGTGGGGTGTTTTTTTCCACTTTTTTTCCTCTATTGACTTCTATCAGGGAATATGTGAACGTGAACGCAATATTCTAAGTTCAGCTTTTTGCACTCGTCGGGTTAGCGCAAAAGTAAAAACTGTTTTCTTTCAACTCATAATACGAGTTGCGCAAAAAGCTTACTCCTAGCGCAATTAACGCTTTAGCAGGAACGTTAATTAGCGCTCCACTTGTAATCTGGCCCAATATGATTTAGCATGAACGTTCTTACTGCTGAACCCCTACTCAGTTGTGGAACCAAGGATGCTGCTTCTTCCCACTCGGCATACAACTACTGTCCCCCACAACTACACCACCCATACTCACCATTACTCTCCAGTCGAAGAACAGTAGTTCCATTCTGACTATACATCTGTTCTTTATTTCTCAGAATTTAACTATAATTAATTAACCAGGGTAAAATTGCTTACAGCATTAACAGAGGTGTCTTTCCACATCCCTCAGCCATCCCCATTAAGTCTTAAGACCGTTTAGTCTTTTATGTTATTTTTAATTTAGCTAGCCACAAACAGCTAAAAATCCTTGTTCATTTAAGTAGACCTTCTTCTGAAACCTTACACTAGAAATGATGGTTTATATTATTAAACCTATGTTCTAACTATTGAATTCTGATACTGATAGAAAATTGGCTGTAATTTTTAAATCATATACCTGGGGATACTGTCATATCCAAAAGTCATTTTTCTGGTTTATCTACTTTTATTAATTGGATGATTGAAACAAAAAGCCTTTGTATGTTTTTTTCACAGCTTAAATTCTTACACGGCTGTTTATTTATAATGCTAAACAGTTAGTTGACTAATAACAAAAAGGGGCCTGATTCTCTAAGCCAAAATACCCTATTTTCAGTGTAATTTATCTTAAAGGGACAGTCTACACCATCATTTTTATTGTTTTAAAAGATAGATAATCCCTTTATTACCCATTCCCCAGTTTTGCATAACCAACACAGTTATATTTATATACTTTTTACCTCTGTGATTATCTTGTACAGGGATAGGCAAGGTGTCCGTGACTAGCCCTTGCAGTGTCCGCCACAGTATATCTTAGTATATCTTTTTTTTTTTTTTAATAGGAGTAAATAGGAGTAAAAAAAAATGTAGTGTGAATAAAGTTAGTGGCTTGTCAAGAGACTGCTAGCGATATTGGGTGATATGAAATGAAAAAAGCCTGAGTGAAATACTGGATGTGTATCTGCATCTGCATAATAACACCCAGCTCTATACAAAAACACAGTAGTGACACTGGCACATGCGTTTAGTCAGACAAGGGCTGGTTATAGGGTTAGTGGTATCTGCATCAGTATAATGACACCCAGCACTATATGACGACACAGTAGTGACACTGGTACATGGGTATAGCTAGAGGAGGGCTGGTTATAGGATCAGTGGTATCTGCATCAGTATAATAACACCCAGCACTATATAAAGACACAGAAGTGACACTGGCACATGGATATAGCCAGAGGAGGGCTGGTTATAGGATCAGTGGTATCTGCATCAGTATAATAACACCCAGCACTATATAATGACACAGTAGGGACACTGGTACATGGGTATAGCTAGAGGAGGGCTGGTTATAGGATCAGTGGTATCTACATCAGTATAATAACACTCAGCACTATATAATGACACAGTAGTGACACTGGCACATGGGTATAGCTAGAGGAGGGCTGGTTATAGGATCAGTGGTATCTACATCAGTATAATAACACTCAGCACTATATAATGACACAGTAGGGACACTGGCACATGGGTATAGCCAGAGGAGGGCTGGTTTAAAGGATCAGTGGTATCTACATCAGTATAATAACACTCAGCACTATATAATGACACAGTAGGGACACTGGCACATGGGTATAGCCAGAGGAGGGCTGGTTATAGGATCAGTGGTATCTACATCAGTATAATAACACTCAGCACTATATAATGACACAGTAGGGACACTGGCACATGGGTATAGCTAGAGGAGGGCTGGCTATAGGATCAGTGGTATCTACATCAGTATAATAACACTCAGCACTATATAATGACACAGTAGGGACACTGGCACATGGGTATAGCTAGAGGAGGGCTGGTTATAGGATCAGTGGTATCTACATCAGTATAATAACACTCAGCACTATATAATGACACAGTAGGGACACTGGCACATGGGTATAGCCAGAGGAGGGCTGGTTTAAAGGATCAGTGGTATCTACATCAGTATAATAACACTCAGCACTATATAATTACACAGTAGGGACACTGGCACATGGGTATAGCTAGAGGAGGGCTGGTTATAGGATCAGTGGTATCTACATCAGTATAATAACACTCAGCACTATATAATGACACAGTAGTGACACTGGTACATGGGTATAGCCAGAGGACTGGTTATAGGATAAGTGGTATCTGCATCAGTATAATAACACCCAGCACTATATAATGACAGAGTAGTGACACTGGCACATGGGTATAGCCAGAGGAGGGCTGGTTATAGGATCAGTGGTATCTGCATCAGTATAATAAAACCCAGCACTATATAATGACACAGTAGTGACACTGGCACATGGGTATAGCCAGAGGAGGGCTGGTTATAGGATCAGTGATATCTGCATCAGTATAATAACACCAAGCACTATAAAATAATGTTTTTAATTTCAAATGTACCTTGGTGTCCTTCACTAAGGTCTGTACTTTGGAAAATGACCGCCACAGTCTTTGTCTATCACTGATCTTGTATCTAAGCCTCTGCAAACTGCCCCTTTATTTCAGTTCTTTTGACAGATTTGCAGTTTAGCCAATCAGTGCTGGCTCCCAGGTAACTTCACGTGCATGAGCACAGTGTTATCTATATGAAACACATAAACTAACACCCTCTAGTGGTTAAAAACTGTTAAAATGCATTCTGAAAAGAGGTGGCCTTCAAGGTCTAAGAAATTAGCAACCTCCTAGGTTAAGCTTTCAACTAAGAATACCAAAAGAACAAAGCAAAATTGGTGATAAAAGTAAATTGGCAAAGTGTTTAAAATTACATGCCCTATCTGAATCATGAAAGTTTATTTTGGACTAGACTGTCCCTTTAATGTCTCACATACATATTTTTCTAACTGTTAAGTCAGTGCACTGAATATTTTGAAATAAATTAACCAGCTTACATTTGGTGATAAAACAGTGAGACCATCAGGTGTAACATATGTACATAAAACAATGAGAAATGTGAGATAACTTCAGAAACTCAACTATTCTGACCTTTTTCCCCCCAAGGAAACTAAATTACCATTTGGTTAAAATTTAAACTTTGTTTTTTGAAATTATGTACCTTAAATCAACATGGTACCAAAAATATTTCTTCCATGATTCAGAAAGAGCATATAGTTTTAAACATCTTTCCAATTTACTTCTATTATACAATTTGCTTCATTCTTTTACTGCCCTTTGTTGAAGGAGCAACAATTCACTACTGGGAGCTAGCCAATGGGCATATATGTGCAGCCACCAATCAGCAGCTAGTAGTGCTTTGTAGCTCTTGAGCCTGCCTAGGTATGCTTTTATACAAATTAGATGATAGAAGAAAATTGGAAAGTTGATTCGATTGCATCCTCTATCTAAATTATAAAAGCTTAAGTTTGACTTTACTGTCCCTTTTAATATATTTTTTATTGTGAAGATTAAATATGAAGTTCTTGGGCTACTTTTAAATAGGTTTTTTTATTGAGCACTATACTGTGATTCACGTGTTTACCTTCTGTTGCAGAAATGTAACTTAGCGAGATATATAGCTATATATCTATCAAGGTAAAATTTGCCTTCACATAATTCTTAAAAGGATCTTGTAGTACTAAAAGATTAGAGAATCTTGCCTGAGGTGGTTTTTTAATCATAACAAGATAGCTTACGTAATTGACGTTACACAGGGCAGGGACTTAAAGTGATGGTAAACTTCATTGTTTATAGCAACAATATTTGTAATCATAAAGTAAAAGATGGCCACTTTCATTCATGAAATGCATTGTAAACCCTTATTTTTTTAAAATAATTACCCTTTCATGTTTTTAATATTGCGTGGTTCCAGCGCTCATAACAGATACACTATTTTTGTCTTCACTGACTATTCAGGCTATAGCCAATTGTATAGAGCCCCATTTGGCGTTCAGTAAGTTAATAATAAGGCCCCTGGTTTTGTTTGTGCATGCGTTATTATTAACTTGCTGGACGCCAAAGGTAGCGCAATACGATTGGCTACAGCCTGAATCATCAGTGAAGACAGAAATAGAGTATCCATTACAGGCGGAGGAATTAAGTGTTTACAATGCATTTCATAAATGAAAGTGCCCATCTTTTACTTTATGATTACAAATATTGTTACTATATTATATAAAATTGTTGTTGTAAATATGCCCTATGCACCTGCATTTAAACACTGCTAAAAACAACGCTCCCAGGTCTTACACAGTACAATTGGAAGTAGCACTTTTGTCAGGGTTGTTATATATGTGTGTGAAATGCATTCTAAGACTAAATTACAGTGGCTTTGCTTTCTTAGCTCAAACACAAACCTTACTGGGGAGTCACAAAGGTTCTAATAAGAAAAGCCATCATGTGATGCCACAGCAAGGTGAGACAGACCACTTGAGAAGTGAGCTATGCAGCTGCATTAATACAGAGCACAATCTCTGACACCCATATGGTCATTCCAATTTATCTTTATAAAACCAGATAATGTAATAGCCAAAAGGGATACAAGGAATTATGTTACCTTTAATCTTTGGTAATCCTATCTGCTCTCACATCAGACTTATCATGGGACACAGAAAATACTGATGACTTGCAAAGGGGAGCACAGAATACATAGGATTTAAACATAAACATTAACATTGTTTTTAAACGAACACTGCAAGTGAACTACAGTACTTTTATCAATTACATATTAACAGAAATAAATAAGCAAATTAAAAATAAAAGCAAAAGCCCCTTTGATCCAAATAAAAACGGACAGTAAACACCTTGAGGTTGTGATAAAACATGTCCACTTCTATGGAGTATATAACATTGCATTACACGTTAATTATTTATTTTGCCCCCTATTCATGTAATTTGACTCTGTAAATTGTGGGTTTTCTAATTCTCACAACTGGATATCAACCACAAAAAAACAAGGTGTTTATTTTGTTTTAAAAATGTTTAGACCTGGCTGATAAGTTATTTTATAGCAAGAGTTGTTTAGGGTCCCTTTAAAGGGGCACTGGACTATGATGGGTAATGCATTTTTCTAACATGCAGTGCAAGGAGCAGAAAAACATTAGGAGACCAGTAGAGTAGAAGGTTTTTGAGCCTAATCTACAACAAAATATATAACATAAATAAACTACAAATTTCCAACAACCTTCACACTTACTGGACATGTGCATGATGAAAGCACGTGCATGGCGCTTATGTGCATGATGAAAGCACGTGCATGGCGCTTATGTGCATGATGAAAGCACGTGCATGGAGCTTATGTTTGTTTTCACTAAGTGTTTGACAAATTCCTTGAGTGCTGGGTGAAATAATTTATTGCATATTATTATGTTCCTTTAAATATGGAACACTTCACAGATTCCGGAATGAATGCAAACGTGGGAATATAAAGAATGACCACCACCCAAGAATGGAAAAACCTGTCATTATATCTTTATTTAGTGACCTGTATTATTAAATGGCATTCAATAAAGCATTAACCCTTCAATGAAATGCGCCTCGTCAACTTTATTCATGCTCCAGAAATGTATCTTACCTTATTCCCTTAAGGTGTGAAACACAGAAGAGGCCACGTAACTTGAACAGTATACGACTGCAAAACACCATAGCGTGCCAAAACTTCACACCAGTTATGAAATCCAAAAATGTTCTTTAATGATTTAGATAGAGCATGTGATTTTAAATAACTTTCTGATTTACTTCCATTATCAAATCTTCTTTGTTGAAAAGCAGTGACATAAGCTCAGGAACGTGAACGTGTCTGGAGAACTATATAGCAGCAGTTTTGCAAGAATGTTATCTATTTCCAAGAGCACTAGATGGGCAGCACTATTTCCTGATATGTTGTGCTCCAAACACCTACCTAGGTATCTCTTTAACAAAGAATACCATGAGAGACAAGCAAATTTGTCAAAGTAAATTGGAAACTTTTTAAAAATTATATGCTCTAATTCACAAAAGAACATTTTTGGGTGTGATATCCCTTTGACACAGACAATTTTGTAAAAAAACAAAAAAACAACAACTTGATGCAATGCCAAAACATTTAAACTGAACAATGTTTTCTAATAATTTTATTTTAAAGATTATGTTATTTTTAGCACTAATAAATAATATAACAAAATCCCAAAGGAAATATGAGTACAAATCAAATTTTGTTCAAATATGCAGTCATGTGGTAAGTGAGAGAAAACAGTTTTTCAATAAACCTTTTGGTAGTAGACCAAAAAATACATCACATATTGCAACCAATCAGCTGTCTCTAAATCACTTGAGCAACAATATATAATTAACATTAAGAACACACATTGACTACAGTGACAATGCATACACATTGTTGTCAAAATATAATGGCAGTGCATCATCTAAGCTACAGGGTAAAGCCAGTGTCATTTTTGATAATGTCCCTGATTGATGTGACAAACTACTGAATCCCCACCACAAACACCAATTTCACCTTTTCTTCAATTTTGTAGAAAATGTTGCAATGTCAGGAAACAGTACTCTGAAAGAAGCAAAAGGTACGGATAAAAAATCAGTTGTGGCTCCTGCATGTAAAAGCGTTAAGTGACTTGCTGGTACACGTAAACACATGTGACTTGCTAGTACACATAAACACATGTGACTTGCTAGTACACATAAACACATGTGACTTGCTAGTACAAGTAAACGCACATGTGACTTGCTAGTACACATAAACGCAATTGTGACTTGCTAGTACACGTAAAAGCATATGTGACTTGCTGGTACATGTAAAAGCATATGTGACTTGCTGGTACACGTAAATGCACATGTGACTTGCTGGTACACGTAAAACCATATGTGACTTGCTGGTACATGTAAAAGCATATGTGACTTGCTGGTACACGTAAATGCACATGTGACTTGCTGGTACACGTAAAACCATATATGACTTGCTGGTACATGTAAAAGCATATGTGACTTGCTGGTACACGTAAAAGCATATATGACTTGCTGGTACACGTAAAAGCATATATGACTTGCTGGTACACGTAAAAGCATATATGACTTGCTGGTACACGTAAAAGCATATATGACTTGCTGGTACACGTAAAAGCATATGTGACTTGCTGGTACACGTAAATGCACATGTGACTTGCTGGTTCACGTAAAACCATATATGACTTGCTGGTACATGTAAAAGCATATGTGACTTGCTGGTACACGTAAAAGCATATATGACTTGCTGGTACACGTAAAAGCATATATGACTTGCTGGTACACGTAAAAGCATATATGACTTGCTGGTACACGTAAAAGCATATGTGACTTGCTGGTACACGTAAAAGCATATGTGACTTGCTGGTCCACGTAAAAGCATATGTGACTTGCTGGTACACGTAAAAGCATATATGACTTGCTGGTACACATAAAAGCATATATGACTTGCTGGTACATGTAAAAGCATATGTGACTTGCTTTTACACGTAAAAGCATATGTGACTTGCTGGTACACGTAAAAGCATATGTGACTTGCTGGTACACGTAAAAGCATATGTGACTTGCTGGTACACGTAAAAGTATATGTGACTTGCTAGTACATGCAAACGCATATGTGACTTGCTGGTACACGTAAAACCATATGTGACTTGCTGGTACACGTAAAAGCATATTTGACTTGCTGGTACACGTAAACCATTAGTGACTTGCTGGTACACGTAAAAGCATATGTGACTTGCTGGTACACGTAAAAGCATATATGACTTGCTGGTACATGTAAAAGCATATGTGACTTGCTGGTACACGTAAAACCATATATGACTTGCTGGTACACGTAAAACCATATATGACTTGCTGGTACACGTAAAACCATATATGACTTGCTGGTACACGTAAAAGCATATGTGACTTGCTGGTACACGTAAAAGCATATGTGACTTGCTGGTACACGTAAAAGCATATGTGACTTGCTGGTACACGTAAAACCATATGTGACTTGCTGGTATACGTAAAAGTATATGTGACTTGCTAGTACATGTAAACGCATATGTGACTTGCTGGTACACGTAAAACCATATGTGACTTGCTGGTACACGTAAAAGCATATGTGACTTGCTAGCACACGTAAACACATATGTGACTTGCTGGTACACGTAAAAGCATATGTGACTTGCTGGTACACGTAAAAGCATATCGGCTAGATTTAGAGTTCTGCGGCCAAAGGGGTGCGTTAGCTAAGCGTGCTTTTTTCCCCCCGCACCTTTTAAATACCGCTGGTATTTAGAGTTCACAGAATGGCTGCGTTAGGCTCCAAAAAGGGAGCGTAGAGCATAATTTACCGCCACTGCAACTCTCAATACCAGCGGTGCTTACGGATGCGGCCAGCTTGAAAAACGTGCTCGTGCACTATTCCCCCATAGGAAACAATGGGGCCGTTTGAGCTGGAAAAAAACCTAACACCTGCAAAAAACAGCGTTCAGCTCCTAACGCAGCCCCATTGTTTCCTATGGGGAAACACTTCTTAAGTCTGCACCTAACACCCTAACATGAACCCCGAGTCTAAACACCCCTAACTTTACACTTATTAACCCCTAATGTGCCGCCCCCGCTATCGCTGACCCCTGCATTACACTTTTAACTCCTAATCTGCCGCTCCGTACACCGCCGCAACCTACATTATACCTATGTACCCCTAATCTGCTGCCCCTAACATCGCCGACCCCTATATTATATTTATTAACCCCTAATCTGCCGCCCCCAACGTCGCCGCCACCTACCTAAAATTATTAACCCCTAATCTGCCGACTGGACCTCACCGCTACTATAATAAAGTTATTAACCCCTAATCCACCTCACTCCCGCCTCAAAAACCCTATAATAAATAGTATTAACCCCTAATCTGCCCTCCCTAACATCGCCGACACCTAACTTCAAGTATTAACCCCTAATCTGCCAACCGGACCTCGCCGCTACTCTAATAAATGTATTAACCCCTAAAGCTAAGTCTAACTGATCGGAACAGCCAATAGAATGCAAGCTCAATCTGATTGGCTGATTGGATCAGCCAATCGGATTAAACTTGAATCTGATCGGCTGATTCCATCAGCCAATCAGAATTTTCCTACCTTAATTCCGATTGGCTGATAGAATCCTATCAGCCAATCGGAATTCGAGGGACGCCATCTTGGATGACGTCCCTTAAAGGAACCGTCATTCGTCGGGAAGTCGTCGGCCAGGATGGATGTTCCGCATCAGCGGGATGAAGATGGAGCCGGAAGAAAGAAGATTGAAGATGCCGCTTGATAGAAGACTTCAGCCGGATGATGGACCTCTTCAGCCCCCGCTTGGATCAAGACTTCAGCCGGATGATGGACCTCTTCAGCCCCCGCTTGGGCTTGGATGAAGACTTCGGAGCCTCTTGTGGACGGATCGGTGATACCCGGCGTGGTGAAGACAAGGTAGGGAGATCTTCAGGGGCTTAGTGTTTGGTTTATTTAAGGGGGATTTGGATTTGATTAGGGGTATGTGGGTGGTGGGTTGTAATGTTGGGGGGGGTATTGTATGTTTTTTTTTACAGGCAAAAGAGCTGTTTTCTTTGGGGCATGCTCCGCAAAAGGCCCTTTTAAGGGCTGGTAAGGTAAAAGAGCTTTTCAATTTTTATTTTAGAATAGGGTAGGGCATTTTTTTTATTTTGCGGGGCTTTGTTATTTTATTAGGGGGCTTAGAGTAGGTGTAATTAGCTTAAAATTGTTGTAATATTTTTATAATGTTTGTAAATTATTTTTTTATTTTTTGTAACTTAGTTCTTTTTTATTTTTTTGTACTTTAGTTAATTTATTTAATTGTATTTATTTGTAGGTATTTGTATGTAATTTATTTATTGATAGTGTAGTGTTAGGTTTAATTGTAACTTAGGTTAGGATTTATTTTACAGGTAATTTTGTAATTATTTTAACTAGGTAGCTATTAAATAGTTATTAACTATTTAATAGCTATTGTACCTGGTTAAAATAAATACAAAGTTGCCTGTAAAATAAATATTAATCCTAAAATAGCTACAATATAATTATTATTTATATTGTAGCTATATTAGGGTTTATTTTACAGGTAAGTATTTAGCTTTAAATAGGATTAATTTATTTAATAAGAAATAATTTATTTTGTTAGATTTAAATTATATTTAACTTACGGGGGTTTTAGTGTTACGGTTAGACTTAGCTTTAGGGGTTAATACATTTATTAGAGTAGCGGCGAGGTCCGGTCAGCAGATTAGGGGTTAATACTTGAAGTTAGGTGTCTGCGATGATAGGGAGGGCAGATTAGGGGTTAAAACTATTTATTATAGGGTTTTTGAGGCGGGAGTGAGGCGGATTAGGGGTTAATAACTTTAATATAGTAGCGGTGAGGTCCGGTCGGCAGATTAGGGGTTAATAATTGTAGGTAGGTGGTGGTGACGTTGGGGGCGGCAGATTAGGGGTTAATAAATATAATATAGGGGTCGGCGGTGTTAGGGGCAGCAGATTAGGGGTACATAGGGATAATGTAGGTTGCGGCGGTGTGCGGTCGGCAAATTAGGGGTTAAACATTTTTATTAGAGTGGCGGCGATGTGGGGGGGCCTCGGTTTAGGGGTACATAGGTAGTTTATGGGTGTTAGTGTACTTTAGAGCACAGTAGTTAAGAGCTTTATGAACCGGCGTTAGCCCAGAAAGCTCTTAACTCCTGGCTTTTTGCTGCGGCTGGAGTTTTGTCTTTAGAGCTCTAACGCTCACTTCAGCCAAGACTCTAAATACCGGCGTTAGAAAGATCCCATTGAAAAGATAGGATACGCAAATGGCGTAGGGGGATCTGCGGTATGGAAAAGTCGCGGCTGGAAAGTGAGCGTTAGACCTTACCTACACGACTCTAAATACCAGCGGTAGCCCAAAACCAGTGTTGGGAGCCCCTAATGCTGTTTTTTTACGGCTAACGCAGAACTCTAAATCTAGGCGTATGTGACTTGCTCGTACATGTAAAAGCATATGTGACTTGCTGGTACACGTAAAATCATATGTGACTTGCTAGTACACATAAAAACATATGTGACTTGCTGATATGTGACTTGCTGGTACACGTAAAAGCATATATGACTTGCTGGTACACGTAAAAGCATATGTGACTTGCTGGTACATGTAAACGCATATGTGACTTGCTGGTACACGTAAATGCATATGTGACTTACTAGTACACGTAAAAGTATATGCGACTTACTGGTACATGTAAATGCATATGTGACTTACTAGACACGTAAACGCATATGTGACTTGCTGGTACACATAAAAGCATATGTGACTTGCTAGTACATGTAAAAGCATATATGACTTGCTGGTACACGTAAAAGCATATGTGACTTGCTGGTACATGTAAACGCATATGTGACTTGCTGGTACACGTAAATGCATATGTGACTTACTAGTACACGTAAAAGTATATGTGACTTACTGGTACATGTAAATGCATATGTGACTTGCTGGTACACATAAAATCATATGTGACTTGCTAGTACACATAAAAACGTATGTGACTTGCTTTTACACGTAAAAGCATATGTGACTTGCTGGTACACGTAAAAGCATATGTGACTTCCTGGTACATGTAAAATCATATATGATTGCTGGTACACGTAAAAGCATATGTGACTTGCTTTTACACGTAAAAGCATATGTGACTTGCTGGTACACGTAAAAGCATATGTGACTTGCTGGTACACGTAAAAGCATATGTGACTTGCTGGTACATGTAAAATCATATATGATTGCTGATACACATAAAAGCATATGTGACTTGCTAGTACACGTAAACGCATATGTGACTTGCTGGTACACGTAAAAGCATATGTGAGTTGCTAGTACATGTAAAAGCATATATGACTTGCTGGTACACGTAAAAGCATATGTGACTTGCTGGTACATGTAAACGCATATGTGACTTGCTGGTACACGTAAAAGCATACGTGACTTGCTGGTACATGTAAAATCATATATGATTGCTGGTACACGTAAAAACGTATGTGAATTGCTTTTACACGTAAAAGCATATGTGACTTGCTGGTACACGTAAAAGCATATGTGACTTGCTGGTACACGTAAAAGCATATGTGACTTGCTGGTACACGTAAAAGCATATGTGACTTGCTGGTACACGTAAAAGCATATGTGACTTGCTGGTACATGTAAAATCATATGATTGCTGGTACACGTAAAAGAATATGTGACTTGCTAGTACACGTAAACACATATGTGACTTGCTGGTACACGTAAAAGCATATGTGACTTGCTAGTACATGTAAAAGCATATATGACTTGCTGGTACACGTAAAAGCATATGTGACTTGCTGGTACATGTAAAAGCATATGTGACTTGCTGGTACACGTAAAAGCATATGTGACTTGCTGGTACACGTAAAAGCATATGTGACTTGCTGGTACACGTAAAAGCATATGTGACTTGCTGGTACACGTAAAAGCATATGTGACATTCTGGTACATGTAAAAGCATATGTGACTTGCTAGTACACATAAACACATATGTGACTTGCTGGTACACGTAAAAGCATATGTAACTTGCTGGTACACGTAAAAGCATATGTGACTTGCTGGTACATGTAAAAGCATATGTGACTTGCTAGTACGGTAAAAGCATGTGTGACTTGCTGGTACACGTAAAAGCATATGTGACTTGCTAGTACACGTAAAAGCATATGTGACTTGCTGGTACATGTAAACGCATATGTGACTTGCTAGTACACGTAAAAGCATATGTGACTTGCTGGTACACGTAAAAGCATATGTGACATGCTGGTACTGGTAAAAACATATGTGACTTGCTGGTACACGTAAAAGCATATGTGACTTGCTGGTACACGTAAACGCATATGTGACTTGCTAGTACACGTAAAAGTATATGTGACTTGCTGGTACACATAAAAGTATATCTGACTTGCTGGTACACGTAAAATCATATGTGACTCGCTAGTACACGTAAAAGTATATGTGACTTGCTAGTACGCGTAAAAGCATGTGTGACTTGCTGGTACACGTAAAAGCATATGTGACTTGCTAGTACACGTAAAAGCATGTGTGACTTGCTGGTACACGTAAAAGCATATGTGACTTGCTAGTACATATAAAAGCATATGTGACTTGCTGGTACACGTAAAAGCATATGTGACTTGCTAGTACATGTAAAAGCATATGTGACTTGCTGGTACACGTAAAAGCATATGTGACTTGCTGGTACTGGTAAAAACATATGTGACTTGCTGGTACACGTAAAAGCATATGTGACTTGCTGGTACACGTAAACGCATATGTGACTTGCTAGTACATGTAAAAGTATATGTGACTTGCTGGTACACATAAAAGTATATCTGACTTGCTGGTACACGTAAAATCATATCTGACTCGCTAGTACACGTAAAAGTATATATGACTTGCTAGTACACGTAAAAGTTTATGTGACTTGCTGGTAATCGTAAAAGTATATGTGACTTGCTGGTACACATAAAATCATATGTGATTTGCTGGTACACATAAACGCATATGTGACTTGATGGTACACGTAAAAGAATATATGATTGCTGGTACACATAAAAGCATATGTGACTTGCTAGTACACGTAAAAGCATATGTATCTTGCTAGTACACGTAAAAGCATATGTGACTTGCTAGTACACGTAAAAGCATATGTGACTTGCTGGTACACGTAAAAGCATATGTGACTTGCTAGTACGCGTAAAAGCATATGTAACTTGCTGGTACACGTAAAATCATATGTGACTTGCTAGTACGCGTAAAAGCATATGTAACTTGCTGGTACATGTAAAAGCATATATGATTGTTGGTAAAAACGTATGTGACTTGCTGGTACACATAAACGCATATGTGACTTGATGGTACACGTAAAAGAATATATGATTGCTGGTACACGTAAAAGCATATGTGACTTGCTAGTACACGTAAAAGCATATGTATCTTGCTAGTACACGTAAAAGCATATGTGACTTGCTAGTACACGTAAAAGCATATGTGACTTGCTGGTACACATAAAAGCATATGTGACTTGCTAGTACGCGTAAAAGCATATGTAACTTGCTGGTACACGTAAAAGCATATGTGACTTGCTAGTACGCGTAAAAGCATATGTAACTTGCTGGTACATGTAAAAGCATATATGATTGTTGGTACATGTAAAAGCATATGTGACTTGCTGGTACATGTAAAAGCATATGTGACTTGCTGGTACACGTAAAAGCATATGTGACTTGCTAGTACATGTAAAAGCATATGTGACTTGCTGGTACACGTAAAAGCATATGTGACTTGCTAGTACATGTAAAAGCATATGTGACTTGCTGGTACATGTTAAAGCATATATGACTTGCTGGTACACGTAAACGCATATGTGACTTGCTGGTACATGTAAACGCATATGTGACTTGCTGGTACATGTAAAAGTGTGTGTGACTTGCTGGTACACGTAAAAGCATATGTGACTTGCTAGTACATGTAAAAGCATATGTGACTTGCTGGTACATGTTAAAGCATATATGACTTGCTGGTACACGTAAACGCATATGTGACTTGCTGGTACATGTAAACGCATATGTGACTTGCTGGTACACGTAAAAGCATATGTGACTTGCTAGTACACGTAAAAGCATATGTGACTTGCTGGTACATGTTAAAGCATATATGACTTGCTGGTACACGTAAACGCATATGTGACTTGCTGGTACATGTAAACGCATATGTGACTTGCTGGTACATGTAAAAGTGTGTGTGACTTGCTGGTACACGTAAAAGCATATGTGACTTGCTAGTACATGTAAAAGCATATGTGACTTGCTGGTACATGTTAAAGCATATATGACTTGCTGGTACACGTAAACGCATATGTGACTTGCTGGTACATGTAAACGCATATGTGACTTGCTGGTACACGTAAAAGCATATGTGACTTGCTAGTACACGTAAAAGCATATGTGACTTGTTGGTACATGTTAAAGCATATATGACTTGCTGGTACACGTAAACGCATATGTGACTTGCTGGTACATGTAAACGCATATGTGACTTGCTGGTACATGTAAACGCATATGTGACTTGCTGGTACATGTAAACGCATATGTGACTTGCTGGTACATGTAAACGCATATGTGACTTGCTGGTACATGTAAAAGTGTGTGTGACTTGCTAGTTCATGTAAACTTTCCCTGTAAGCTATCCATTGCTTAAATTAATCAAAACTGCATACAAAGGTGAGAAGTTAAATAAACGTGCTAACCTCTCTCCAAATTCATTAAGATCTCTCATTTGACTGAAAGAGACTAATAAGATGCAATATCATATTTAAATGGGCTTATCTTAAAGGGTCATGAAAATCAAAATTACATTTCCATGATTTAGAAATAGGGTACATTTAAAAAAAATGACCACATTTACCTCTCGGCTGAAACTTGGCCCCTTTCTATAAGAAGGTGGAGTCAGAAGCATACATTTGCCTTGAGCACTGTGTGGTAGCAGTTTTATACAAGGAGCTTGTAGAAAGAGAATTAGAGTGCAGTAGCTTATGACACTCTTTGGTAATAAAAATAAATAAATCTATGGTGAACTAAGCTAGTGCTTTATAGCTAAAATGAAAGTTTGATAAAGAAGACAAACTGAGAGTTCATCTATCTTTAGACAGAAGACATCTAAACAGAGAGTGAGAGCGGTAGTAGTACAGTAAGTGAAAGTGTGTTCCCTGGTGTCACTCAGAACTGCATGCTGCAGCTCCCGCTACAGCTCGTTAGTTTAACACTGCTACACAAACTGCTGCCACATAATGCACAAGACATGCACACAGCTGTGCCTTCTTCAGTTCACACTCATGAAAAAAGGGCCGACTTCAACCAAGGAGATCAGCAGAACTAGGTACATTTGATAAAGAAGTAAATTGCCTTTCATAAACATAAAAAAATATTTTAGAATCAATACATTTATTCTGAACCTATCAAAGCATTTTTAAAGTGTTTAAGCTTCCCAACAAGTGGATTTAGATTTAGCAGTAATGTAAAATAAATCCTACTAAATATTTCATATAAAGCTCAGCCCTTGTGTGTGTGTATATATATATATATATATATATATATATATATATATATATATATATATATATATATATAAAAAGGTAAAATTCAGCCAGCACAATTTTCTTAAAAATAAAAAACCTTTAATTAATAGCAAGTTAAAAGCTACAGACAGCATGAAACAGGAAGATCTGTCTAATATGTTTCGGCCGTATTATATACATTCCAGATGGAGCAGTACACTTGTCAACTCTTAAAAACCCAGCGTAAACCATACATATGTTCCACACCGTTAAGGAGGCAATCAACAAGATAAATATTAAAATATTTATGTAAATTTACCATATTATTATACATAGGTGAAATTATATTTAAACGGACATGCTAAAAAGGACAGTAGGAACCATGTCAGCAAGCTCAACCCAGGTTCTGAACCAAAAATGAGCCGGCGCCTTAATTTACATTCTTGCTTTTCAAATAAAGATAGAAAGAGAACAAAGAACAAATAATAATAGGAGTAAATTAGAAAGTTGCTTAAAATGGCATGCTCTATCTGAGTCACAAAAGAAGTATAGTTTCCCTTTAATATACCTCTGTGATTACCTTGT
Organism: Bombina bombina; assembly: GCF_027579735.1. Lineage (NCBI taxonomy): Eukaryota > Metazoa > Chordata > Amphibia > Anura > Bombinatoridae > Bombina > Bombina bombina. The sequence goes on from NC_069504.1 coordinate 422,795,021, forward strand.
ATCTAAGACTTCAAACTGCCCACTTATTTCAGTTCTTTTGACAGACTTGCATATTAGCCAATCAGTGCTGACTCCTAGGTAACTCCACGTGCCTAAGCTCAATGTTTTCTATATGGCACACATGAACTAACGCCTTCTAGTGGTGAAAAACTGTCAAAATGCATTTAGATAAGAGGCGGCCTTCAAGGTCTAAGAAATTAGCATATGAGCCTACCTAGGTCTAGCTTTCATTTAAGAATACTAAGAAAACAAAGCAATATTGACGCTAAAAGTAAATTGGAAAGTTGTTTACATGCCCTAATTGAATCATGAAAGTTTATTTTGGACTTGACTGTCCCTTTAAGTAGATGAAAACATGTAAAACCATATTTATTCAATCTTCATTTTTAATAAAGGTTTTAACTACGCATTTACTGTAAATATTTCACATTTCAATGTTCTGCACATAGCAGAATATGTTCTATGTATTTTTAAACAGATATTCCTATATATATCTGTACCTACAGTATATATAATCATTTATATGTGTATATATACAGTATCTCACAAAAGTGAGTACACCCCTCACATTTTTGTAAATATTTTATTATATCTTTTCATATGACAACACTGAAGAAATGACACTTTTCTACAATGTAAAGTAGTGAGTGTACAGTGTAAATTTGCTGTCCCCTCAAAATAACTCAACACACAGCCATTAATATCTAAAACGTTGGCAACAAACGTGAGTACACACCTAAGTGGAAATGTCCAAATTGGGCCCAAAGTGTCAATATTTTGTGTGACCACCATTATTTTCTAGCACTGCCTTAACCCTCTTGGGCATGGAGTTCACTAGAGCTCCACAGGTTACCACTGGAGTCCTCTTCCACTCCTCCATAACAACATCACGGAGCTGGTGGATGTTAGAGACCTTGCGCTCCCCCACCTTCCATTTGAGGATGCCCCACAGATGCTCAATAGGGTTTAGGTCTGGAAACATGCTTGGCCAGTCCATCACCTTTACCCTCAGCTTCTTTAGCAAGGCAGTGGTCGTCTTGCAGGTGTTTTTGGGGTCGTTATCATGTTGGAATACTGTCCTGCTGCCCAATCTCCAAAGGGAGGGGATCATGCTCTGCTTCAGTATGTCACAGTACATGTTGGCATTCATGGTTACCTCAATGAACTGTAGCTCCCCAGTGCCGGCAGCACTCATGCAGGCCCAGACCATGACACTCCCACCACCATGCTTAACTGTAGGCAAGACACACTTGTCTTTGTACGCCTCACCTGGTTGCCACCACACACACTTGACACCATCTGAACCAAATAAGTTGATCTTGGTCTCATCGGACCACAGGACATGGTTCCAGTAATCCATGTCCTTAGTCTGCTTGTCTTCAGCAAACTGTTTGCAGGCTTTCTTGTGCATCATCTGTAGAAGAGGCTTCCTTCTGGGACGACAGCAATGCAGACCAATTTGATGCAGTGTACGGCGTATGGTCTGAGCACTGACAGGCTGACCCCTCACCCCTTCAACCTCTGCAGCAATGCTGGCAGCACTCATACGTCTATTTCCCAAAGACAACCTCTGGATATGACGCTGAGCACGTGCACTAAACTTCTTTGGTCAACCATGGTGAGGCCTGTTCTGAGTGGAACCCGTACTGTGAAACTGTTGTATGGTCTTGCTCACCATGCTGCAGCTCAGTTTCAGAGTCTTGGCAATCTTCTTATAGCCTAGGCCATCTTCATGTAGAGCAACAATTCTTTTTTCAGATCCTCAGAGAGTTCTTTGCCATGAGGTGCCCTGTTGAACTTCCAGTGACTAGTATGAAAGAGTGTGAGAGTGATAACACCAAATTTAACACACCTGCTTCCCATTCACACCTGAGACCTTGTAACACTAGAGTCACATGACACTGGGGAGGGAAAATGGCTAATTGGGCCCAATTTGGACATTTCCACTTATGGGTGTACTCACTTTTGTGAGGTTTAGACATTAATGGCTGTGTGTTGCGTTATTTTAAGGGGACAGCAAATGTACACTGTTATACAGGCTGTACACTCACTACTTTACATTGTAGCAAAGTGTCATTCTTCAGTGTTGTCACATGAAAAGATATAATAAAATATTTACAAAAATGTGAGGGGTGTACTCACTTTTGTGAAATACTGTATGTATACAGTATATATATATATATATATATATATATATATATATATATATATATATATATATATAAAATACCAGAAAAACATCAGACATATTCAGAAATATGTATTCAAATAGAACATATTCTACTATATGAAGAACACTGGTATGTGAAATATTAATATCTTCATGTTGGGTTAGCGCACTATAGAATATGCGATTGGATTTGCGGGCGAGTAGGGTGTTAGTTTTTTTCCCACTTTTTTTGCTTCATTGACTTCTATGGGGGAATAGGTTATCGTGTGCGCAATATTGTAAGTTGGTCTTTTTACGCGACGCGGGTTAGCACACAAGTGAACACAGTTTACTTTCAACTTGTAATACGGGCACTACGCCACACATGCAAAAAAGCTTACTTTTATTGCAGTTAAAGGGACATGAAACCCAAAATTTTTCTTTCATGATTCAGATAGATCATACAATTTTTTTTTTTATGTTTTATTTTTCTTATCAGCAGTACATCACAGAATTTGAGAAAAACAAAAAGGATTATGAAGATTTAAAAGACTTCAAAAATACAGGTTTTTTTCACATTACATCAAACAATAAATCCTTATTTCTCTTATAATTCTGCTGAGTTTTATTTTACATATTTATCCCCGTAGAGGGGAAAGGGAAAGAAAAAGCGGGGGGGAAAAAGGGACAAAAGAAAGAGGGGAAGAGAAAAAAAAAATAATAAAAAAATAATTTTGGGATAAGGGGAAAAAGATCCCTCTCCCCCCTACCCACTCCATGTTTAACACACCATTATAGCTCCTTGTCTATGGCAACCCTGCTAATCTCTTGGTCTCTGTGTCTGTTTACCAGACACCCAATAGTACCAATTCAGAATTTCTAAATGGGAAAATCATGTCATCTATCTCGGTCTGTGTTAAGGATTTAATAAATATTAACCATTTACCAAAAAATTGCTTAATATCTGATTCCTTATCTAAATTGGTATCCCTTTGCTCCAACAAGCATTGTTTTTTTAAGCTGTTTTTAATTGCAGGTATAGATGGTGTTGTTCTTAGTTTCCAATTTTTAAATATAAGATACCTAGTTGCGAGTATAGACAGAAAGACCAGTTTATCATTTGGATGTTGCGAACTATGATCCTTAATACCAAATAGAATCTGAAGCTGCGTTAAGTTAGAAATAGGATTTTTTTGTGTTTTACTTAACCAATATTCCAACTTCCCCCATAAACGCCTTATTTTAGGGCATTCCCAGACCATATGTATTAAATCTGCTGCTGGAAGCCAGCATTTTGGGCATTTGTTAAAACTTGAATTGTGAATTTTACTACCTTTTTTAGGAGTGAAGTATGCATTATGTATGAGTTTGACATGCATCTCCCGCCAAGTAGCTGATAATGTGACCTGGGCGACTTTCTGAATTGATGCTTGGATTAATTTAGTATCTAAGTTAGAATGAGGTATCATCTGGTTCCACAGTGCAGAGTTCTTATCTAGTTCTGATTCTCTTTTACTATAATTGATCACCTTATAACACGGAGAGATAGACCTGTGTCCATTTCTGAAGAACAAAAGCCAATTTTCCAATTTACCCAAAGTCCAGCTCCATCCTCTTTCCTTCAAAAGTTCTGTAGCAAAATGCCTACTTTGCAAATATGCAAAGAATTCCTTGTTATTTATTTTAAAGTCTTTTTTTAATTCTTTAAAAGATTTAACACATCTTCTTTCTTTATCAATAAACTGTTCTACTCTACCCAAGCCCAGGTTATGCCAGTTTTTGAATATTATAGAATTTAGCCCTGCCGGGAATAATGGATTTCCCTGTAGGGGGAGAAATTGAGAAATTTTGCAATTTAAAGATAATAGCTTCCCCACCCTCCACCATGCTTTTAGGGGATTAAACATGCTTTTAAATGTTTTAATTTCCCTTGGTATCTCTTTAGGGGGACAATGGATTAATGCTAGTGGGAGATAAGGATAGCAGATGCTTTCATCTAATAAATTGTCTGTTACATAATCACTGCGAGAGATCCAGTCAGCTATCACTCGCACAAGGAAGGTATAATTGTATAAAAGTATGTCAGGTAAGGCTAGACCCCCTTCTGTTCTTTCTAAGCCATAGTAGTTCAGATTTTGTCTCATTAATTTTATAGCCCGAGAAGGACCCAAAACATGCCGTTATATCCTGAAGTTTAGGAATGCTATTTTGAGTATCTGATAGATATACCAGTAAATCATCCGCGTAAAGCGCAATTATTTGTGGTCTTTTTGCCTAATTTAATACCTGGCAGTATATGTCTAACCATAATTGCCAAGGGTTCAATTGAGATGTCAAAGAGCAGGGGAGACAGGGGGCATCCCTGCCGGGTCCCCCTCCCCAGACTTATCTGAGTAGAAGCTGTGTTGTTCACAATCAGCCTTGTGTAAGATTCTTTATATAAATTCATGATGAATTTAAAAAATTCTCCCCTAAAACCAAATTTAGCTAGTGATGTGAACAAATGATCGTAGTGTATTGAGTCAAACGCTTTCTCAGCATCTATGGAGAGGATAGCCAGGTCCGGGGCCCCCTCCTCCACTCCACTCCCCGACATCTCCTTAATTCTAAAATATTCCGTAATCGCTAAAGCTTCTCTGATCTTTGCTGTAGAGTTTCTTTTATATAGGAATCCAGCTTGATCAGGGTGAATAATGTTGGTGAATATCGGCTGTAGTCTCTTGGCAATGATGGAGCACAAGATTTTATAGTCTCCGTTTAGCAAAGCTATGGGTCTATATGATTCTTTGAGTGTTGGATCCTTCCCGGGCTTCAAGACCAAAATAGTATTAGAGGCAGAAAAAGAGTGCGACACTGGATCTCCCTTGATAAACATGCTGTTATAAAGATTATTAAGATGTGGCGATATCTCAGTGCTCAGAATCTTGTAAAATTCGTTTGGTAGGCAGTCTGGGCCTGGTGCTTTATTCAGATGGAGGTCTGTAATAGTCTTTATGACTTCTAATTCCGTAATTGGGGAGTTAAGAAGATCGACCATATCATCTGGAGTTTTGGGATCGATAATTTTGTGCCAAAACTGCCTTGCCTGCGCCAGATCCGAAGTCCTGGGGGAATAAAGATCCTTATAGTATTTAGTAAATGCCTCAGCGATTTCCTCTGTCTTCTCCAAAAGAGCACCCTCCTGTTGTATATTCTCATTCAGAGAAGACTTTTTCTCCCTTTTAACCAAGTTAGCCAGGAGCTTACCAGATTTATTTCCGTATCTGTATAATCTGGCTTGGAGTTTTAGTTCCCTCTGTGTTTCTTGGAAAACCGCGAAGGTGTCCCTGGTATTTTTAGCTTGGATATATCTTGCCCAGTTACTGGGCGTCTTTTCTATCAAGAAGGAGTTATATGAGTTAATTACTGAGTTAGTAATTTCTTTCTCTCTTAGATTTATTCTCCTGTGTCTCCAGGCGCCGTAAGCTATGATTTCACCCCTAAGGACTGCCTTCGCGGCCTCCCAAAAAACCAGAGGAGAGCTTATGTGGGCCCTATTATTTTGAACGTACTCAGAGAATTTAAGTTTTAGCCAATTTTTAAACTTCAGATCTGACGCAAGGAAGGCAGGAAAGGTAAAACACGTTGATCTGTCCTTAGGATGTGTCAGCTGGAAGTTCAGATAAATTGGGCCATGGTCTGATAAGAAAATTGGCATTATACCTTAATTTACTTCTGTCCTGGGTAATCTTTCATCAATTAAAAATAGATCGATTCTCGAAAATGTTTTATGTGCCCGTGAAAGACAAGTGAATTCTCTTGTATCGGGGTTCTGACGTCTCCACACGTCCTTAATTGCCAGGTTCTGCATAATTGATTTCAACATTTTAGCTTCTAAATTGTCCCTTTTTTGTTTAATTGATTTGGTGGCATATCTTAGCCTGTCCAATGGGCAATGGGGAGACATGTTGAAGTCTCCACCGAGAACCAGATGACCCTCACACACAGATAGAATTTTAGCCTGTAATTTAGACCAGAATGCTGGTTCAAGTTTATTAGGGGCATAAATATTACACATGGTAAAGATCCTTTTAAAATTTTTAAATTTTATCAGTACATATCTCCCCTCGAGGTCTACTTCGCTGTTTAAGAGTTCTAAATTAACTCTTTTCCCTATCAGGATAGCCGCTCCCCTTTTCCTTCCTAGGGCTGGTGAAAAGAAAATTTCCTTCACCCATGCTGATCTAAGTTTCAGGGATTCTTCTGTATTTAAATGTGTTTCTTGCAAAAATGCAATATCAGTCCCTAATTTCCTTAGATGAGTGAGAATAGATTTCCTTTTAATGGGGGTGGATATACCACCTACATTCCAAGAAATTACTTTAAAATTAGCCATGCAAAATGGAATCTAAAACCAGATGTCTATACTATCGGATAGGAAAGAGGGGAGAGAGAAGAGGGGGAGAGGAAAAAAAAAAAAAAAGGGGGGGGGGGACTGAAAAGAGAACAACATTTAAGAAACCTATTTTCGGCCTGCAAAATAGTATAAAAGAAAAGAAGAACAAAGAAAAATAGCCTATACTTGGCCTATTTTCGGCCTGGCAATTGTAGGCCTGGCACATTTAGATCTTTATAAAATTATTCAGCTTCTGTTAAATTATTGAGCACGCGTATATTTTCACCATCTGTGATTTTTAGTTTTGCAGGGTAGACAATAGTGGCTTGATGGCGCTGTTGAATCAATTTGGAGCATATTGGAGCCAGTGCCCTCCTCCTGGATGACGTCTCAACCGAGAAATCCTGAAAAAGGAGGTTGATTCTTGCGAAAAAAATGCATTAATGTGACCTTATCTTGAAAATTTAAAAGTTTTGCAATTACAGGTCTCGGTCTATAGTTTCCTCTAGTGTCTACCCTGGATCTGCCTAATCTGTGTGCTCTTTCCACTATGATCTGAGGATGGTTGGATGGGATTTTTAATATTTGGGGCAGGGTCTCTGAGATAAAGGTACCTAAATCCTCATAGGTTTTTTCCTCTAGGACCCCAATTATTCGTATATTATTCCTACGAGAGCGATTCTCTAGGTCCTCAAGTTTGGCCTGAATTGTCAAGATAGATAGATTAGCTGTTTCTAGATTAGCACTATGTGATGTCGTAAGATCCTCTATATCAGAGACCCTTTGTTCGACTTCATTAAGTCTATTAGCAAAGTGTCTGACTTCCTGTGATAATAATGTGATGTCTTTTTTAATCTCTGATTTCAGTGCATCAAAATTTTGTGCTAAGGCCTCAGAGATTTTTAAGACCAAAACTTGCATATTAGCTGTATCAATCAAGGAGGGTGCAATAGTAGGAGTTAATTGTGTTTCAGGTAGACTCTCAGATGCATTTTTTGCTCTCCTATCCCTCTGTTTCGCTGCCATAACTGGGGAGTGAGTGTTGGAGTGATTGTGGAGAAACTTATCCATGTGTCAATTTAAAGGGAAATTCTAGGGGGAGAAGAAGTCTCCCTGTGACAAGCAGTGGGGAATTAAGGTGAAGGGAAGGAAGGGGGTGAAAGTGAAGGGACTGAATGTGAGGTAATGTGGTCTAGGGATGTGATATATGCTTCTAAAAAAAAAAAAGAGAAAGAGAATCCAAAGCCCCAATTTGTGAAGTGAGTAAGGACTCACTCTCCTTATTACGAGCAGCGAAAAATACAAAATGACAGAAAAGCAGTATTTTACAACGATACCTATTTTACACGATATCTAATTCAGGATGGGACCTTCGAACCTAAGCCCCAAAATGGATTTTTATAAGATTAGTCCCAAGATTCCTGAACCCTTGGTTACTACTGTTTATTTTGATATGTAATCACTCTCAAAACTTGTGTCTGCAATTACTACACTTTGTAATGACTTAAAACAATTGAGTTATAACAGTCAAGGTCTAGTACCCTTATATTTTCTTTTCCCTTTCCTTCTTTTTTGTTATGTAAATAATATAATCAGAACAGAGAACTTTTTCCTCTCTCCTTTTGTATAGTTCAATCACGATGTAAAAACCAGAAATCAAAAAAAAAAAAAAAAGGAGAGAAAGAGAAAAAAAAAAGAAAAAAAAAAAGTAATGATACATGTAAATCCTTTACATCAGCAGGCAATATAACAGACAAAATACAATACAGTCAACTCATTGATACATTTCTTGTGGCTGTTACAAGCTAACTAGGTGCCAGTTTGTAATGTTAGGCAAGCTGGAATTTTTTAGTATGGTAATATAAGGTTCTGGCACTTTTTAGCTTTTCTCTTCTGGATAATTTGATTATCTCGTTCTATGTTTTTATAAAGTTCTTAGGTTATGCCGGCTTAGCCAGGTCGTTTGTCCCTTTTCTCCTTCAATTTTCCCTTCCTCTTTCACTCTTGGTTTGCCTCTGGCTATGGCTTAGAAGGAAAAAATAAAGAGCTAGGCACTTCCAGTCTTTTTATGTATTAAATAAGTCAAGCTACCCCCCTCCTGATCTTCATTTCTGCTGTTTCTGGAGCGACCTCTCTGGTTTAACAACCTGCAGTTCTAACATTGGAAATTTACCAAGCAGACGGTGCTCTAGGAACTCACCCCTTCTCTCTGTGTCCAAATATCATCCACCCGCCACAAGGACCTTCGATCCTTCCGACACCTTGCGTGTCCAGCTGGTCTCCAGCAGCGTCCGCTTTCAGCTTCTTTGAAACCCTCACTCTGCTCCCCTCACGCAGCACCGGTGGGAGGGGAGCGAGCGGTACATCACCAACGGGCGACGGGACGTCGAGCGCAGTCGAGGCACTGGATCCCTGACTCTGACCAGCGTTATCTCTCCCACGCAGCACCGGTGGGGGGAGGGGAGAAGACACACACCGGACAACCAAACTCCCAACAGAGCAGGAGAAACAGCCCAAGAATTAACCTGTGATCTGATGACCAAGCTGGTAAGTGAGGCGTTATGCTGGCGGGTTGGCGGTACAAGAAGGGGGGAGTGAGACCTCCTTTATTACGTTTTTTTTCCCCCAGTTTATATCAAGGAGGGGGATAAAGCCTTAGTCCTGGTGCCTGATTAATAACCAGAGAAGCCTTTTGGTAACCTAGGAAGGCACCTGATGGTATAGATCATACAATTTTAAACAACTTTCCAATTTACTTCTATTATCTAATTTGCTTCATTCTCTTATTATCTTTGATGAAGGCACAGCAAAGCACTGCTGGGAGTTACGTAAAAGCCAATGTAAAGATGCATATATGTATAGCCACCAATCAGCAGCTTCTGAGTCTACCTAGGTATACATTTCAACATAGGATACAAAAAGAACTAAACAAGTTACATAACAGAAATAAATTTGGAAGTTATTTAAAATGATTTGCTCTATATGAATTTTGAAAGAAAAACCCCCCACAATTTATGCTTACCTGATAATTGTATTTCTTTACAGGCATGGAGAGTCCACAAAACATTCTAATTACTAGTCGGATATTCACTCCTGGTCAGCAGGAGGAGGCAAAGAGCACCCCAGCAGAGTTGTTAAGTACCACTTCCCTTACCCATAACCCCCAGTCATTCGGCCAAAGGGAGACGGAAAAAGAAGTTAACACAAGGGCATAGAGGTACCTGAGGACTAGACAAAAATAATTGCTGTTTTAAATTGAATAAGGGCGGGTCGTGGACCCATGCCTGGAAATAAATAAACTGATCAGGTAAGCATACATTTTGTTTTCTTTACTATGGTATGGAGAGTCCACAAAACATTCTAATTACTAGTGGGAAACAATACCCAAGCTAGAGGACACAGAATGAATAGGGAGGGAGAACAAGACAAGCGGACCTAAACTGAAGGCACCACCTCTTGAAGAACTTTCCTCCCAAAAGAAGCCTCAGCTGAGGCAAAAGTTTTAAATTTGTAGACTTTGGAAAAAGTATGTATAGAGGACCAAGTGTCCGCCTTACAGATTTGCTCCACAGAAGCTTCATTTTTGAAAGCCCATAAAGATGAAACAGCTCTAGTGGAATGAGCCGTAATTCTCCCAGGAGGCTGCTGTCCAGCTGTCTCATAAGCTAAACCGATAACACTTCTCAACCAAAGAGAAAGAGTGGTAGACGTGGCCTTCTGACCCCTACACTTACCAGAGAAAACAACAAACAGGGCAAAAGTCTGCCGAAAATCTTTAGTTGCTTGAAGGTAAAATTTAAGAGCATGCACAACATCCAAGTTATGCAAAAGACGTTCCTTCTGGGAAGAAGGGTTAGGACAAAAAGAAGGAACAACAATTATTATAATATTGCGATCCGACACTACCTTAGAGAGAAACTCCAGCTTAGTACGAAGGACCACCTTATCATCATGAAAATAAGGTAAGGGGAAATACACTGCAGAGCCGAAAGTTCGGAAACTCTGCGAGCAGAAGAAATAGCAAGAAGAAACAAAACCTTCCAAGATAGTAATTTAATATTAACAGAATGTATCGGCTCAAATGGAGCCTGATGCAAAACTCTAAGTACAAGGTTAAGACTCCAAGGAGGAGCAACAGATTTAAACACAGACCTTATTCTGACCAAGGCCTGAACAAAAGACTGAACATCTAACAGAACTGCCAATATGTTTATGCAGAAGAATAGACAGAGCAGAAATCTGACTCTTCAAAGTACTGACTGACAAACCCATCTCCAGGCCCAACCTGAAGAAAGGCCAAAATCGAGGAACCCTTACTTTGTTCCAAGAAAAACCTTTTGAATCACACCAATGAAGGTATTTACAGCATACCCTATGGTAATTCTGTGAGTAACCGATTTACAAGCCTGAAGCATAGTATCTATGACATTCTCTGAGAAGCCACGTCTAGCCAAACTTAGACGTTCAATCTCCAAGCAGTCAACTTTAGAGAAACCAGATTTGGGTGAAAAAAGGGACCATGAAGTAGAAGGTCCTTCATGAAAGGGTACCTTCATGGCAGAAGAGATGACATTGTCACCAGATCCGCAAACCAGATTCTGCGAGGCCATGCAGGAGCTATAAGAGTCACAGAAGCTCTCTCCTGTTTGATGCAAGCAATTACTTGTGGAAGCAACGCAAAAGGAGGAAACACTAATGCTAGGTTGAAGCTCCAAAGAAACAGTAGAGCATATACCAGAACGGCTTGAGGATCTCTTGACCTTAAACCGTACTTTGGAAGCTTGGCATTTTGACGAGACGCCATCAGATCCAACTCCGGAACCCCCCACCTGAGAGTTATCATTGTGAAAACCTTTGGGTGGAGAGCCCACTCTCTGGGGTGAAAAGTCTGCCTGCTAGAAAATCTGCCTCCCAGTTGTCCACCTCTGGTATGTGGATGGCATAAAGATGGCAATTGTGAGACTCCGGCAACTGGAAAATGCAAGACACCTCCTTCATTGCCAAGGAACTCCGAAGTTCCTCCCTGGTGATATATGCCATCGAGGTGATGTTGTCCAACTGAAATCTGATAAATCGGACCAAAGCTAGTTGAGGCCAAGCTGTTAAAGCATAGAAAATTGCTTTTTTGGAAGAGACAACTCCTCTGGAGTCCACAGACCCTGTTTCTTTAAGAAACCCCAAACTGCTCCCCAGCCTAACAGGCTGGTGTTCGTGGTCACAATCATCCAGGAAGGCCTCAGAAAGCATGTGCACCGAGAAAGATGGTCCTGTGAAACCCACCATGAGAGTGAGACACATGTTAGGGAATCCAAATTTATCTTCTGCGAGACATCTGAGTGGTCCCAGTTCCATTGACTGAGCATGCATAGTTGCAGAGGTCACAGATGGAACCGAGCAAAAGGAATGATGTCCATGGAGGCAACTATCAGTCCAATCACCTCCATTTATTGAGCCACAGATGGACGAATAGCAGACTAGAGAGACAGGCAAGAAACATGAAGTTTGGATTTTCTGACGTCCATCAGAAAAAACTTCATGGACAGGGAATCTATGATTGTTCCCAAGAAACACAACCTTGTATCTGGAACAATGGAACTCTTTCTCAAATTCACTTTCCACCGTGGGAACGTAGAATAGACAACAACATCTCGGTATGAGATCTTGCTAGATGAAAAGATGGCGCTTGAACTAGAATGTTGTCTAGATAAGGTGCCACAGCCATACCCTAGGACCTCACCACTCTCAGAAGAGCCCCCAGAACACCTTTGTAAAAATTCTGGGAGCTGTTGCAAGGCCAAAAGGAAGGGCAAAAAACTGAAAATGTTTGTCCTGGAAGGCAAACCTTAGATACTGGTAATGATCCCTGTGGATAGGAACATGAAGATACGCGTCCTTCAGATCTATGGTCATCATGAACTGACCCTTTTGAAACAAAGGAAGAATAGAACGGATGGTCTCCATCTTGAAGGACGGAACCCTGAGGAATTGATTGAGACACTTTAGGTCCATAAAGGGACGAAAAGTGCCCTCCTTGGGAACTACAAATAGATTTGAATAGAATCCTAGACCCTGTTTCTCTAGAGGAACTGGAACAATTACTCCCAGGGATGATAGGTCCTTTACACAGTTTAAGAAGGCCTCTCTCTTTATCTGGTTCAGAGATAACCTTGACAGGTGAAACCTGCCCCTGGAAGGAAGAGATTTGAATCCTATTCTGTAACCGTGGGATACTATATCTATGGCCCAAGGATCTGGAACATTGCGCATCCAATCCTGCTGAAAAAAAGAAAGCTTGCCCCCCACTTGATCCACTATAGGATCGGGGGCTGCCCCTTCATGTTGATTTAGAATCAACAGAAGGCTTCTTAATTTGCTTCCCCCTATAAGGTTGACTGGACCTCCAAGAAGACTTGGATTGATCAGGCTTGGAAGAGGAAGACTTCTGTCCCTTAAAGTTACGAAATTAATTAAAATTAGAATTCTGGCGACCATTAGGTCTATTCTTTTTATCCTGAGGTAGGAAATAACCCTTTCCACCTGCTAAAACAGTAAAACCAGAAATCGTAGCACCCAACCTAAGAACTTGATCCTGTCTTGGATCTCCTCTATAGTAGTCTCTTCTAGGATAAGATTAGATGAATCATCGCACCAATAAGATGCTGCCCCCGCAACTGTAGCAATACTAGCAACAGGTTGCCACTGTAATACCTGATGAACGTACATCTTCTTCAAAAAAGCCTTAAACTTCTTATCCATGGGATCATTGAAAGAACAACTATCTTCAATAGGAATAGTAGTTCTCTTATCCAGAGTAGAGATAGATCCCTCTATCTTGGGCACCGTGCGCCATGAATCACAAATTGCATTAGCAACAGGAAACATCTTTTTAAAAAACAAAAACAACAAGGGATGAGGAAAAAGGAATCCCTGGTTTATCCTATTCCTGAGTTATAATATCTTCCATACGGTCTGGAACTGGAAATACTTCCACAGATGAGGGTACATCATATACCCTATTAAGCTTACTAGACCTCTTTGGATTCTCCGCAACAGATGCGTAGGATTTTTCCAAAGTAGCAAAAACATCCTTCAAAATAACTTGAAGATGTTCTAACTTAAATATGAAATTAATCTCCTCTGAATCTTCAGAATTGGTCACTACAGAATCAGAATCTGACAACTCCCCCTCAGAAGCCACTAAAGAATCATCCTCATCAGATAATTGAGACAAACTGACTAACGCAGTCTTAGCGGAGTCAGCCTTACTAACATCAATATGTTTAGATTTCCTCTTACGCTTACCAGAAACCTTTGGAAAAGCTGATAAAGCTGCAGAAACAGCAGAAGTAATCTGCACAGCAAAATCCCCAGGTAATAAAAGAAAACCAGGAGGTTGAGAGGAACCGCAGGGCACTGCATGTGAAGCTTGGGAAGCTTGAGGGGAAAGCTGAGGTTTAGCAAGGATAATACTATCCTGAGAGATAGGAGGCTCAGGGAGAGACATCTTATCTTTAAACTTTAAAGTTTTATTTAGACATGAAGAGCAAAACTGTATAGGAGGAATTATCTTAGCCTCCAAACACATTTCAAATTAATCAACTTCAGTATTAGTGCCTATAATTGGGTATCAGTTCCTAACAATTAACAAAAAAAAATTTAAATGCCAAATTAAGTTTATTTATATGAAGAAATAAAACATAAATAAGCACCTAAAACCCTCAGCTCTGCTGAGGTCTTACCCCTCCAGAAGTTGCTATCCCACTAGCACAGAAAACCGGACACACCCGGTAGCAAAACACACCTCCTTGTTACCGGAACAGCCCAAATCCACTTGCCACTGTAGATAGAGGAAACTGCATTTAATCAGAGATAATAAAAAAAGAAACTAAAAAATTTCCAGGGAGAAGACCATAAATAAAACAAATGTTGTTCTCCTCCCATTTACTTCCCGTGCAGCTGTTGCTGGACATGGCCACAGCACTGAGAGATATCAGGTATTGATGTAACTGGAGTGAATAAGGGAATCTTCTTCCTGAGCACAGACATTGGAGCCTGTTATGAGCATGAACTCATATGTGTTAGGATTCTTGCCAGTTGATTTAAAGGACTACCCTTTTGTGAATCGAAGCCAAATCCTCCCGGTGTACTTTAAAGTACCTTAGATTTGGTTTTTCTTCCAATTTTTATTGGGATCTTCTTTCCAATTTGCATATATATCTTTTATTGCATACATTTTATCTCTTTTTTTGATACTACATTATCATTTGTTTTATTTATGGTCTCCTTCTCCCAGGAGTTTTGTTTTTTATTATATCTCTGATTAATTGAAATTTTATTATATGCTAATTTCTGTCATGCATTGCTAATTGAGCTGTCTTGTACAGCGCTACAGTGTTTTTTCCTTTTAGGACTTTTCCTTTTAAGATTTCCCATTGTGCAACATTGTTTTGTGAGGGTGAGGGATCCTCTTTCTGCACAGTTTTCAAATACTTTGTTTCTCTCAGATAAAGGAAACTGCAGCCTACACACTCACCGCGGCAAACTCCGATCTGAACAGAGAAGCCAAAAACCGGAAGTGCCGAGGAGCGGTCACGTGACCGCAATTAAAAAACTTTTTTTTTTTAAATTGCGCCAAACAAAAACGGCGCGATAACCAACAGCAGCACAGCAGAAGTGATTGGGCCAATAAGCTGAGCTGAAAAAGTGATTTCAACAAGTAAAGAATAAAACAAACACCTGTCAAATACTTCATATACTCTCAATTCTCTGAGCCCTAATAAAAAAAACGATGCCTCTTTTCACATAAAAGCAGTGCCCCTAAAAGAGATTCAAATACTTTCCACAAAGATTTAACCAATATAGTGCCGGTACCTTCAAACCTAGAAGGGAAAGCACTTACCTGTGGATCCTGCTCTGTCAGGCAGGAGTTGTTTTCTGAGGTGTTGCAGCTTCACCATTTCTACCAGGGACCTATAGAAAAGAAAGAACAGAGTAACCAACTCTGGCTTTCTATAATAGGGGTAGCAATAATGTTAAAAATTTAAGCAAAGACCACCTCGCCAACTTCTAACTGCTAATAGCCACCATTACTCTTACTAAAGAGATTGACATGGACACAGCATAGCCCCAATCCTTGCTTGCAGGGAAAAGTACCCATTAAAAGGATTAAAATCTTCAGACACCATCTTCCCCATCCTACCGTGATCAAAACAAAGAGAATGACTGGGGGTTATGGGTAAGGGAAGTGATACTTAACAGCTCTGCTGGGGTGCTCTTTGCCTCTCCTCCTGCTGGCCAGGAGTGAATATCTCACTAGTAATTAGAATGTTTCGTGGAATCTCCATGCCATAGGAAAGAAATGTGTGTTTCATGTCCCTTTAACAATCAAGCGGGAGCGTTAAATAACGCTTCACTTGTAATTTGTTTCTTAGCCCGCGAGTGATAACTGTTTATTGTCAACTTGTAATACAAGCGCTACTCGACGCGAGAAAAAAGCATACTTCTAGCGCAGTAAACACTCGAGCGGAAGCGTTAAAAAAAGGCTCCACTTGTAATCCTGCCCATAGTAAGCTATGATCAGTAATGTAAACATCACATGCTCTAATAATTTAGTGCATGCTATTTTTTTTTTAGTTAGAATGTTCCTTTAAATCTATTTATAGCATATAATAAATGAATGTATTAATGTGCTTGTTTTGGTGTTATACAACTACATACTGTAAATGCATTGGTATTAAAAAAAGTAAGTGAAATGGCGGTTTGCTGCAACGGCAGTGCTCGCTTATTCAATATCTCTTTTATGAATGTCTCATCATGAGATGGCGAGCAGAATGCCACGTTTCCTGACGTGTTCTTTTCCTTACTAAAGAATTTAACTTTTTTTTTTTTTAGAAAAAGGAAGAGTTACTGTTTTATCAAAGAGCTGGCAAACATCCATAAACCCTTCTAATTTTCTTACAAAGCTGTGTTATAATTTTAAAGTATTTACCAACCTACAAAAGGCAACATCTCATGAGCACAACATTTTGAGTAAAATTAGCTGCTTTAAAATTCCTTGAGTAAATTACATTAAGAAATGTTGCGTGCTACAAATAGGTTAACATGCATTTTAGCACAATAATACAATTTAAAAAAAATTAATTATGCAAAATTAAAGGGAAAATCTAGTCAAAATTAAAATCGCATGCACTATCTAAATCATAAAAGTGTAATTATCTTTCCAATTTAATTTTATCATCAAATCTGCTTTGTTCTTGTCATGAATATCTCATGATTTAGATGCTAAAGGGTTAATTTTCTGTAGTGGGTGTGCTAAAAATATTTGTTTTTTCAAGAAGGAATGTGCTGTGTATGTTTTCCCTTTGATAAGGACCACCATAATAAATAAGCTTGTCCAATGCACAAGAGAGAATTTTATTGTCACAACGTGCAAGCACAGGGATTGATGAAACACAGGGTCTTTTTCAAGGCACTAACATGGGGTCATTGGCAAGACAGCCAGCCTTGCAAATCTGTGCTTTTATAAGTAATAATGCCTCAGAAACATAAAGAATGCAATATATATGGTGTTTGGTATCAATATACACCTCACAACATCACTAAGGGATTGCCTTACTGTGTATATGAAATAGATGTACATAACAGAAGTTATAAGGTGTTTTAATTTCAGCCAAAGATGCTGAGCTTTATGACCCGTCATAAAAGAGAGGGGTGGATATTTCCCTAGCCCCCTCTGCAAGAAGGTTGGGTCAAGCAATTTGATGTCATGGAAACAAGTACAAAATGTTATGTTTAACAATTCATTCTACTTGGGAGGCTGCTGCAGCGTGAGTAACCAATTGCACACTAACCCTACCACTACCTTTAAGGATAGTTTAAAAAAACTGATCTCTTATGGCATTTGTTTGGGCATTTTTAAGGATGAGGATATGGGGTTTTTGGTTCCGGATAACCCTGTATGCCCTATTTTTCATCATGTGCCTAAGGTGCACAAGGATGCGGGCTGTCCTCCGGGTTGTGGCTGGAATTGGCTCGATTTTTGAGCCTTTGGGTGAATGGTTGGACTCTATTCTCCAGCCTTTTGCCAGGTTGCAGTTGAGCTATCTGCGGGACAGCTCGCATTTATTTGGCACCTTGGATAAAATTACTTGGCAACCTGAGTACACCTGGATGGTTATAGATATTACCTCACTATATACGTCTATCCCACAGGCCATGGGCATTAAAGCAGTTGAATATTTCTTGTGTAAGGAGTCTGAATTTGATTCCATTGGGATCGAGTACATATGTGAGGTACTTAAATTGTCACATAATTATTTTATGTTTGACAACCAGTATTACCTTCAAATCTGTGGCACCGCCATGGGTGCAAAATTTGCACTGTCATTTGCAAACATTTATGTTGCATGGTGGGAACAACTTTACATCTATACACCATCAAATCCGTGGCACAATGATATTGAGCTATTTGTGCGTTACATAGATGATCTGCTCCTTATTGTAAAAAAGCCAATTGGAGAAACTGATTTTTTTGAATTTATTACATATTGTAACAACAATGATATGGGATTAAGATTCACTGGTGAACACAGTAGGGAGCGGGTCAACTATTTGGACCTTACCCTTCAGATCATAGATAATGAAATTGTGACCAAAATACTATTCTGCACGCCACCTCACAGCATCCAAAACACCTAATAGACTCTATACCTAGATCACAATTTCTCAGATTGAGACAAAATACCAAGTCTAATATTATCTATGAACAACAATCATCAGAATTTAGAGATAGGCTAGTGAGACAAGGCTATAATCCTCAAAAATTGGAAAAATGAAACTAACCAAGAAATCTTCTGTCTCAGCGCAGATACAAGAAGTACATCTGAAACTATCTTGTAGATGGTACTTAACTCCATCTAGGTTACATAGAATTTTTCCTTCACTAAATAGTTCATGCTGGAGGGGATGTGGGGCTGAGGGCTCCTTATTACACTTATGGTGGACATCTCCATTATTAGACAACTTCTGGACAAACATCTTCCTAGCCATCTCAGAGATAATCTCAGTACGGATCAATCCTGATCCAATGATCATTCTGTTCCTCTCCCTACCTAAGATGATTGGCCTTGGCAAAAAAACCCTGTTACTGATAATGATTACTGCTGCAAAAAAGCTAATACCTAAATTTTGGAAAACCAAAACAATTCCTTCTCTGGAGGATTGGAAGCTGATGGCGTCGGAACTCCTTTCACTGGAGAGATACCATTATTTTAAAACAAGCAAATTAGAAACATATGAAATGATGAAGTCACTTTGGACTAATACAATCTAGATACACCTACTGGGGATGTGACCCACTGTCCATCCAATTTCCTGGACGACTTTTCCCCCTTCCCCCTTTTTTTTTTTTTTTTTTTCTCTCCCCCTTTACTTTTTGTCAATATGTAGGGAAAACTACACGTGTTAGGGATGTGAAGGATTATAATCCAGACTCTACAGTAGCCAATCACTTTAACTATTTACAATTTACAAATAAAGCAAAGTTATAGATGTTGCTACAACTCCTGTTAGAGGCGGCAATAACAATAAAATATTGGACAAGAAAGAACTATACTGGATTTTAAAATGAAATACTAGAGACCCGCAGGGAATGAATAAAGAGTGTGATATTAATTACTTCATAGATCAGTGAAATATTCTTTAATTTATCTATTGGAGACTTTATTTTGATAGAACATTTAGTATCTCTTCTATTAAACTTTGGTAATCTAGTGTAGTGCTATATAATATACTCACAAATTAGTGCTCTAACTATGTGTTTATTTCATTGCAATTTACAACTACCTGTTCCTCTTTTGTTTTTTTCTGTTTTAATAATTGGCTATATTGTATTAATATACGTTTCTGTATGAACAGGATTTATTACTTGTCATCTGCAGGGCCATAGTCATTTGCAATTATTATACTTAGTTAATATGTCATAAAGGGATCTTTTGTGTTTTTAATCCTGATTGTTTGGCAGTGAAGCAGTTAATATTCCTTCTTTGCTGCCTATAAAAGGATAGGGTTTAGACACAGACACCAGTCTATGAGTAAGCGCCACCAGGTGGCGCGAAACATGTCAGACTGTCTGCATCCCTTGTACTGCCATGTCTACTGAATGGACTTTTTAATGATTTATTAATAAAAAATTAGATTTTTATCTAAAGGCTGTTTGCAGTGCCTGCTTCCAGTTCATACCTAAGTGAGTAACCATTTCTCTTGCCCATCTCCCTGGGGCAGACTTATAAACTAGGAAAGTATTAGGTTTGTTATTTCTCATTTTTATTTTAAAACTGTTTGCTTGTGTATAATTCTATTTGTTAACATATTTTTATTAATAATGCACTGTGCATAATTTTTCGCATAATAAATTATTCACTTATTAAGTTTTTGCCTTTGCCTAATATTTGAACTATGTTACTGAAAGAGACTGATAGTATTATTACTGTGATTTTAGGTTATTTTTTGCTAAATTGTATTCTAGGAGTTAAGTTGTTAGTCTGGGTTTTTCCTTTAGATTTCCCATAAATAAATCGTAAGTGGTGGCAGCTTATTTAGTTTGAGTGGCAGTAAAGGTGAGTTTTTCTAAGTCTAGGACAGACTAGAGAGTTTTGTTAACCCTTGCACTCACTGAACAAAGTCACAGGCTTGCCTGGAGTGGCTAGACTGACAGATTCGTGAAAGTAGAAAGGGTCTGTTAACCCTTTCTGTGCCAAACAAGTGACTGGCACAGGGTTGGTTAATCCTGGTCGTCACAGTTCTCTTGGTATTCTTCGTTGAAAGCTAAACCTAGGTAGGCTCATAAACTGATTTCTAAGGCGTTGAAGGTCGCCTCTTATCTCAGTGCATTTTGGCAGTTTTTGACAGTTAGACACTGATAGTTCATGTGTGTCATATATAGATAACATTGTGATTACTACAGTGGAGTTACTTAAAGGGACACTAAACCCAATTTTTTTTCTTTTGTGATTCAGCTAGAGCATGCAGTTTTAAGTAACTTTGTAATTTACTCCTATTATCACATTTTCTTCATTCTCTTGATATCTTTGTTTGAAAAAGAAGGCATCTAAGCTTTTTTTTTTTGCTTCAGGACTCTGGACAGCACTTTTTTATTGGTGGATGAATTTATCTTCCAATCTGCAAGAACCCAGGGTTTTCACCAAAAATGGGCCGGCATCTAAACTTAAATTCTTGCATTTCAAATAAAGATACCAAGAGAATGAAGAAAATTTGATAATAGGAGTAAATTAGAAAGTTGCTTAAAACTACATGCTCTGTCTGAATCACGAAAGAAAAAAAATTGGGTTCAGTGTCCCTTTAAGAGTCAGCATTGATTGGCAAAAATGCAAGTCTGTCAAAAGTACTTAGATAAGGGGGCAGTCTGCAGAGGCTTATATACAAGGTAATGACAGAGGCAAAAAAATGTATTAATATAACATTGTTGGCTGAGCAAAACTGGGGAATGGGAAATAAAGGGATTATCTATCTTTTTAAACAATGAACAAATCCATTTAACAAACACAACAAAAAACACACATACAAAACACTAAATAATATGTAATATAAGCATATTTACTCTACACAATAACAAATATTTAGAATATTCTGATAAAATAGAAAAATTATTAATTTATATAAAAATCAAAATGGATAACCGAAAGTCTATTTTCATGGTAATTGAAACCTTGAAAAAAATACTTGTAGCAAATAGTAAGAAATTAAACATGTCTCATCCGCTAGAGATAAAACCATAAAGTAGTCATTTTTTTATATTACTGCTGTTAGATGTAGCTGGTGTATTTATCAAGTAAATCTATGGAATTTTTTTTTATTAATTCCTGAGATACATTTGTGATAATTTATATAATATTAGTGTCAGCTAGAAGAAAAAAATCATTAAAACATGTTTAAACATTGCCACCTACGCTTTTTTGTGTGCAGAGTTGCTTTGATTCTAACACACAGATATTCATACAAAGTAGGTGAGCAGGCAAAAGTGGATCCGGTCGCACATTGTATTAATAAAATACTAAATACTACAGAGCACTACTATTCATAAATAAAATATTGAATGTTTAGTAACTCCACTCTTAAATAAATTCACAACTCAATTATTATTTTCTGTGTGGAGTCCAGTGTAATAATGTAAACTAAAATGTTATGAAGTTTAATTTACAGAGAAAGAAGCATGGAGATAAAACTAGGATTTATCCAGGGGCGGAACTGCGACCGGGCCCCCGAGGGGGGCCCAGCTTAAAAAAATAAAAACATTTTTTCTCCCAATAAAAAAACGTTGACCTGCCACTGCCTGCACTGATATCATGTGAGTGTGATGCTATGCTTCACTAGTGTCACTTTCTCTGACTACAGGGGTTAGTGTTTCTGTTTTACCCATTGGTGCTTATGTGTGTGTGTATGTATGTATGCATGTATGTGTGTGTATGTGTGTGTGTATATGCGTATGTATGTATGTGTGTGTGTGTATACCACTATATACAGTACAGGGGGCTGGGCCATGTCACAGACTACTGTGGTCACTTTATAAAGTACTGGGGCGGGTAGGGTCAGGCCAGCCATCTCACCAGCAGATTACAGACTGTGTCACTATCTCACTATATACAGTACTGGTGGGTTAAACAGTGTCACTATATACAGTAATATGGGGGTCAGACCATCTCACAGACTGTGGGCATAGGGTACCTCCTTTTGCAGACATGTAATCTGAGTCACATTTTTTTTCTGTATTAAATGTTTTTTTTTAAATGTATCAAATTTACCTTCTTTTTTTTTTTTTTTTTTTTTGGGGGGGGGGGGTCTTCTTAGATTCTTGCCCCTGGGCGCTGTGGTTTCTAGTTACGCCTCTGGGTTTATCATATATTTAAAGGGACATAACATGTCAGTGGTATGAAGGGGCTTTAGAACACAGTATACATATATATATATATACAGGTACAAAACCCTTTAACCAAACTGCTTGGAAACTGCAAGGTTTGGATTCTGGATTAGTTCTATATTTGTATCTGTTAAATGGGCAGCTTGGAGAGGGGATGGGACAAAATGTAAACAACGATATCTTATGTCATTTACACAACATTTAAATGTCATAATACAGCTTATACATCCAAGCTAAAGGTAGTTTTATATCATTCTGTAATACTTTTGTATAAGACAAGGATATTACTGTTAAAGAACTGTTATAGGTATGAAATGTGCACTTAATGTACATAGTTCCTTAAAGGGACATAATCCCCCCCCAAAAAAATGTTTCTTTTAAACTCATGCAATTTACCATTTTAACTCTATTAACAAATTATATTTGTTCTTGTGACATCCTTTGTTGAAAGAGCGTCAATGCACTACTAGCAGTTAGCTGAATGGAAGAGAAACAAATGTGTGCAACCACCAATCACCAGCTTCCAGTAGTTCATTGCTGGTCCTGAACCTACTTAGGTATGCTTTTCTACAAAGGATACAAAGTGAAAGAGGCAAATGTGATAAAAGAGGTAAACTGGAAAGTCGTTTAAAATGACATGGTCTATCTGAATTACAAAACAAAACTTTTCGGTTTTATGTCCCTTTAAGGAGCCTGGAAAAGTACTGGATTTTTTTCCTCCTTACTGCTGAAATCAAATTCCCATCTTGATACAATCCAGGAGCAAGTAAAATGGTAAGTTTTATTAATTTTATTTTTAAAATATAAATGAAAAACTTGGAATAATAACACAAATATATTATTTACATATTACATACAACCAAGCAACTCCTCCCCCCCAAAACTTTATGCTTACTGGGTGAATTCATTTATTTTATGGTGCTGAGAGTCCATGAGCCATTACTTCTGGGATTCAACTCCTGGCCACTTGTCGGAGGCAAAGATAAGATACCCACCATCCCACAAACTTGTAATCCCTCTTACGTCTCTGGTTCTAACATATGGCCAAGAAAATAAAAAATAAATAAAGAATAAAGGACAACGCAGAGTAAATGATGTGCACACTAAAACTGCTCCAATTGGAAAAATATAAAAGGGTGGGTCTTGTGGACTCTCACAACCATGAAATAAATGAATGTATTAGGTAAGGATATATATTTTTTATAAGGTGAGAGAGACAAGTCATTACATCTGGGATCTAATACCCACAAGTAAATTGGTAGTGGCAAAATTAAGGCAGGTGCCTAATTACCAGACACAGACTGTAGGACTTTCCCAGGGGTCAAGTCCTACACAAAAAAGTGTGGGAACTCACCAAGACTTCCATCTCCCTAACAATTAATATTGTTGTTTCTTTTTTTTTCTTCCCAAAAGCTTTATTATATAATTCAAAAGTACAGAGTTTTTGCATCAAAGTCAATATAACAAAGCTTGACATCTATTTCCAATATAATGCAATATTCTGATACATATTTCTGTTACAAAATGATTTTATATCATTCTACACTCTCTCGTCCCTCCTCTCGCCTCCAAGACTGGGTATTTCCCCCCATCTCCCGGTATTGTTACCCATTGTGTCAATCGGGATATATTTTCCTCACGAGTATAGTCTTTCTGCTGCGCTCCTAGCTATGTCTACAATTAATATTGTTTTATATACACATACACAAACACTGTATTTATATGTATATAATCTATACACTTTGGTTAGTGACATTTTTTTTTGTAATTTAGGATTCAACTGATACTGAATACTGAGAAGCCAGACACACACTTTTTTAGAACACATGAAGGGGCATTTGTATATAGCGGACATTGAATAATCCAAAAAGCTAAGAGCCTTAGTAATATGTTAGGGGATGTTACTCCCTGGATGTCAGGATGTGTAAGGCTTTGTAATGTAAATATCTGATATCATGATCTTGATAATGTTTGTATGTGCACTTACTCTAAAGTAGAAAAACCAATGATAATGAGATTTAAAGTAAAATGATGGTAGCAAAGCATTGGAGTGTCATTTTCTTTAACCATTAACACGTATACCAAGTAAATGTGAAGCTGGTAACACCGGCAGAGGAATCAGGAGGCATGAGGGCACAGTTGGGATGAAACTGGTAAGGTTGAATCTGCAGCAAATACATTATCTTGCACAAGTCAGCATTCTGCAGAGAATCTGGCCTGCTGACCATAAATTGATATACATATAGACACCAACATAGATCAACAGACTGTGCCTACTATTGGTGTATACAATAAAGTAATTGGGCTTATCCTACTGCCAAGATCTATCACAAACACCTTTAATTGCAAGGACTATTTTCCTTTGTGTGTACACATGTATTTCCCTTGAAAACCTCATCCCAGTTATCTCTGGAAGAACTAAAATGAATTCCAATCAGAGAGAAACAGGAAGAACATGACTCTTCCCTGCTTGATGAGCACATTTTTTTTTCTTTTCTTTGGTGAAACTTTGAACTTTTTTTTTAAACTTTAGAACAACTAAACTAGACACACATGAATGACTGTTTAATGTCAAGATTCAGGGTGCCCATACTTTGTTTTTAACTCACATGGTGCATAGCCAACTTAGCTTCAGTTCCTCACACCTTCCTTCCTCCCCCCTCCTTCCTTTCCAGGATGGGCTGAGACCTCCGTGTCTGACAGCAACTCAAGATTCTTCCTCTGTCACAGAGTCTCACCCACTTAATGTGCAATAGTTATATTTTTGCTGAGGGGAGCTAAATAACCCCAGAGCAAGCCACACAGAAATGTAAGCACCATGTGTTCCGCACAGTGCAGGGTGAACACACAGCAGAAACTGTTACTGCTCATTACTAGAAGATCTCACTATCCCTCTAACCAGACTGTGCTCCAGCTCCTCCGACCAGCAGCAGCAGTGTTTACTGTAGTGTTTCTATTCTCTGTCCAGGGGAAACTTAGTTCCTCCTGCAAAAATAGTGCAGGAACTCCATTCCTATGCGTTTCCACTGAACTTGACCCCTGGACGTTCCTGAGAAAAACTATCACAAAAGAAAAGTTAGTAAAGACCATCAAGTTGCTGCTGAGCAATCTCATAATAGAAACCTCATTTGAAAAAAAGGCCCCAACAGTGGAACTAATCTAGTAGAAAAAAAATGTAAAATTTCTGGAAAAAAATGTTCTTGCTTCCAATAAAGCTATACTTTAAAGGGATATGAAACCTAAATTTTTTTCTTTCAAGATTCTGATACAGCATACAATTTTTATCGACTTTTCAATTTACTTGTTACCAATTTTGCTTCATTTTCTTGGTATCCTTTATTAAAGGAACAGCAATGCACTACCGGAAGCTAGCTGAACCTGCATGTAACCAAATGACAACAGGCATATATGAGCAGCCATCAATCAACAGCTAGCTCCCAGCTTCTCAGCGTACCTAGGTATTATTTTCAACAAAGGAAACAAAGAAAACAAAGCAAATTAGTTGTTTAAAATTGTATGCTCTATCTGAATCATGAAAGAAAAATGTTGGGTTTCGTGTCCCTTTAATGAGAACTTTAACCAGAAAGCTAAAGTAACAACTATAGTCATCTGACTCATTCGTGGACAAACCATTTTTTAAATCTTATGTAGGATGAAAACAAATAAATAAAGAGTGGGGTCGTGGACAAACCATTTTTTAAATCTTATGTAGGATGAAAACAAATAAATAAAGAGTGGGGTCGTGGACAAACCATTTTTTAAATCTTATGTAGGATGAAAACAAATAAATAAAGAGTGGGGGGGGGGGGGGAGACACTCTGCTGGTGAAAATAACAATCATGTTCAAAATAAGCAGAATGTTTAAACCATTCAAAGGGTAGATTTATCGTATGACGAGCGGACATGATTCACTATAGAGAATCATGTCCGCTCTACATCGCTAAATGCCAACAGCATACGCAGTCAGCATTTAACATTGCACAAGCATTTCTAGAAAAAAGCAGAACTAAAGTCTAACAAAAAGACAATGTTTGCGGACCATGAAATGAGTTGAAGAGCTCTACTGGGTGGAGTTTAGAAGATTGAAATGATTTTGAAAATCTTCAACAGAAATCTACAGATATTCATACAACAGTGAATAGACTCCAGTTATCTTAGCAATGTGAGATCTGTAAAAACTCACTTGTAGAAAAACAAGGCCCTTTCTAACAAAAGAAACCACATTTTTAACCATAGAGTCCCTGAAAATAATAATCCTCAAAGGGAATAGTAAATCATATGGCTAAAGCGGCAATTCTCAGGTCTACCTTAGAACAAATTCCCCCAAAGCTCTACAGTAGAAGCCAATTAAGGGAACATATTTAAAAAAGAAAAAAAACCCTCATAAAACTGAGTAAGGTCCGGGCTTGGCCTATTCCTCAGAGGCAATTGTAGGGCTGAGGGCAACCTCTAAAGCACTTCTTAAAGGCATCAACTTCCACATATCTGAGCTGACATCTAAATAAAACCAGCCGTAGAGCCTATGCCTTATTAGTAAGCTGCATATAGGCTTCTTGCATATTTAGCAAATTAGTATACATTTTAAGGGACATTCAACTTATAATATTTCTATCATACAAATGAAAGACCACAGGACGCTAAAAATATTCTTTGCATGAATAAAATTTTGTTAAAAGGTAGCGTAAAAATCATGTGAGGGAGAGAAACTCAGTCGCTGATCAGGAATACTCGCAAAGATCTACTGATGAAAAATGACACCCCCCAAATGCATAAGAACAAATTTGTATATTTTCCAGCAGTGATCCATCCTTTATTAAAAAAATACCCAGCTAATCTTTATTGAAATACTGTACTTTTAGATCCAACAAAGAAAATACAGTGAGACATATGATGGTGTCAGTTTGTATTTTTCTTGGCTCATTTGATGATTTGGGGTATGTCAGCCCACTGAGTATAATGTGCCATTGTTTTACCTCTCCCTGACACCCAATAAGTGTAAAAAAAAACCACACAAAAAAATGTGCATCTCCAATTCAAGTTAAAAGTAAAACATTTATTAGTCTGTGCTCCTAAAGTAAAGACAGACACAAGATTAAAAAATCAGCAGTCATGTAACAGATGGTAACAAAATGGTATTTCCTTATGTATTGTTCTGGTAAATGTGCCGGTGACTTGAAGTATGACGTACAGTTCGCTGTGCTGGTTTGAGAGTCAATCTTCTCTAGGGAGTCCTCTGTACTCTTTCAATTTCCTCGGAAACTGCCGCCAAAGTTTAAAATCAAGTACAAAGCTGGTGTGTTCACTGGCTTCCTATGTCCTACAAATAAATAGTTCCACCTTTCACAGCTGTCCCTCGTGTGTATAGAGCAAATATCTCCATGAAGTGTGTATGGCAATGCAAACACGAACCTCTTGCCTAGAGGGATCACTAGCACCACACCAAAATGTCCAGGAAGGCCAAAACACATGGGAGGAAATTGCTGGATGAATCTTCTGCATGTTTACCTGGAAGCATTTAGCAGAAATGCTGGAATCAGCACAAAAAAAGATCTGGCAAGTGTCACTGTGTTATTACTGGTGAAATGAAAGTATAATGCCTTAAAAAATGAGTATTTTGGATCCTTCACACATAAAATAAGAGAATATTTATTGTCTGGTTTGGGGTAACCACCAATCAACATTTATATGTAGCAGGATACATATGGGTAAATACAGCAAAGCAACAGTGCGTAGGAGTTGCAATTTCCTTTATCTTTAATACAAAAGGAGAAGCAGTGAGCTGGAACTGGTATTACACCCAGACACTGTAGTTATGAAAACACAACAAAAGCTGAAACCTACTTGCGTAAAATAACAGGATGCATAGTAGATTTAAAAAAAACCTTCATCATGGACCTGAACACGCTGCTGTATCCTTGTCATTCAGTTTGTGCAGCAGTGTCAGATTCTGGAAACATACGGCAGACAAATGATCATTAGAAACGTGACCATATTCATCTTCTTTTATTATTGCTGTTTGTATATTAATCTGGCTGTTGTCTTCTTTTAAAGCAACAGCTTTCATCTTCAATTGTATATTAGAAGACATTAAAA
The DNA here is from genome assembly GCF_027579735.1 of Bombina bombina. Lineage (NCBI taxonomy): Eukaryota > Metazoa > Chordata > Amphibia > Anura > Bombinatoridae > Bombina > Bombina bombina. Next base: position 422,823,572 of record NC_069504.1, read on the forward strand.
AAACCTCAAAAGGTACAGAACTATATGGGTCAGGTTACAAATGGAGCACGGAAATGCACGCTGTATGGAGCGCTATTAATGCTTGTTGTGTAAACTCCTTACCACTATAGTTGGTTATTTTATTTTGTGCCTTGCAATAATGTTTTGAGTGATACTCGTCGCACTCAATGCAAATAATAGTGTTTGCTCTAGCACCATGTCTAGAAGAAGCACAAAACATAAATTCATGAAGTACTGCCCTATTGCACTATAAATCCCTAAACCACCCCATCACATTTAACCTCTTAATTGACACAACACTAATGGCAATTACCCCCCTGCAGCTTAACCCCCTTAGCTCCTATTAACTCACCAGATCCCGTTGCATTTAAAGCCTAAACCACCACAACCTCTATCACATGTCTCTGATGCTAAAACCGCTAACCACTATTAACCAATACACAACCTCACATTGCAAAAATCCCCAAGGCCAAACCCCCATAGGTAAAAAATCCCCTGTGCTATTAACACTCTAATCACCAGGCTCACCATTGGTAAAAATCCTGAGCTACCAGTCACCTAACTGCCGGCCCCCCCAATCAGAAAAATTCCACCCCGTATTAATCCCCTAAAACTACCAGTTCCCCCAATCTGTAAATCCCCTCTGCAATAAATATCCTAACTACTAGACCCCATGGGACCCACCCCAACTATTTAACCCCTACCTCCCAGAACCCGTCTATTAACTTCCCAGCAGATAATCAGTTCCATAATGCAAGACCTCCTACCTAAAATGAGCCCTAACCTAAACCCCACAAACACTTGGAGGCAACAATGTTTGATAAACACAGCATTAAAGTAATTATCATCACTATTTCTGAGTCGTCATCTCTCAATCGCCTGTAAGGACAAAATGCCTTGATGATCTTTGTTTCTCTCCTTTTTTTTTTTTTTTTTAAGAGGAAAAGTAATAAACTTGATTTGACAGCAGATAAGAATGAGATAATGGAACAGGTCTGCCCATATTTCTGTTTAAACTGTAGGCAGAGTTAATCATTAGAACAGTCTTATGCATATCCCGCACAACAACAAGAGATTTGACAGCAGATAAAAAATACTGTATGACAGAAAACAAGTGGGAAGATTTATATCATGTAAAATCAAGAGTATAACGCCATTCCATTAGCAATCAATGTCCCTTCTTATATATCTTCCTCAAAAATAGCAGATGGATATGCTGTAAATTTGTTTAGAAACATAAGGACCGTAAAAAAAGCAGTCAATAATACAGAGAGCTAAATTAAAATGATACAGTGTAGCCTAGATGCTATTGTAGTTATAAACTTTGTTACTTGGTGTAAACGACAAAAGTCTGCTTTGAATTTAAAGGGACATTCTAATGGGGGGGGGGATGCTCTAATTCCTAGAAAATGTGGTTAAACACATAGTTAAAGGCACAGTCTACTTGAAAATGTTTATTGTATTATACAGAAGACTGGCAATTTAAAGGAAAGTTTGAAATGTGTTGGAAATAAAAATCTACTAATCACTGAAAATTCGGAGCAAGTGTTATTGCACTGTTCTTTTTATCATGCACTTGTTGATTATGTAATTCTACTGTATTTAATGGTCCTTTCAACACACAGGTACCCTCCATTTTGCGGAGGTTAAACACAGAAAATTCCAGGGTCACTAGTGTTAAAATGGCAGGCTCTAACAAATTACAGCATGGATAGACTAGCCCTTTAATGATGACGTTTGCTACTACTAGATTGTAAATAATAAAACCACAATAGATTCAGACCCTCTCTCTTTTATGTCTTTTTAATTTAAAAAGGATGATAAACCCAGAAATGATTTAAAATGTTAAATTAGCTGCTGTTAGTGTTTCATTTAATGTTAAACCCCTTAGTGACCGGACCATTTTTCAATTTTCTTACCGTTAGGGACCAGGGCTATTTTTACATTTCTACAAAAAAACTCCTATGCTAAATAGTTTCTAAATTTTGTCCTGAGTTTAGAAATACCCAATGTTTACATGTTCTTTGCTTTTTTTTGCAAGTTATAGGGCAATAAGTACAAGTAGCACTTTGATATTTCCATTTTCTTTCAAAATTAGCGATAGTTACATTGTAACACTGATATCTGTCAGGAATCCCTGAATAACCCTTGACATGTATATATTTTATTTTAGTAGACAACCCTAAGTATTGATCTAGGCCCATTTTGGCATATTTCATGCCACCATTTCACCGCCAAATGCAATCAAATAAAATTTTTTTTTAACTTTTTCACAAACTTTAGGATTCTCACTGAAAATATTCACAAACCGCTTGTGCAATTATGACACAAATGGTTGTAAATGCTTCTCTGAGGTCACCTTTGTTCAGAAATAGCAGCCATACTGTATATGGCTTTGGCGTTGCTTTTTGGTAATTAGAAGGCTGCTAAATGCTGCTGCGCACCACACTTGTATTATGCCCAGTAACGAAGGGGTTAATTAGGTAGCTTGTATGGTTAATTTTAGCTTTAGTGTAGAAGAAAACGCAAAGTATTAATATAGGCCCATTTGGTATATTTCATGCCACCATTTCACCGCCAAATGCGATAAAAAAAGTTGTTAACTTTTTCACTGACTAGAACTCTCACTGAAATTATTTACAAACAGCTTGTGCAATTATTGTACAAATGGTTTTAAATCGTTCTTGGAATCCCCTTTGTTCAGAAATAGCTGACATATATGGCTTTGGCATTGCTTTTTGGTAATTACAAGGCCGCTAAATGCCGCTGTGTACCACACTTGTATTATGCCTAGCAGTAAAGGTGTTAATTAGGTAGCTTGTAGGGAGCTTATAGGGTTAATTTTAGCTTCAGTGTAGAGATCAGCCTCCTCCCTGACCCCTCTCAAACAGCTCTCTTCCCTCCCCCATATCGCAATTGTCACTGCCATCTGAAGTACTGGCAGAAAGTCTGCCAGTACTAAAATAAAAGGCTTTTTTTTAAATGTTTATTCTGCAGTGTTGGATCTCCACATAGCCCCCCCCCCCCTACCTATGTGCCAGTACCCAGTTTGCTGAAAAAAAGTGTTTTTATTTTTTTTAGCTAACAAATGTTTCTGTAGTGTAGCTGCCCCCCTCAATTCTCTACCCCCCATCCCCCTCCCAGATCCTTTTAAAAAAATCCCCCGGGAGCGGAGTTAGCCATCAACCAAGGCAGCAGCAGCATAGCAGAGCTCCGTGCAGAAATATTCAATTTGTGCCTTATAGAGACATAATTTGGGGGTCATTGGATCCAAAAGCTCCTGGAGCAATACCCCCACACGATTGCTGCTTTCAGTTTTACTTTTGAACAACTTTGAGGGGACTTCTGGTATACCGGACACTGAGAACCAGAGCACCATCAGGAAAGTCCGGGGCTTTGGCCTATTCCGGCAACTTTAACCACCAGGGAGTGAATGATACTGCCAGCAACAGAGCTGATATAGGTGGGCAGACCTCTACACCCTGCAGGTGAGGCTTAGGCTCTGAGAGACTACAGCATAACAGTGGACATAATCTCAGGAGACCGGGATACAAGGAGGAGGACGACGCAATCTTGCCCCCCAAAAAAGTAAGTCGCAACAGATGAGCTACACACATTGGGGGCATTTTAACTAACTTAAACAGCTGGATTTAGATATATCTACTCACCCTACCTACCAATATATAGACTTGGGACATAACAATATAAAATCGGACACCTCTGAGAGATGAATTGCAACCCTTGAGAGCTATATTGGGGGTAGTTCGCTGAGAACTGTCTTTCCCCACTGGGGGATTATCCTAAAACTCCAAATGTTGGGACGGCATCATCCAACCACACTCCCTGACCCTTGAAAGATAATGTAAACATATAAATGGAAAGAGGGGACCTACCGGCTCACTAACCTCTATGATGTAGATTCAGATGTCCTTTATATACTCAATCGCCGCCTCGCACTCTCTCCTTATTTAATGCCATCACCCTAGATATATGAAGAGACTTCTGGGTTCCACAATACTCTTAATAATTTAGGTATGACCTGGCACTAATCCCACACTAATTCTAGCTCATTGGGATTTGCTCCCCTCGCTGAAGGGCTTACAGGCGCAGCAAGCAAGGTAGAGACGTTACACCAGCAACTAAAATATGGCCTCTCTACGGTCTGTAAAGGGAGACAAGCTGTCTAAGACCACAAATATGTCTACCTTCTTTTAAGAGAGGGATTGCCTGGTATTTCGGTGCTGGACTGTACTGTGAAGTCAGGATCAGACTGATATGCTACAGGAAAGTTCTCTGTGAAAGGCACATATTGAGCAAAAAGAGGCTGCTTCTAGGGTGGTAACTAGCCATAGAACAAGCTATTATGCTATTGTTCGCTCCCAGGTTGAGCGCTTCTCTCTTTTTATTTATGCAAATTATGACACTTAGGGAAGTCTCCTTAAGTGTGATGCGGGAAACCAGACGTGGACCCGTTGCTCAGTGTGCCTAGAGGGATATGGTTGCACCTCACTGACGAGGCCCACAATAGGCCGAAACATACGTCTGGGGTTTTGCTGTTTCTCTCGTTCAGAGAGGGATTGCCTGGTATTTCGGTGCTGGACTGTACTGTGAAGTCAGGATCAGACTGATATACTACAGGAAAGTTCTTCTCTGTGAAAGGCACATATTGAACAAAAAGAGGCTGATTCTAGGGTGGTAACTAGCTATAGAACAAGCTATTACACTATTGTTCGTTCCCAGGTTGAGCGCTTCTCTCTTTTTATTTATGCAAATTATGACACTTAGGGAAGTCTCCCTAAGTGTGATGCGGGAATCCAGACGTGGACCCGTTGCTCAGTGTGCCTAGAGGGATATGGCTGCACCTCACTGACGAGGCTCACAATAGGCCGAAACGTACATCTGGGGTTTTGCTGTTTCGCTCGTTCAGAGAGGGATTGCCTGGTATTTCGGTGCTGGACTGTACTGTGAAGTCAGGATCAGACTGATATGCTACAGGAAAGTGCTTCTCTGTGAAAGGCACATATTGAGCAAAAAGAGGCTGCTTCTAGGGTGGTAACTAGCCATAGAACAAGCTATTATGCTGTTGTTCGTTAACAGGTTGAGCGCTTCTCTCTTTTTATTTATACTACTACCTCACACCCACAGGAAATAGTCAATACATTTGCTACATTTTATGGGAATTTGTATAACGGAGACAAAGTCACCCACAATATGGCAACAGAAACCACTACCACAGAATTCTTTACAGACTTGCCCTTACCCATTATGTCTGAGGAACACAGGGAGGCTCTTAATGCTCCAATCTCTGCTATGGAGGTGTTGGGAGCGATCCGGCGTCTTAAACCGGGTAAAGCGGCTGGTCCGGACGGACTCCCAGGGGAATATTACAGATTATTCATATCCTCCTTTGTCCCCCATCTTGCAAAATTTTGCAACCATATTGTGAAGGGCAACCCTGTCCCTCTTATATGCTAAAATCGTGGTTATCCCCAAACCAGGGAGAAACCATAAACTTTGTCAAAACTACCGTCCGATATCTCTAATAAACCAAGACCTAAAGATCTTTACGAAGATTCTGGCAAATCGCCTTAAAGAAATCATTCCCCACCTGGTGCACCAGGACCAGGTGGGATTTATAAAAGATAGGGAGGCCCCGGACAATATTCGAAGGGTGACTAATCTGATGGATTGGTTGGACGTGTCTCGGATGCCTTCTCTGCTCCTGTCCCTGGATGCGGAGAAGGCGTTCGATAGAGTGGACTGGCGCTATATGTTTGCTACACTTGAGATAATGGGTTTTGACGGAGCATTTATAACAGCTTTACGGGCGATTTACTCTTCCCCACATGCCCAGGTAGCCTCAGCGGGCTACAGATCCAAAAGCTTCCCAATTCTGAATGGTACGAGACAGGGGTGCCCTCTTTCGCCACTTTTGTTCACACTATGCATTGAACCATTGGCGGCCAAAATTAGATCACACCCAGATATCACTGGAGTCAAAGTAGCAGACTCAGAATATAAACTTGCACTTCTTTGCAGACGATATTCTGTTAACTATAACTAGACCACTGGTTTCGCTCCCTAACCTCTATGGGGTCCTAGACACCTATTTCGGGGTTTAAAATAAACTCAGATAAGTGTGAAGCCCTACCTATAGCTATCTCACCCCAGACTCAAAAACTCTTGGAGTCTAACTTTGATTTCAAATGGATGAGAAGCACACTCAAATACTTAGGAATACACCTACCATCACAAACTCACCTACTATATAAATTCAACTACATCCCTCTTTTCAAACAAACTAGACGAGACCTATTGAAGTGGAGGAGCTATAATTTCTCATGTCAAAATGACCATTTTACCACAAATCCTATATCTTTTTAGAACACTCCCTATCAAGATCATCAACGCAGATGTAGAGAAGTTACAGGCTTAGCTGCTATCCTTCATTAGGGGGAGCAAATCAGCAAGAGTGGCAAAATCCTTAATAAACAGACATAAAACATTGGGAGGTATGGGAGGCCCAAATTTAATGGAATACTATAGAGCAGCTAGAATAGCACAAGATAAAATGTTTCTACAGGGGTCAACAGATGCGCTGTGGCCTAAGATGGAGGCGGAGATGGAGGCGGAGATGGGAGGCTGGAGTGCTCCAGACTCAAGCTTCTGGAATAACAAAACGTTGCGGCTTGCTGCGTCTCATCCATTACCTTACACTCTGGAGCTTACCCTCCACACATTGTCGAGGGTGGTGCTGGGGGGAGATTTGCTACCGAGACTTTCCTTCCTATGCCCAATCTAGTAACTATTGCCTAGTGAGTTGTGGTCACAGATTAAGAAATGGGAAAATAAGGGACTATACAGGTAGCCGATATAATAGAAAACAGGAAACTATTCTCCTATAACCAATTACAAGAGAAAATAAACCTGTTTAAATTGCACTGGTATCTGTACCTCCAGCTGAGTTCCTCGGTGGGATCACTTCTTAGGAGAGCCCAAAGGGAAATCCCCACAGTTTTAGAATCGATCTGTAGTAGCCCCCAACGCTCTAAACACACTATATCCAGACTGTACTTGACTATCCAATCCGGTCCACACAAGACAAAATCCTCAGTGATGCTAGCCTGGGAAAGAGACCTAAACATTACTTAAGATCTAGGAGACTGGGTACTAACATTTCAATCCGCCGATAGAGGCCTCCTGAGTGTAGACCTAAAAGAAAATGTCATAAAAACACTTTTCAGGTGGTACTTGACGCCGGTGAAAACCGCACATATGCACCCACAAGGTAGCAGATTAGGCTACCGAGGATGTGGTGAAGTTGGCACATACCGACATATGTGGTGGGATTGCCCCGAGGTCAATGCAATCTGGAAATGTCTAGCCTCTTTTGTTAGCCAATTGATAGGTGAAGAGATTACTCTAACTATCTAACAGGCTCTTTTACACGACCGCTACCCTACACTTAACAAATACCTTAACACCTTCCTCAACATTCTTTGCACTATCACGAGAACATGTATTGCAAGACATTGGAAGACAGATACCCCTACATGGAATGAAATATACAACAAAATACAACATACATATAATATGTATGAACTGACATCAGGGATATTAAACAACAGAGACACATTCCACCAGATCTGGTACTACTGGATAGGCAGAGAGGACCCAGGTTAGGGCTTACCCACAGGGGCTCAAGACCAGCTTTAGTCAGGCACTGCAAACCTTGATACTGGAAAACAGATCTTATTACACTCAATGTGTTGTCACTTTCCCCTTACTTGTTCCCCCCACACACAATTGTTTGGAGTCACTGACGATATATATCTACTACTGTTTGAGGGGAGATGTTTTTTCCCTTCCTTTCTATCTATATAAGGAATCCTTGTTGGTGACTTCATATATTTTGTTTTATATATAAGGCTTCACATTTCCAAAACACTACTGTTAAGATTTTGACTTTTTAAGATTTACATGCTTGGCAAATGTTTTATTTTTTGGAAAATGTATTTTTATTTTTTGCTTTGTTTCATAATTTATCTGTTGGAATGTATAATATGCAAAATATTGATGCCAAAGATATCTATAAACTGTGTAAAAAAAATCTTTAATAAAAATAATTTAAACATAAAAAAATCCCCCCCTCCCTCTCCCTCCTTCCCATACATTTCATCTAATATAAATGTAGCATGCGCAGGCGGGCGTGCACGTACGCACACATGCCCCCTTGCTTGCTCCCACAAAATTGTGTGCACTTGAGGGACACAGGAACCGTAACCGACCAGCAATAGGCCGCCCACCCACCACCCATTCCAGCTATGGCTCCCACCCAGCAACGATCAGCACCATCGCTGGCCGATGCAGAGAGGGCCACAGGGTGGCTTTCTCTGCATTGGTGGGTAAAAAAGGGTATTGCAGTGATGCCTCAATATTGATATGGATTTCTGCACAAATTGGTCATAAAATGTGATCTGATCATCATCTAAGTCACAACAATAGACAATCACAGTCTGCTTAAACTAATAACACACAAAGAATGAAATGTTGCCATGTTTTTATTGAACACACCATGTAAACATTCACAGTGCAGGTGGAAAAAGTATGTGAATCCTTGGATTTAATAACTGGTTGAACCTCCTTTGGCAGCAATAACTTCAACCAAACGTTTCCTGTAGTTGCAGATCAGACGTGCACAACGGTCAGGAGTAATTCTTGACCATTCCTCTTTACAGAACTGTTTCAGTTCAGCAATATTCTTGGGCTGTCTGGTGTGAATCGCTTTCTTGAGGTCATGCCACAGCATCTCAATCGGGTTGAGGTCAGGACTCTGACTGGGCCACTTCAGAAGGCGTATTTTCTTCTGTTTAAGCCATTCTGTTGTTGATTTACTTCTATGCTTTGGGTCATTGTCCTGTTGCAACACCCATCTTCTGTTGAGCTTCAGCTGTTAGACAGATGGCCTTAAGTTCTCCTGCAAAATGTCTTGATAAACTTGGGAATTCATTTTTCCTTCGATGATAGCAATCCGTCCAGGCCCTGACGCAGCAAAGCAGCCCCAAACCATGATGCCCCCACCACCATACTTCACAGTTGGGATGAGGTTTTGATGTTGGTGTGCTGTGCCTCTTTTTCCCCACACATAGTGTTGTGTGTTTCTTCCAAGCAACTCAACTTTGGTTTCATCTGTCCAGAGAATATTTTGCCAGTACTGCTGTGGAACATCCAGGTGCTCTTGTGCAAACTGTAAACGTGCAGCAATGTTTTGTTTGGACAGCAGTGGCTTCCTCTGTGGTATCCTCCCATGAAATCCATTCTTGTTTAGTGTTTTACATATTATAGATTCGCTAACAGGGATGTTAGCATTTGCCAGTGACTTTTGTAAGTCTTTAGCTGACACTCTAGGATTCTTCTTCACCATATTGAGCAGTCTGCGCTATGCTCTTGCAGTCATCTTTACAGGACGGCCACTTCTAGGGAGAGTAGCAGCAGTGCTGAACTTTCTCCATTTATAGACAATTTATCTTACCGTGGACTGATGAACAGCAAAGCTTTTGGAGATACTTTTGTAACCCTTTCCAGCTTTATGCAAGTCAACAATATCTTAATCGTAGGTCTTCTGAGAGCTCTTTTGTGCGAGGCATCATTCACATCAGGCAATGCTTCTTATGAAAAGCAACCCAGAACTGGTGTGTGTTTTTTATAGGGCAGGGCAGCTGTAACCAACACCTCCAATCTCATCTCATTGATTGGACTCCAGTTGGCTGACATCTCACTCCAATTAGCTCTTGGAGATGTCATTAGTCTAGGGGTTCACATACTTTTTCCACCTGCACTGTGAATGTTTACATGGTGTGTTCAATAAAAACATGGCAACATTTCATTCTTTGTGTGTTATTAGTTTAAGCAGACTGTGATTGTCTATTGTTGTGACTTAGATGATGATCAGATCACATTTTATGACCAATTTGTGCAGAGATCCATATCATTACAAAGGGTTCACATACTTTTTCTTGCAAATGTATGTTTAAAGGGATAATAAATAAATAAAAAAATATTTAATGATTCAGATAGAGCAGCAATTTTAAGCAATGTTCTAATTTTCTCCTATCATCAATTTTTTTCGTTCTCTTGCTATATTTATTTAAAAAGCAGGAATTTAAAGCTTAGGAGCCGGCCCACTTATGGTTCAGAACCTGGGTTACACTTGCTTATTGGTTTACTAAATGTAGCCACCAATAAGCAAGCGCTATCCAGGGTGCTGAACCTAAAATGGGCATTTACAGCTTTACATTCCTGTTTTTTAAATAAAGATAGCAAGAGAACAAAGAAAAATTGATAATAGGAGAAAATTAGAACATTGCTTAAAATTGCTGCTCTATCTGAATCATGATTTTTTTTTTATTTTTTTATTATCCCTTTAAACATACAGTTGCAAGAAAAAGTATGTGAACCCTTTGTAATGATATGGATCTCTGCACAAATTGGTCATAAAATGTGATCTGATCATCTTCTAAGTCACAACAATAGACAATCACAGTCTGCATAAACTAATAACACACAAAGAATGAAATGTTGCCATGTTTTTATTAAACACACCATGTAAACATTCACAGTGCAGGTGGAAAAAGTATGTGAACCCCTAGACTAATGACATCTCCAAGAGCTAATTGGAGTGAGATGTCAGCCAACTGGAGTCCAATCAATGAGATGAGATTGGAGGTGTTGGTTACAGCTGCCCTGTCCTATAAAAAACACACACCAGTTCTGGGTTTGCTTTTCACAAGAAGCATTGCCTGATGTGAATGATGCCTCACACAAAAGAGCTCTCAGAAGACCTACGATTATTGGGTGGGTTTTATTTTTAGCTTGGGGTTTGGGCACCGTAAAAGAGCTAAATGCCCTTTTAAGGGCAATGCCCATCCAAATGCCCTTTTCAGGGCAATGGTTAGCTTAGGTTTATTTAGATAGAATTTTATTTGGGGGGGGGTTTGGTTGAGTGGGTGGTGGGTTTTACTGTTGGGGGGTGTTTGTATTTTTTTTTTTACAGGTAAAAGAGCTGATTTCTTTGGGGCAATGCCCCACAAAAGCCACTTTTAAAGGCCATTGGCAGTTTAGTGTAGGCTAGGGTTTTTTATTGGGGGGGGGGGGCATTTTTATTTTTATAGGGCTATTAGGAGTAATTTGTTTTTATTTTTGATAATTTCGTTTTTTATTTTGTGTAATTTAGTGTTTATTTTTTTTGTAATTTAGATAATTGTATTTTATTAATTTAATTTATTTTATTGTAATGTTATGTTTTAGTGTAAGGCAGGTTAGCTTTTATTTTACAGGTAACTGTATTTATTTTAAACAGGTAGCTAGTAAATAGTTGATAACTATTACTAACTAGTCTACCTAGTTAAAATAAATACTAACTTACCTGTGAAATAAAAATAAAACCTAAGATAAATACATAAATTAGTTATTTTGTAGCTAGCTTAGGTTTTATTTTACAGGTAAGTATGTATTTATTTTTAAATAGGAATTATTTAGTTAATAATTGTAAGGTTTATTTAGATTTATTTTAATTATATTTAAGTTAGGGGGTGTTAGGGTTAGGGGTTAATATATTTCTGTAGTGTTAGTGATGTGGGAGGCCAGAGGTTTAGGGGTTAATACCATTAGTATAGTGGCGGCGACATTAGGGGTGGCAGATAAGGGGCTAATAAGTGTAGGTAGGTGGCGGTGATGTTAGGGCCAGCAGATTAGGGGTTAATAAATTTATTTAGGTGGCGGTGATGTTGGGGGCAGCAGATTAGGGGTTAATAACATTATGTAGGTGGCGGTGATGTTAGGGGCAGCAGATTAGAGGTGTTTAAACGTGTTTTTTATGTTAGGGTGTTAGGTTTAAACATAACTTTTTCTTTCCCCATAGACATCAATGGGGCTACGTTACAGAACTTTTGTTTCCGTGATCGCAGGTGTTATGCTTTTTTTTTTTTGCTGGCTCTCCCCATTGATATCTATGGGGAAATCGTGCACAAGTATGTCAAAGCAGCGCTTGTATTAGGGTGAGGTATGGAGCTCAACGCCACCATATCGCCCGTGCAAGCCTGCTTTTTTAAACCTGTAATAGCAGCGCTATAGGGAGGTGAAATAACGCCGCTTTTGTGGCGGTCGTTAATTTCCCTATAGCGCTCAAAACTTGTAATCTAGCTGAGAGTTAATAAAAGCAACAAATAATGGATTAGCAATATTAGTTCCATGCTAATCTGGTTAATTGAATATATTTTATACATCTTTATGGCAGAATAAGCAACTATATTAAATTCTATCTTCTGTGTCATTGTGAAATCACATGAGGCTAATTTTAACAAAGTGATTGCTTAGCACATGAAGCTAATACTCCAAATGCTTATATGTCTAATCATTATTACACAGACAACACATTTTTGGTTTGGGAGATTGGGGAGCACAGATAATAAACCATTGCATTGGTTAATAATGATACGTTGAAAATACCTGTCAAATTGAATATAGCCTACTGATATACATGCATTGTTTTTTATTTTATTACAATTTTATTTCATAAATCTACAGATTGGGATTCTTTACTACGCAGATCTAGGTTCCATCTGAGACATGAAAATGGCTACATTTGTGTTGAATTTCATTAGGACCGCCCACTATAAGTCAGAAGAGGTGACAAACATCAGCTATGAAACAAAACATGATTGGGCTGTGACCACAAAAAGAGTGAACTTAACAAAGGTTATTGGTATGAGCTGGAATCTCTAACTCAAGATTATTATTTTTTTTTTCTCCACACTGGGAAAAGATAATCAGTTGCCTGGCTAAGGCTCCTTTCTATTCCTCTAGCCCATAAAGGTTCTCTGAGGGGGAAACTTCAGAAATGACTGAAGGATTCTGGGAAAGTGTGCTACGTTGGGTGGGTGTTTATGCCTCCTGCTAGTAGAATAGAGTTTAATTCCACATATGATGACCCATGGAAGAAAATATGTTTACCATGTGCACATGGTGCTTTTTCATATGCATAATAGAAAACTACTCTCATAATAGAAAACTACTGGTCTCTTTAAGGCCACCACAAAAAGTGTTTAAGAGAGGAGAAAACAGGCCTTGCCCATGTCCAAACTAAGTTATGAGTGGTAAATCTTCTTGGTGTAATTTTAGGGGTCTAAGAGGTCTCAATTGAGATGAGGTCCACCTGAACCTGCAATCAGTAGTATCGTCTCTATAGGGAGGCCCTTGCGGGGACCAGGTTAAACCTGCATTATGTCAGTTTAAGGAAAATGTATGGTGACAGGGCTCACAGTGTTAATTTACAGAAAAACTTGCCACTATATTTGTACAGGAAGGCTGTACAAGAACCCATCCTCTGGTGCAGACTAACGAAGAGGAAAGATGACTTAGGATGAAACCGCTCCTCTTTCTTCTATGTAGCTGCCAGGTTAGCTTTGCACATAGCCAGAAAGGATTTTGTTGAAACGGAGTGCCCACCACAGCCTTTGACCTGGGCCTAGTGAGATCTAGTTACACACCTGGCTAACAACTTTACATAAATGCATATGATTCTCACACCAGTTACATGTAGGATATTTCCTTTGAACACTAGCCTACCAAACACAAGGTAAGAAATCGTAATCTCTGAATCGTTTTTTATTTAAAATATATTTAGGCCCTTAAATGTTATTACTGCCAACTGATAACTTTAAAAAGGACTTAGATGTTTGGCTAAAACCAGAATACAAGGTTATAATTGCTTGTATTAAATGGGAAGGCTTTTAAAATGTATTATTGAAAGCATTTTCTGATTACTTGATATTCTGAAAAAAAAAAACAACATACGATTTGTTGGAGTACAAAAAAACAACAGAAAAACAATTAAATGTACATTTAGATGCACTAAGCACAAAAGACAAAAGTGGTAGAAGCACAGTGGTGTTAAATTTCTAAATAATGTAAGGGTTATGATGAAAAAAATAACATATTAAAGGGGCTTTGAAGAGCAAACCATGACCCTGCTGCTCTTTGTCGGGGTTCAGTTTTAGCAATGTGTATATGAGTGTGGGTTTCATGTAACTTTAATCTTTTCTTACATGGAAAAGCCTAAAAATGTTTTGTAATATACCAAGAAACACTCTTTCATACAATTTTTTTTTTTAATAAACTTATATTTTCAATTTCAACTTACATTCCCAGCTAACTCAAATCCCAACTGTATTTCTCCATTTTCTCCCACAGCAGTATGTTATAATAAAAGCACAGACTATAATATATCTATTAGAATAGACTTGGTTTCCAGTGGTTACAAGGAAGTAAAAAAAAATAAAATAAAAAAAAATTACTGGCCTTAATACATGTGCAGTCGGGGAAATGTGTTTCTATCAGCAGCAACAAATTGACTGTGATAAACAGCATCAGAAATAATAGGAATGTAAGAGAACACTGCCTTAAAACAAAGATACTGAAAATATCTATATGTTAACCTATGTCCCTTAATGAAAATAAGTCACTTAGGGCTTATTCTCAGAATCTCTGATATTTTCTTGTTTGCTAAGAGGCAACTTAACCTCTTTGGTGACTAAGATACCAAATATATCAACATAAAAAAAATATTTTATTGAGAAACAATACATCTCCCTAGGTACATATGCACAATTACTGGGCAACAGGTTATCTTGTATTACAAAAAGGGGGGACACTAAACTCAAAATGTAATTCCCTATAAAAAGCATAGTTAAAAAGTTTCCCTTCTCTAGTCAGATTGTTCATTTTTTTTTATAAAACAATTCTTGCTATCTATCTATACTTATAATATAGGGCTTAGATGTAGGTCAAATTTTGGATAAACTCTATTTTCTAAAAAGTTACTGTTAGATAAAGCCAATTTACGGAAATGCAACCCCTTTGTTGCCACTCATTAGCATTCTATTGTAAAATTCTCAATAGTAATGAACAAACATCTCCATGGAATAATTTTTAATTACTGGGTTCATTTTCTGAAAATGTGTATAACATGTTTAAATAGACATGCTCTTTGTGTTGACACCAAAACCAATTTAATTGGCCTCTTTCTTAACTGCAGATGTTACAATGCAATACCTAGAGCTAATTATTCAAATTGCACACAATTATCTATTAAAATGAAACAGGAAAAAAAAAATTCAGGGTATTTTACAGTCAATGCAGTTCTGCCTACTCAATGTCTGAACACAAAACACAGACTTAGCTTAAACTAAAGAGAACAAAATTACCAAATTTATTCTGTGTCTGAGTGGTGAAGTAAGGTCAAGATCTTAAAAGACCGTATATAATTACTTTCTTAAAGGAAAATGGCACCTTATTCCTTTACCCTATTAAACAGGCTTGATAACTGCATAGAAAGACAAAGATAATGATATTTAGTGCAGATAGTTAGGAGGGTATTTGAACTTGCAGATTACACAACTGAGAGTGCAGTATCTTAAAATGCATTGTAAAAAGCTGATTATGAATTCTGAGGAATAGTATATAGAATACTGAGAGTAAGGTACTCAAACCTTATATACGCACCTTATATAGGCAGGAAATGAGAACGCTGCAACTACGCTTCATTTATAAGAATCCCGCTTCAGGTATTTTAATTAACTGCGCTCTAACACTTAAAGTCACACTATTTTAAGGAACAAGACAGGGTTGCCCCCTTTGCTCTCTTTGACTATAGAACCTCTAGCCATTCTTCTTAGGCAAGAATTAAAGGAGATACATATAGACGCTAGGGATTTTTCACGTACCCTTTATGCAGATGATTTGCTGTTATTTTTGAATAATACAAAATACAGTATTCCCAATTGTCTTAATTTAATACAGCTGTTTAGTTATTTTTACAGATACAAAATGAATCTGGGGAAATCTGAAAATTTATAGATTCGTAAATGTACAAATAGTTAAAGGACACATCCGCTTAAAATTACAGAACGTATTAAACACTTGGGTATTTATTTTGACCAGAATCCAAATAACTTGTACAAGCTAAATTATTCAAAATGTTTCTAATTGTTTATCAGATTTGCAGAAGGACCTTCCCATGCCTCTTTTTATATAAAACAGCGTCATCATTTAATTTAATAAGGCTTGCTTCAGTTTTATTTGGAGAGGAGAAAATATGCACTTTTCTATACATACATTATCTCAATCTCCTGAATATGGTGGCTTTTCCTTTCCTTCCCTTTTTTTTAAGTTTTCAAAAAAATGCGTTATTGAAAATTGTATAAACAATACAAATAATAAAAGAACATTTACAAATTATATAGTCTCAGTTTGTTGTAAGTAACAAAGTTGTATAGGTCTTCTTATACATATGAGTTGAGACAGAAGTACAAATAAATAGTTTGTTCAATGATGAGTGAAGCTGTAATTAAACATACAAAAGTAGAAAGAAAAAGTATCTCTTCCTATTATAGGACATAAGTGAAAGTGGTTAGGGGGTATTACCAATACTACTAGCCCTATTATTCATGGGTCTACAGAGACCTGTTGTTGTATAAGTAGAGCAAAATATCCTGGTTGGGAGGGGTAAAGGGTAGAGGAAGGGGGTGAAAATGGAAGGAGAGAGGGGAGAGGAAGGGGGAGAGAGGGGAGAGGCAGGGGGAGAGAGGGGAGAGGAAGGGGTGAAAAGGGAAGGAGAGACAAGGGAAGGGGGTAATAGGAGGAAAGCTAATGGAATTTAAGGACCATCTAACTTCTGAGCAAGGTATAGGAAGCAAACATAGGTAACTGAGGCATATAAAGTCTGTTGGTGGACTAATTGTTACATTTACTTGCCCATCCTTGGAAGGGATAACATCTGGAGGTCAGTTCAGTTTTCATAATTTCTAAGATGGGTCTTTAAGATGAGTGAGTTGAAGGTATGGGACTGGAGACGTTTTGACTCCTGCGTGAGATAGCAGGTGGGGTGTTCTTTAATTGTACAGTGTGCCAAGCTGGGTTTCCTGATCTTTTGGAAATAGGTATTGAAGAGGGGGTATCTGGGGGAGGAACTGAGGGGTGATTGAGTCCAAGTGTGGATCAGAAGTTGTGGATGTCATCTGGGGACTTGCAGATAAGGCGAGTATTGTTTCTGATGGTCCAGATGTGTTTTGGAAAGCCCCACCTATAGGGTATTATCTTATTGCGCAATAAGGTGGTGAGTGGTGAGAATTCCTTTCTTCGTTGGAGGGTTCTGGTTGAGAGGTCTTCAAAGAACTGACGGACGTTCCCTCTGAAGTGGATAAATTGAGTCTTCCTTGATTGTTTTAAGAGCATTTCCTTCTCCTGGAAATTTTTACATCGAATCACATTGTGTTGTGGTGGAGTCTGGAGGTTTGGGTTTCAAGTTTCTGTGTGCTCTGACCCATTTTATCTCTTCGGGAAAGTAGGACCTGGTAAGATCTGGAAATCAGTTTGGTTTTCATCGTTTCTAAGTCTTTAAGATGAGTGAGTTGAATGTGTGGGACTGGAGACGGTTTGACTCCTGGGTGAGATAGCAGGTGGGGTGTTCTTCTTCAATTGTACAGTGTGCCAAGAGTCAGCTGGGTTTCCTGATCTTTTGGGCATAGGTATTGAAGAGGGGGTTTCTGGGGGAGGAACTGAGGGGGTATCAAGTCCAAGTGTGGAGCAGAAGTTGTGGATGTCATCTGGGGACTTGCAGATAAGGCAGTTGTTGTTTCTGATGGTCCAGATGTGTGTTGGAAAGCCCCATCTATAGGGTATTCTCTTATTGCACAATAAGGTGGTGAGTGGTGAGAATTCCTTTCTTCGTTGGAGGGTTCTGGTTGAGAGGTCTTGGAAGAACTGAAGGACGTTCCCTCTGAAGCGGACAGGTTGAGTCTTCCTTGATTGATTTAACCCCTTAACGACGCATGTCGTACAGGGTACGTCTTACACAAGCTGGTCTTTAAATACCAGCAACGTACTCTGTACGTCGTTAAGGGTTTCAAGCGTCTGGAAGCGATCCTGATCGGTTCCAGACGCTTTCAAGGTATTGCAGTGATGCCTTGATATTGAGGCATCACTGCAATACCTTTTTAGGTACACCGATGCAGAGAGAGCCACTCTGTGGCCCTCTCTGCATCGGCCAGTGATGGTGCCGATCGTTGGTGCCGATCGTTGGTGAGTGGGAGCCATTGTAGGGAGGTGGGTGGGCGGCCCATCACTAGGTAACTACTTCCTTCCGGCTGTGGTTGATGCCGGGTGCGCGCAGGAGCACGCGCTGGAGGTGAGGGGCAGGTGCATGCGCGCGTGCACCCGTGATCTAGCCAGAGACCAATTGCTGTGGGAAAATGTTTTGTGGGGAGAGGGTGGTGGGTGCAGAGGAGGGGTGATCTGGGGGTGATCTGGGAGGGGGATGGGGTAGGGTATGGAGGGGGGGAGCTACACTACAGAAAAAGTTAGGTTAAAAATAAATAAATAATATTTTATTGAAAATTGGGTACCGGCAGACAGCTGCCAGTACCCAAAATGGTGGCTATATAGTTAGTGGGGGGAAGGTTAGAGAGCTCTTTGGTGGGGATCAGGGAGGTTGGAGCTAAGGGGGGATCATACAAAGCAGAATATGTTTTGTTTTGTTTTTTTTAATAATTAAAAATAAAAAAACACTTATTTTAGTACTGACAGACATTCTGCCAGTACTTAAGATGACGGGGACAGTTGTGGGGTGGGGGAGGGAAGAGAGCTATTTGGGAGGGATCAGGGGGTGGAATGTGTCAAGTGGGAGGCTGATCTCTACACTAAAGCTAAAATTAACCCTACAAGCTACCTAATTAACCCCGTCACTGCTAGGCATAATAAAAATTTGGTGTGCAGCGGCATTTAGCGGCCTTCTTATTACCAAAAAACAATGCCAAAGCCATATATGTCTGCTATTTCTGAACAAAGGGGATCCCAGAGCAGCATTTACAACCATTTGTGCCATAATTACACAAGCTGTTTGTAAATAATTTCAGTGAGAAACCCAAAGTTAGTGAAAAAGTTAACGATTTTTTTTATTTGATCGCATTTGGTGAAATGGTGGCATGAAATATATCAAAATGGGCCTAGATCAATACTTTGGGTTTTCTACTACACTACCCTAAAGCTAAAATTAACCCTACAAGCTACCTAATTAACCCCTTCACTGCTGGGCCTAATACAAATGTGGTGTGCAGCGGCATTTAGCAGCCTTCTAATTACCAAAAAGCAACGCCAAAGCCATATATGTCTGCTATTTCTGAACAAAGGGGATCCCAGAGAAACATTTACAACCATTTGTGCCATAATTGCACAAGTTGTTTGTAAATAATTTCAGTGAGAGACCTAATATTTATGAAAAAGTTTGTGAAAAAGTGAAACAAATTTTTTATTTGATCGCATTTGGCGGTGAAATGGTGGCATGAAATATACCAAAATGGGCCTAGATCAATACTTTGGGGTGTCTTCTAAAAAAAAAATATATACATGTCAAGGTATATTCAGGGATTCCTGACAGATATCAGTGTTCCAATGTAACTCGCTAATTTTGAAAAAAAAAATGGTTTGGAAATAGCAAAGTGCTACTTGTATTTATTACCCTATAACTTACAAAAAAGCAAAGAACATGTAAACATTGGGTATTTCTAAACTCAGGACAAAATTTAGAAACTATTTAGCATGGGTGTTTTTTGGAGGTTGTAGATGTGTAACAGATTTTGGGGGTCAAAGTTAGAAAAAGTGTTTTTTTTTCCATTTTTTTCATCATATTTTATCATTTTTTATGGTAAATTATAAGATATGATAAAAATAATGGTATCTTTAGAAAGTCCATTTAATGGTGAGAAAAACGGTATATAATATGTGTGGGTACAGTAAATGAGTAAGAGGAAAATTACAGCTAATCACAAACACCGCAGAAATGTAAAAATAGACCTGGTCCTTAAGGGAAAGAAATTGAAAAATGGCCTTGTCCTTAAGGGGTTAAGAGCATTTCCTTTTACTGGAATTTTTTTACATAGAATGACGATGTGTCGTGGTGGAGCAGAGTCTAGAGGTTTGGGTCTCAAGATTCTGTGTGCTCTGACCAATTTTATCTCTTCCGGGAAAGTAGGATTTTTCAGATGTTGGAACAGGGTTTTGAGGTAGACTGGGAAGTCTCTAGGTAACACTGATTCAGGCACTCCTCTTTTTCGTAGGTTTTTGCGCCTACTGTGATTCTCAAGATCTTCTAAATTTTTTGGAGTGATAGAATAGTTTCTTATTGTGAGACATATTGATCTGTAAGTTGCTGGATGTCTTCTTTGATGGTATCTTGGTAACTTTCTAGAGTCTCGACCTGAAAGCCAAGTATGTGTATATCCTGTTTCATCTCTGCTAACTCCTCTCTTATGCAAGAGTGTACTATATCTGCAATGTCTTGTTTTGATGGTAAACTTTGCAATAGAGAGGCTGGGATTTAAAGATCCTCTGTTTGAGACCTGCAGGGTTGTGAGTCCTGAGAGGAGGTTGCTGGGAGTTTCTCCCTTTGTTTTTGGTTAGTAGGAGAAATTTCTGCTGGGTCTGAGTATTGCAGGAATGAAGACATAGTGAGTGTTTTCCCAGATGTAGGTTTTACTAATTTGTCTTGCTTTAGAGTCCATCTGGTTGCCATAATAGTTGATATGTATGTATGTTTATTTGCCTGGAAATGGTAAAAAAAATAATTCAGTCCTGGAGTAGGTTTAGTTGTAATGAAAATGTAGCTTTAAAGGATGGCCTGGAAGTATACTATCTTCTTATAGTAGTTGAGTTGGGATCAGCAGCAAGTGCTGTTGCTTTAAAGAGATAGCTTGGTTGAACAGAGTTGCAGGTTGGTCCTTGTGTCAGACAGGGCCTTAGGCCATTTAGTATGTTGGGCCTAGTTAATTAACAGGAATGACTGCAGTGATATTGGAGCAAATTGAATAGGATTTGGGGTAGAGGATCAGGCTTCACGAGAGAGTAAGATTCCACAATCTATTACTCCTGGGAAATAATACCCAAGCTGTGGAGTCCACAAGTAATGAGACATTAAAGGGTGGGATTTAGAAACATCCTTTTTCACTGAAAATCTAAATCCACACTCCCCACAAAAACCCCAAAAGGGCATTTTTTAAAATTTAAAATCAGGCAAAAAATTAGTCAAGCTGAGACAACTGTCTGATGGACACATCTACTGAAGGCTCTGAATAAGCAAAATTATAAAAATGGTAGAATTTATTAAAAGTATGTAAAGAAGACCAAGTAGCTGTCCTGCATATTTGGTCAATGAAGCCTCATTCTTAAAAGCCCAATATGTGGCAACTGACCTAGTAGAATGAGCAATTATCCATTTTTGTGGAGACTGACCTGCCTCCAAGTAAATCTTTTGAATCTAAAGTTTCAACCAAGAAGCCAAACAAACAGCAGAAACTTTATGTCCTTTCCTAGGACGAGAAAAGTTAAAAAACACACATGAAGTTTGAAATCTTTAGTAGAATTAATGTAATACTCTCTAACAACATTAAAATTATGCAAATATCTCTCTGAAGCATTCTTGGGATTAGGACACAAATCAATATCCTTACTGATATTGTGTGAAGACACAACTTTAGGCAATAAATCAAACTTAGTCCTTAAGACTGCCTTATCTTGATGGAAAATAAGATAAGGAAGGTCACAAGAAAGAGCAGACAATTTGGAAACTCTTTGAGCAGAAGAGATAGCCAAAAGGAACAAAATCTTCCAATAAAGAACTTTTACATCCACTTTATGAATAGGCTCAAAAGGAGGTGCCTGCAAAACATTTAACCAATTTAAGGGTCCAGGGAGGAGAAATTGTCTTGACCAAACTTAATTCATGCCAAAGCCTTAACAAACCCATTGATGTCAGGAAGATTGGCAATCTTTCTTATGGAACAAAAAAGAAAGAGTAGAAATCTGCCATTTCAAAGAGCTGGCACCAACAAACCGTTGTCTGTTGGTGTGAGATTCTGCTAAATGAAAAGATGGAGCTTGAACCAAGATATCGCCTAGGTAAGGAAAACCTGTAATACCCTGAGATCTAATCACAGACAATAGGGCACCCAAAACCTTTGTGAGAATTCTTGGAGCTTGAAAAGACAGAGAAAGAAGTCTGGATTTAGACACCATGTCAGCAGACCAGGATTTAAGCCATAAAGTTCTTCTAGAAAAGACTGCCAATGACATGCTTTATGCATTAATCTTCACTAGCAGGATCATTAGAACAATGCTCTGAAAGACTAGATAAGTAGTGAGAAGAAGCAGCAGCTACACCAGCAATAGAGATGAGTGCTAAACAAGAAATTATTCTAACTTCCTATCTAAAGGGTTCTTAAAAGAATTGCTGTCTTCCAGAGTGGAAATGGCCCCATCTACCTAAGGGATATTTTCCCACAGATCAATATTAGAGGCAGGTAACGGATATAACTTATTAGACCGAGCAGGAGGATTAAAAGAATTACCTGGTTTAGACCATTCCCTAGAAACTATCTCAGAGACAACATCTTGAATAGGAAAATCCTCAGGGGTTTTAGCAACAGTTTTAACCCTGAATCTAAACAATTAGAAGGCTTATCATCAGAACCCTGGGAGAAATGTTTTGAGTAAACTGTCCCTTTAAAGATCCATTCGGTGTCCTAAACCTAATTCCTCTGATGAAAAGGGGAAGGAGTTTAATTTATTTAGAAGAAACAGTCTTTTTTTTTCTGGACATTCAACAACACGCTTTTGATTATCTGCTATTACACACGAAGACACTGAGGATTTTATGTTTCACCAATTTATTTCCGTCTTTAAATTTATGCTTAAATACCTCATATTTCTTTGAGGTCTTAAAATGTGAGTGTAATACAGAGGTATTCTCTGCTTCTATATGTGTATATATGTATTTTTTAACTTGATTAAATAAACAATTTTTTTATCTAAGACCACTCAGTGCCTGTGCCTCTGGACTGACTTGGATACATTTTGCAGTGCACCGTGGCACTTCACCTATTTGTAAGATTGTGCTGTCCTTTTTGGATATGTATATATATATATATATATATATATATATATATATATATCTATATCTCTTTTGAGGGATAGTCAGAATATCACTCCACCTCAAGAGAGAGCAAACCAGGGATACAGAACAGTACCTTCCTTTAGGCCAGCGGAAACATCGGACTACCTTACTTCATGTGACAACAAAGCTGAGACATGCTAGTGCTAGAATGGCTCTCAACTAAAATGAAGAGCGTACTTCATTTGATTGAGGTTACATGAGTAAGTAGGAAAACTTATGGAACCACTTTGAAATAAAACTATTATTTTATGTGTGGAACATTGTGCTTTTTAAAATACTTTTTGGAGTATTTTGCTATGTATGCATCTGGGCTTACAAAGTTCTATTACTTTAAGTGACATCATCCAAGATGGCGTCCCTTCAATTCCGATTTGCTGATTCCTATCAGCCAATCGGAATTAAGGTAGGAAAATCCTATTGGCTGATGCAATCAGCCAATAGGATTGAAGTTCAATCCTATTGGATGATCCAATCAGCCAATAGGATTGAGCATGCATTCTATTGGCTGATTGGAACAGCCAATAGAATGCGAGATCAATCCTATTGGCTGATTGCATCATCCAATAGGATTTATCCTACCTTAATTCCGATTGGCTGATAGGATTCTATCAGCCAATCGGAATTGAAAGGACGCCATCTTGGATGATGTCACTTAAAGGAACCTTCATTCTTCAGTCGCCGTCGAATGGAAGAGGATGCTCCGCTTCGGATGTCTTCAAGATGGACCCGCTCCGCTCCAGATGGAAGAAGATAGAAGATGCCGCCGATTGGAGGACCTCTTCTGGCCGGATCGGATGAAGACTTCTGCCCCTCTGGACGTCCACTTGTGCCCGGCTGGGTGAAGACGGCTCAAGGTAGGGTGATCTTCAAGGGGGTAGTGTTAGGTTTTTTAAGGGGGGATTGGGTTGGTTTTAGAGTAGGGTTGGGTGTGTGGGTGGTGGGTTTTAATGTTGGGGGGGTATTGTATTTTTTTTTTTTTTACAGGTAAAAGAGCTGATTACTTTGGGGCAATGCCCCACAAAAGGCCCTTTTAATGGCTATTTGCAATTTAGTATAGGATAGGGAATTTTATTATTTTGGGGAGCTTTTTTATTTTATTAGGGAGATTAGATTAGGTGTAATTAGTTTTAAAAAATTGTAATTCTTTTTTTCTTTTCTGTAATTTAGTGGGGTTTTTTGTACTTTATTTTATTTTATTTAATTGTAGTTAATTGTAGGTAATTTATATAATTAATTTAATGATAGTGTAGTGTTAGGTGTAATTGTAATTTAGGTTAGGATTTATTTTACAGGTAAATTTGTATTTATTTTAACTAGGAAGTTATTAAATAGTTAATAACTATTTAATAACTATTCTACCTAGTTAAAATAAATACAAACTTGCCTGTAAAATAAATATAAATTTTAAGCTAGCTACAATGTAACTATTAGTTATATTGTAGCTAGCTTAGGGTTTATTTTATTGGTAAGTATTTAGTTTTAAATAGGAATAATTTATTTAATTGTAGTAAATTTATTTAGATTTATTTAAATTATATTTAAGTTAGGGGGTGTTAGGGTTAGGGTTAGACTTAGGTTTAGGGGTTAATAAATGTATTATAGTGGCGGTGACGTTGGCGGCGGCAGATTAGGGGTTAATACATTTAATATAGTTGCGGCGACGTGGGGGGGCAGATTAGGGGTTAATAACTATAATGTAGGGTTCGGCGATGTTGGGGGCAGTAGATTAGGGGTTTGTAAGTATAATGTAGGTGGCGGCAGTGTCCGGAGCAGAAGATTAGGGGTTAATAATTTAATGTAGGTGGCGATGATGTTGCGGGCGGCAGATTAGGGGTTAATAAGTGTAAGATTAGGGGTTTTTAGACTTGGGGTTCATGTTAGGGTGTTAGGTGCAGACATAAATTTAATTTCCCCATAGGAAACAATGGGGCTGCGTTAGGAGCTGAACGCTGTTTTTTTGCAGGTGTTAGTTTTTTTTTTCAGCAAGCTCAGCCTAATTGTTTCCTATGGGGAAATCGTGCACAAGCACGTTTTTGCCAGCTTACCGCTACCGTAAGCAGCGCTGGTATTACAGTGAGATGTGGAGCTAAATTTTGCTCAACGCTCACTTTTCTGAGGCTAACGCCGGCTTGAAGAAAACATTAGTTTTTACATTTGCACATACTTTTATATCCGGGAAAATACACTGAGTAATTTTTTGGAAATATAGCTGCTTGAGTGTTACTAGTTATTTGTTTTGCTTTTAGTTATGTAATTTAATCTCATGTACCAAGTATACTTACAAAGTACAATGAGCTGTCTGATGTTAAATAGCACCAAAATCTGTTCTTCTGCGCACACACACAAATATATATATATATATACACACACAAATATAAATAAATATAAATATATATATATATATATATATACACACACACATACACACACAAATATATATATATATATATATATACACACACATACACACACAAATATAAATAAATATATATATATATATATATATATATATATATATATATATACACACACACACACACACAAACATTTACTATTATTATTATTTTTAAAGACTTTTTATAGATCATTTGAAGATGAATTATTTTGGCACCTTTACTGAGTAAATCTTTAATAAAAGCAGCAACATGTGAAAGAGGAAATAAAGGAAGCAGCCACCCTATTCTGTTTAACACTTCAAAGCAACTGTACTTACATAACACAGTCTCCTAAAATAATATTTGTCTTACATAGCTCTCATATATTGTGTTGTACAATTAAATTGCACACCGATCTCCTTTTAATATTTGACAATAAGATACATAAGAACAAATGAAAAATGTTTGTAATCTGTAAGATGCAGTAAAAACTGTGTCAAACAATATGCAGAGAAGTTATTCATATAATGAGCCTGTAGACTGTAAGCTATCTGGAGAAGGAACCTTCTCCTCCTCTAATAACTTGTTTTATTTAGTCTGGTATATATTTGTATCTTTATCAATGTATTTATCTACTTTAGTACTCAGTGCTAGGTATTTCTGCAGAGCTACACAAATAAATTATAATAATAATAAATAAGAAGACACAGCAGCAGTGTAGCAGTATTGTGCATGCACTGAGAGCTCTGCCAATTGGTTGAACAGCAAAGCTAATTGTACAACAAATTGAATGACTACTAATTCTATCAATTGTAATACTAATAGTTTGTAATATAAGAATACTGAGAACTGAGAACCATGGCAGGTTTGGATTTAGAAATATGTGCATTTTCCATGGATCTGTGTGTTGCTTAGTTTGATGTAAATTGCCATGGAGGAGGGTATTGGAATGGTACATGTTGCACAATTTCTGTATTCCCTCTGACAGTTGTTCAAATATTGCCCTTTGTAAGAAACAGAAAGAATATGGGTGAGGGGAAGACTTATCCTAACACTCAATAAAAAAGGAAATTTATGCTTACCTGATAAATTTATTTCTTTTACGATATGACAAGTCCACAGATTCCATGCTTACTTGTGGGATATCGCCTCCTGGTCAGCAGAAAGTGGCAAAGAGCTCCACAGCAGAGCTGTATATATAACCTCTCCCTTCCCTCCCCCTCCAGTCATTCGACCGAAGTTAGGAAGAGAAAGGAAAGGCCAAGGAGCAGAGGTGACTGAAGTTTAACAAAAATAAAAACCTGTCTTTAGAAAAATAACAGGGTGGGCCGTGGACTCGTCATATCGTAAAATAAATAAATTTATCAGGTAAGCATAAATTTCCTTTTCTTTTACAAGATATGACGAGTCCACGGATTTCATCCTTACTTGTGGGATACAATACCAAAGCTATAGGACACGGATGAAAGGGAGGGACAAGACAGGGACCTAAACGGAAGGCATCACTGCTTGAAGAACCTTTCTCCCAACCTCAGACGAAGCAAAATGTTCAAATTTGTAAAAATTTGAAAAAAGTATAAAGAGACGACCAAGTTGCAGTCTTGCAAATCTGTTCAACAGAAGCATTATTCTCAAATGCACATGAGGAAAACACAGCCCTAGTAGAATGAGCCGTAATCGTTCAGGACATAATGAAGGAACAACAATTTCCTGATTATTATTCTTGTTAGAAACAACCTTAGGAAAAAAAACAGGTTTGGTACGTAACAAAGCCTTATCGGCATGGAAAATAAGATAAGGAGAATCACATTGTAAAGCCGAAAGCTCAGAAACTTCTGCGAGCAGAAGAAATATCAACCAAAAATAAAACTTTCCAAGATAATAACTTAATATCTAGGGAATGTATGGGTTCAAACGGAACCCCTCAAAGAATTTAAAGAACTAAATTCAAACTCCAAGGAGGATCAATTGGTCTAAATACAGGCCTGATTCTAGTCAGAGCCTGACAAAAAGATTGGACATCTGGAACATCCGCCAGACGTTTGTGTAGCAAAATGGACAAAGCAGAAATCTGTCCCTTTAAGGAACTTGCTGACAACCCTTTCTCCAATCCTACTTGGAGAAAAGATAAAATCCTGGGAATCCTAACCCTACTCCATGAGTAGCCCTTGGATTCGCACCAATAAAGATATTTACGCCATAACTTGTGGTAAATCTTTCTAAATACAGGCTTGCGTGCCTGAATCAAGGTATCAATAACTGCATCAGAGAACCCCCGATTAGATAAAATCAAGCATACAATCTCCAAGCAGATAGCTGCAGAGAAAATAGATTCGGAAGAAGGAAGGGTCCCTGACTGAGAAGGTCCTGCCTCAATGGAAGCTTCCACGGCGGCAGAGAGGACATATCTACCAGGTCGGCATACCAAGTCCTGCGAGGAGCGATTAGAATCATCGAAGCCTTCTCCTGTTTGATCCGTGCATTCCCCCGGGAAAGGAGAGAAAACGGTGGAAACACATAAGCTAGGTTGAACGACCAAAACACTGCCAAGGCATCTATCAGTTCAGCCTGAGGGAGCTTGGTATTCTGATGAGATTCTGATGAGATGCCATCAGATCCAATTCCGGTCTGCCCCACCTGAGAATCAGGGTGGCAAAGACCTCCGGATAGAGTTCCCATTCCCCCGGATGAAAAGTCTGTCTGCTCAAAAAATTCCCTTCCCAGTTGTCCACTCCTGGGATGTAGATTGCCGACAGATAACAAGAGTGAGCCTCCGCCCAACAAATTATCTTGGATACTTCTGTCATCACTAAGGAACTCCTTGTTCCTCCCTGATGAATGATGTAAGCCACAGTCGTGATGTTTTCCGACTGAAATCGGATGAATTTGGCCGAAACCCACTGAGGCCAAACTTGAAGCGCATGAATATTGCTCTCAACTTCAGAATATTGATGAGAAGTAGAGACTCCAACCGAGTCCACACACCCTGAGCCTTCAGGGAATTCCAGACTGCACCCCATCCTAGTAGACTGGCTTCCGTTGTCACAATCACCCATGAAGGTCTGTGGAAGCACTTCCCTTGGGACAGATGATCCAGCGACAACCACCCAAGAAAAAAATTTCTTGTCTCCTGATCACGATCTATCTGAGGAGACAAATTTGCATAATCTCCATTCCACTGCCTGAGCATGCTCAGCTGTAGCGGTCTGAGATGAAAATGAGCAAACGGAATGATGTCCATTGCCTCCACCATCAATCCAAATACCTCCATGCTACTGAGCCACTGATGGCCAAGGAATGGACTGAAGGCTCTGCATGTATTCAGAATCTTTAACTTTCTGACCTACGTCAAGAAATTGTTTATGGATATAGAATCTATTAGAGTTCCCAGGAAAGGAACCCCTGTCTGTGGAATTAGTGACCTATTTTCCAGATTCACCTTCCACCCATGAGTCCTTAGGAAGGACAGAATTATGTCGGTATGAGACTTTGTCAGTTGGTAAGACGACGCCTGGATGAGAATATCGTCCAGATAAGGCACCACTGCAATGCCCTGTGGTCTGAGAACCGATAGCAAAGACTCTAGAACCTTTCGTGAAGATCCTGGGTGCTGTGGCCAACCCAAAGGGAAGAGCCACGAACTGAAAATGTTTGTCCAAGAAGGCAAGCCTTAGAAACTGGTGATGATCTCTGAGGATAGGAATGTGAAGATATGCATCCTTTAAGTCCACGGTAGTCATATATTGACCCTCCTGTATCAAAGGAAGAAATGTGCGAATCGTCTCCATCTTGAAGGATGGGACTCTGAGAAACTTGTTTAGACTCTTGAGATCAAAGATGGGTCTGAACGTTCCCTCTTTTTTGGGAACTGCAAAAAGATTTGAATAAAACCCCTGCCCCAGTTCCTGAATTGGCACAGGACGAATTACTCCCATGGTGGAGAGGTCTTTTACACAACGTAAGACCGCCTCTCTTTTCATCTGGTCTATAGACAATCGTGAAAGAAGAAAACTTCCCCTTGGGAGGGAATCTTTGAACTCCAGTTGATACCCCGGGGCACGAATTCTAGTGTCCAGGGATCCTGAACGTCTCTTCTCCAAGTCTGGACAAAAAGAGAAGTCTGCCCCCTACTACATCCGTTCTGGACTGGGGCCCGACCCTACATGCCGACTTGTAGTAGTAGGGTGCGAGGATTGTCAACCCCTATTCCAAGACTGGTTGGGACTCCAAGCGGACTTTTACAAAAGGCAAGGAAATACTCTGTTGCCCCCTCTGATCGAATTCCTTACTCTGAAGGGGGATAAGACCCTCATAGTCTCGTGAGGTCAGAAATAATCTCCTTCAAGTCAGGCCCGAACAGGGTCCTCCTGCAAGGAAATAGCAGAAAACAGCTAAACTAAGAGATGGGTGCTGCTGTGCCAATCTAAGTCAGAAAGGATGAATGCACACCAAAGAACAGCAGTAAGGTCTTAATAAAAATAACCCTTACTCTCCCCTGAACTGTTAGGACTGAGACTATTTACCTTATTGTACAAAAGCAAATAATAGTCAATTATGTGGCGCAGGCAAAGCGCCAGAAAAATCTTCCCATAGGAAACGATACTGTTTCTGTAATGAAATACATACAAATGAAAAATATATCTGTATTGGGTACTTGCAAAGCGGGGCAAAACACCCGCAATGGGTCTCAAGGCGCTGCTCATGTTGATATCTGAAACGCAACCCTATTCCTGATTGTGGTTGTGTTATTCACATCACAAGGGATGAATAAACAAATAAACAGTGGAAATACAGTTGCAAACTGAACACAGAAAAAAAGGTTACTTCTCATTTAAAATCTTAAAGTAACCTATTATAGAGTATTATTGTATCATCCTACATTACAGTGGATGAAGAACAAACAAACAGCCATAAGTCCCTTAATAAAAGGAACATAGAAAAAAAACAAAAAAACTTTTTTTTTTTATGCACTCTCACTTTAAATTGTAAAAGTATGACTTATTTCTGTCGTGTAGAAAAAACAATCCAACTAGTAACATAGTAATAAGGAATATCAAAGGCAACAGCTCTGCAAGCAACCGCAGAGCACTGCCTGTGTGTCAAAAATTAATTTGGACACTTTCTTATATAAAAAAATAAATAAATATATGGAATGGATTGCACAGGATTACCAGACTCCTAACAGTCATAGCTGAAGGAGAAGTAATTAGGATAGACTGGATATGCAAACTAGGATATGCAAACATGTGACTGTCGCTTTAAATTTTAAACAGCAAAACACACACTTTTTCTTTTCAGTTGATTTATTATGTCATATCCTGCAAATGAAAAAATAATAGGGCTAAACTAGCGTAAATTGCTAGATCTCCACACCCCTCAGCAGAATCCCCTTTTAAAGATGAATGGTCCCAAGTCATACCAGACTCTTAAACATGTAATATTATGTATTGCCTCTTAAACATGTAATATTATGTATTGGTTATTTGGAAATACGCAATATGGGAAAAAAGGCTACGATCCGACTTATTTTGCCTGTCGTTAATAAGCCTACAATAGGGACCCTATGTGTCTAGCTTTTCTTAGACTAAGAAGCACATATCTCTGTGTAACCTAACTCCCGGTCGGTGTGATTGCTAGTAGAACCGCCGGGAGAATACAGCGCGCGCCAAACAAATGGCCACCAAAGGACCGCCCCTCCTGGGCGGTAACGCAACAGACAACTCCCGAGCGGCAAATGTAGATAGTGAACCGCCGGGAGTATTAACTATAATGTGCCCTAGGAACAAGTAGCCCACCATGGACATAGCCACCATAGGCACCACCCGGCTCCCAGTAATTACTTGTCGGGAGAGACAAAACAGGCGCGTGAAGACCAAGTGTCTCCAAGGACCCCCCTTCGTGGGCATATACAATAATAATACACAGACATCTCCCGGTCGCCATCTTAACCACCGGGAGATGCAACAAAATGCCCCCAAAAAACTTAACACTATGTAAAACACACACATATTGTCGAGCAAAACACACACTTTAAGAACCCTCACATTATATAGGGAAAAAGCGGATTTAAACAGTCATCACCCGGTCGGTAGTGTTCTTATGTAACCGCCGGGAGATGAAGCTTACAAGGGTAAACCCAGGAAAATAAAATTACAGCTGTCTAGGCTTGTCTCCCAGGAAAGGAGAAGACACATACCTGAACAAGTAGCCCATCTCTCTAAGGGCTGTTATTCATAATGAGGGTGGCCATGACATCCGAGCCCATTCTATCTGCTATGCCCAGGAATAAAAATGGCACTTACCTCCAACTGCCGACAGCCAAGGCAGCTCCCAGGTGTGTGAAGTCCTACTGCTCACATGGACCTGAGGATAAAAAGGAAAAATACTGAGTAAGATCTCTCAGATTCTTCCCCTGAATGGGCAGCATAGAAACTATGGGAGGCGCAGTGAGAATAAAATACCACAAGTTCCCATTGCTTTGAAGCCATCAAATGCTTCTCTTTTTGTATTGAAGAGATTGATTTGGTCTAGGCTAAACCCCAGAACAAAGTAGCATACTGAGGCACCACTTTAAAAATAATAAAATCTTGATTGAAGAAACTATAACTAACACCTCACTTTGCCTCTTCCTATCACTAACACAGGCAAAGAGAATGACTGGAGGGGGAGGGAAGGGAGAGGCTATATATACAGCTCTTTGTCACTTCCTGCTGACCAGGAGGCACTATCCCACAAGTAAGGATGAAATCCGTGGACTCGTCATATCATAAAAGAAAAGTGTTTAACAAAACAAAATTTAATTACAAAAAACTATTTATATGTTACCAAATAAATTCCTTTCTTTCATGATGATAAGAGTCCATGATCCATTACTCCTGGGAATTACTGTTCCTGCCACTAGGAGGTGGTAAAGATTCCCAAACCACTCTTTATAAACCCTCCCACCTCTAAGATAATCAGTCTGATGTATAGCAAAGCTGACAGAGGTGAGAATGAAACAGAGCAAAATAAACAGAGAATATAGGGAAAAAAGGATGTGCCAAAAATCTGACCTTTTAAAGAACTGGCAGAAAGACTTTTCTGCAAGCCATCTTGAAAAAAACTCAAGAATTCTAGGAATTTTAAAAGAATGGCAAGAATAATTATGAACAGAACACCAAGAGATAAAGCCTTTACTAGCCTGAAAAAGAGTATGAACAACAGACTCAGAAAAACCTCTCTGATGAAGAACTATCCATTCAATCTCCAAGCCATAAAGCTTGATGATAAATATTGATGGAAAACAGGACCTTGAGAAAAAAGATATTTTCTTAAAGCAAGAGGCCAGGGATGATAAATGCACATCTGAACCAGATCAGCAAACCAAACTCTTCAATGCCATTTCGGAGCAATTAGAATTCACTAATGCATTCTCTTGCCTGATCTTGACTATTACCCTGGATAACACAACAAGAGGAAGAAACACATAAGCTAGCTGAAATGACCAAAGCATTCTCAGAGCATCTGTCTCTAGAGCCCTTGGATCCCTGGACCTGGAGAAATACTAAGGAAGTTTTTTGTTTAACCTGGAAGCCATGAGATCTATCACTGGTAGGCCCAAAAGATTCTCAATCTGACTGAATACATCTCAATGACGTCCACTTATGGAACATGAACAGCAGAGATATGGCAATAATGGATCTTTGCCTAATCCAGAATTCTCTGAACTTCATTCATCGCCCCCCCTGGTAATTGATATAAGCCACAAATGTAACATTGTTTGAAGGAAGGATTCTATCCTTAACTGGGGCAAAAAAGAAGAGTACTGTGAATTGCTCAGTTTCAAAATATTTATGGGCAACCTGGTCTCCGAGTGTGCCCAAACTCCTTGTGAAAGACACGAACCCCATACAGCACCCCAGCTGGACAGATTTGCATCTATGGAAATTACAGTCAACAGAGGCCAAGAAAAGCTTGCTCCAGAGAAATGTGCTAGGAACTAACAACTAAGAGAGAG
The DNA here is from genome assembly GCF_027579735.1 of Bombina bombina. Lineage (NCBI taxonomy): Eukaryota > Metazoa > Chordata > Amphibia > Anura > Bombinatoridae > Bombina > Bombina bombina. Next base: position 422,857,005 of record NC_069504.1, read on the forward strand.
ATTGCCTAACAAGAAGAAGATAATTTGTGATAACTGGGAGTGATACTTAATTTACTTAATGTGTGTCCTACAATACACCAATAAAAGGCTACATGAAAGTGTCCTTCTTAGACAAAGTCTAGGCCATTCAATGTTGAACACAGTATAGTTTAAGAATTAACTACGTGAATATTCTAGGGATACATTCTCTGTTTTTTTTGTTTTTTTTAAATAATTTTTTATTGTTGGAGACATGGCCATCACACAAAACTTACAGTTACATAGATGACAAGCATGCTACAGACAATACGATATCGAGCACAAAAAGAAATTAAAAACAACATCCATCATGCATTTACAATATTTCGCTGGATAACTGTTGAAACTGTTTAAAGAGATTAAATAAATAAATAAATAGTCCTGGTGTTTTTGCCTTCATCCAGTTGGTGTATGAGCCATTATTGTCCATGGAGGTAACCTATGTGATTAGCCCATCTCCAAAGCATTTTTTTTTTTTTTTTATAAAACAACAGTAACAACGTAACTTAACTTAATCTTAAGAATACATATCTTAAAAAACATATAGAGGTGAGGTAGGGGGCTAGGGGGAGAGTAAAAGGTAAAAAAAAAAAAAAAAAAAAAAGGCCCCACAGGTCTCCTGGTCCAGAGTGACTTGGGCCTTACCAAATATGGTATTTTTAAAATAGCATCTCTTCAGAGATGTGCCCCGTATGCCACTGATTCTCCACAGGCTCCCTCAATACCTGCCATTCTCCACTTAGAGTTGCCAGGATCATCATTTCAAGATGGGTGAAAGGTTTAAGGATTTGTCTTTGCAAGTCAGGGCTAAATGTAGTCATTGGGGGCTGTGTTCAGTTTAATGTTGTGCTGTTCCACAAATAGTTGTCTCATTAGTAGGCATTTAAATTGTGCTATGGTTGGTGGTCGCCTAGATATCCATCTAGAAAGGATACAGTGTCTCGCTATTAATGTGCATATTGTGAGAATTCTGTGGTAGTTTTTATGTGCGTCCTCCCATTGGAATAAATATATTTTGTTCGTGTCTAGTATCACAGCTATGGTGAGAGTGGATTTTATCCAGTACTGGTAGTGTCCCCAAAAGCGTTTAATGACTGGACATGTGTAAAAGTAATGTAGGAATGAAGGAGATTCGGCACTACACTTAACACAAAGGTCAGGAATTTGTGAGTTCCATTTTGAGAGTCTGTGTGGTGTTATATAATCTTTGTGAAGCATTCTGACCTGTGCATCCCTGAGGGAACAACAAAGTCGCTTTTTAGTGCTTTCTAAACTATCCTCATATCCTGGATGGCTATGTCTGCAGATATATCTGTCTGTAGGTTTATTAGCATTTTGGTGTGTATCGTGTTTTCCCTCTGTTTTATTAATTGGGTGTACAGGTTTGACAAGGAGAAACCCCCCAGCTGAAACTGAGTTTGTGATATAGCAAATGGTGATTTGTTCCAGAAGTCTGGGAAAGACGTTTGTAAAGTCGATACATAGTGTCGTAGCTGCAGGTAAGCGTAAAAGTGCTGGTTGGGAAGGTTAAATTTGAGTTTCAACTCTAGAAAGGATTTTATTGTGTGTTGTAATGTGTCCAATACATCTCCTACTGTTCTAATTCCGCACTCTCTCCAGACACGAAATGGTTCATAGTCATTTCCTGCGGGAAACGCTGGATTTCCCATTATAGGTATAAATCTAGGGGTGGGCAGAGTGATATGCATGTATTTGTTGATCTTAGACCATGCCCACAAGGGATCTCTGTATAGGACACTATTTGTAACTAGAGGTGATATATCTTTTATTTTTGCATAAGGCAAGTAAGCCAATGCCAACGGTGCTACCACCATCTCTTCCAGTTTTTCATCACAAAAGTGAAGTGAAGCTGCCAATCCGTGACCAATCTCGCAGAGCAGCCCAATTATAGAATTTTAGGTTTGGGAGGCCTAGGTCTTCATCAAGAAAGGGGAGTTGTAATCTCTCTGCGGCTATGCAAGTTTTTTTCCCGCGCCAGATAAAGAATGACGTGGCTCTATTCAATAAAGTTAAATCTGTCTTGGTCATCAAAAAAGGCAACATAAGCAGTGGGTACAATATTTTGGGTAATATCACCATTTTAGTAATCTGTCCAACATTGTGTCAGGTATTTTATAAACGTCTCTGATGTTGTCAAATATGTTGGGAATCTTAGTAAATTTCTATTTGAGCGCGACCCCTGAGATCCTAAGATGAGCTCTACCGGTGCACGGTCAGAGAGGAGAATGTCATGTATTCTGCACTGACGAACCTGCGCAGTCAGAGAGTTGGAAATTAGGAAAAGGTCTATTCTAGACAGGGTGTGTTTGGCCTTAGATAAACAAGTGTAGTCTTTAACCTCTGGGTGTCGTAGTGTCCAAATGTCACAAGTGTCCAGGTCTGATTCTCCTCTCATATCTGGCCTTATAATTATTATTTGGGTCTTTATGCGCTTCTGTCCAGAATCTGTTCAATTTATGTGAGGGCATTATATTGAAGTCGCCTCCAATTATCAGTCTAAATGTGGGGTTAGTTGTTGTGTCAGATTTCCCCAAAATTTCATAGATCTATGATTTGGGGTGTATATATTACAAAACAAGTAGTCTGTTGAGTTAACATTGGCCCTAACTATCAAGAACCTCCCTTCTTTATCCATGTAAGTGTGATTAATCTTGACCATGAGCCTCTTCCCAAAAACAATAGCCAAACCGTGACTAGCACTTATATGTGACAGGAACGGCATGTGTCCCACCCAATCCCTCTGCAATTTCGGATGTTCACTATCTGTCAGATGGGTCTCCTGCAGTAGAGCTATATCTGATCCTATCCTTCTGAGGTGAGTGAGCACTTCCTTTCGTTTTATGGGTGAGTTGATGCCACCCACATTCCATGTTATTATTTTCAATGACATGCTAGGCTAAGGTGTATGAAGATATATGTATGAATCAGAGACCCGAATAGAGAAAAAAAAAAGGGGGGAGGGGGAAAAAGAGCAAAAAAGGGGGCATTAACATTAACTTTTCCTATAATACTTAAAATAGCAAACAGAGAAAAACAATACCAAACCAGGGTCCTGAGGGTTTCAGTCCCTGACCCCAATAAAGGGGCAATGTCCCATCTGGATCTCTCCTTCATCAGTGAACAAGGATTATGGTTGCTCCGAAAGGCAACCAAATTGGAATAAAGTCCTTCCATTTTTTTTAAGAAAGAAAGAACTTTGACTGTGAACACAAGGAAGAGTCATAATTGTTAGAGTCTCTTCATGTAGGTGGTTTTTGGTTCTCAGTCGCCAGATAGCTTTGCAAGGCCTGTGGTGTGTGGAATAACTTAGTGCCATATGTAGACAGAGTTTAGCTGGATATAATAAGGCCACTTGCCGGCCTTGCTCATGTAGTTGGGAGCAATACGGGGCAAACTCTTTTCTCTGCTTGGTGACCTCCATGGAGAAGTCCTGAAAGAGATCAAGAGAGCAAGATCCGCAGCTTCTCCTGAAAATTCAGACACTTAAATATGACCTGCCTAGATTTCATTTTGGCATGGTCTAAAGTTCTCTCTGGCCCCACACGGTGAGCTCTTTCTACATCTATTGGCAAAATGTCAGCGGGTATGCCCAGCATTTTAGGGAAGGTGAGGGCCGAAAATTCTAGCAAGTCTTTTCCTTTGATTGACTCTGGAACTCCCACTATTCTCAAATTATTACGGCGGCTTCTATTTTCCAAGTCGTCAATACACTCTTGGAGGATTTGATTCTTTTTAACTACTTGTTTAAGTGTTGTATCTGAGGCATATTGTATATCCTCTATTTCTGAGATACGAGATTCAGCTGAACTCAGTCGCGATGAAAACTGCCTCACCTCACTCCTTAAGTTGTCTACTCCTGCTTGGAGGGAGTCCATTTTAGGGAGAAAAAGGACTTGAGTTCTTGAAGGAGAGAGCTATGGTCTAAACCTGTATGATTTGAATGTTCTATTCTGGTTGGGCTTTCAACCTGTACATCCGCAGCAGCTTTGTGTTGTTTCCTCTCAGTGGTCTTTGCTCTGTGAGCCATGTTAATCTTGTTATTTGAAGAGAGTTTGCGAAAATATTCATCTACTTTCATGTGAGCAGGAAGATCTGATGTCTGCGCGCTTATTGCGCTATGCTGAGATTTTAACAGTTATAGTGCGTGGAGAGAGAATCCGGAAAAGGTTGTTGTTTAATTTTTATTTTATCTGTTTGCAGAATCTGTAATCCAATACTGTTATGTATGTGGTAGGAAACTGGCTCTATATGCTTGCTATGAGGGCACTGCAACCCGTGAGCCTTGGCTGCAAATCAATGGTCACTGTTCTCTCTACCATTTTGCAGTGTTGCCTAATGTGGTGCTCTGCCCTTCACATTAGTATTTTCCCCGCTCAACAGCTCCGTATCTGTGTTTCCTCCCATCCAACGTAGCTGGATCTGTGTCGGCTTTAGTAGCAGTACTCACTGTGATCTGCAGTGTTATGCCTTCTTTTGCTTGTGGCTTAGAAATCTGGGGGAATTCCGTCTTGCTTACTCCCAGTCTCCCGCTGCAGCTAGCTATTGTCGGGTAGAATCCAAGATGGCGCCGGAGAAATTATTGCGCCTTACAGTCTGTGACCTCAGGTTGCCAAGATTGATGGTGTTCTTCTCGTGCACTGGTATTGACAGCCGGCGCTATGTGTTGTACAAAAGCCCAGCAAGTCTGTCATGCGGGGTCCAGGAACAGATTGCTGAATTTTGGTGTTTGTGTGATCCGACCAGCGGAGCTCTGCTTGGAGACGTCTGTTCAGCTGGCCCGCCCACCGGAAGTCCCACAATCTCTGGTTTTATGACACCACACAGGCCTCATATGAAGCAGAGCAAAAGGCATCACATCTGATGATGACACCATCAAACCTATTACTTTCATGCAGGAAGCTACTGAAGGGAAAGGCTGAGCGTAAAGATTCAGACAAGCAGACGTTAACTTTGACATTTTTGTCTCTGTTAGAGACAATCTCATGGAGACTGAATCTATTTGAAGTCCCCAAAAGGTCACCTTTGTCTGAGGAATCAAAGACCTTTTTGGCAAATTTATATTCCAACCATGACGCAGAAATTTTTTTTACATTTGGTTGACATGAGATTCTACTAAAAGTATAGATAGAATTTGAACCAATATATCGTCTAAACAGGGGAAAACAGAAATCCCCTGAGACCTTATTACTGAATTCAAACCACCCAGAACTTTAGTAAAGATTCTTGGAGCAGTTGCCAGACCAAATGGAAGAGCCACAAACTGATAATGTTTGTCCAGAAAGGCAAACCTCAGAAACCTGTGATGATCCAAATGAATAGGAATGTGCAGATGGGCATCCTTTAAGTCTATGGTCGACATACAGTGACATTGATGAATAAAAAGAAGGATAGTCCTGATGGCTCCCATTTTGAAAGTTGGAATCCTGAAAAATTAGTTCAAAATCTTTAAATATAGAGCAGGCCAAAAAGTTCTTGCAAACTATTTAGAGATTTGAGTAAAACCCCTTCCCCTGTTCTACTGGAAGAACTGGGAATATAGCCCCTAAAGATTCTAGATCTGAAACATTTTGAAGAAATGCCTGAGCTTTCACTGTGTTCCTTGGTACCCTTGAAAGAATAAAATCTGTCTCTGGGAGGCTTTGCATTGAAGCCTATTAGATACCCTTGAGAGCCCAAGGGTCTGAAAATGCATCAATCTATACTGGGGGCCACACCTTTGTGCTGACTTAGATATAAAACAAAACAAAAAAAGTGTGGCACTCCAAAAGAGGTGCTAAGAGTTAAAAATCAAAGATATGCACGATAATACTCACAATAACTATAACAATATAATATGCTACATAAAATACACATTCAATAGCAGCAATTCAAAAGCTAAAATAGCAATTCAAAAACTAAAATCCATTCACACAATATTAAAAAAACATAGTAGTGGCCACAACAAAATATAAAATCAATATATAAAGAAAGCGTATTAGAAACGTTCCCACAGTCTCAGGTCAAGATGCCCTGTATATACCAGGTATCGAATCAAACAGTAAGAAAGACAATGCTGGATTAACCAGATCGATACATGAGATATGCCTGATTGATAAGGAAAAATATATCTTGCACTTTTTGGTATAAAAATACCGTAATTATATATGCGCTCTTAAATACAGTATCCGTTCTGTGATCAATGCCTTACCGGACCTCCAATAGGTACTAACTACTGTCTTGGGGTAAATGGAGACCTCTTGCTCCTTACCGCTCCTCTGCGTCTTCTGACCGTTATCCATTAGAGATACTCACATGACTCTCAGAAGCCTATCAGGCAACCGATACGTCATAAGGCAGTTCCAGTTTGAATTTTTCGCAACAATTGCAACGTTCCAATTTATAGCCATTTATTGAGAATTTTAGTAATAACATCGTAAAAAAGCATGTTCATTCACAATATAAATATGCTACAGTTGCAGAGATGTTATCTAGATCAGTGATTTTTAACCTTTTTTTTGCCGTGGCACACTTTTTTACATTAAAAAATCCTGTGGCACACCACCATCCCAAAATTTTAAAAAAAATCACACATTGTAGCCTAATACAGCATATATATATATATATATATATATACACATACACACAAACACACACATACTGTATGTATTGTGCTGTTATGCCATGCCTCCTACAAACTACCCCTGCACTGGGAGTAAAAAACAAGCAAAGTTTAAAAAATATGTCACACTGTTGTCAGTCTGCCGTGGCACACCTGAGGATCTCTCACGGCACACTAGTGTGCCACGGCACACTGGTTGAAAAACACTGATCTAGATCATAGTGATTAGACATATAATAAAGGATAAAATTAGCGAGTTACAAATACACTGGAATATACCTATATAAGTTTATCTAATGAACATGTATATATATGAAATCTCCATTTTCTATTATATACTCTCCAAGAGACCCAATAGGTCACTTTTTGGCCTAAGACACACTTAAATTTCAATGAGAAGAGAGTTAAAATAATATATAGCTATGATATAGGTATGTGTTTAATTTTATATTAATATTATGTTGGGACCACTCTGTGGATCCCAGTATATAGTTGTGATAAGATACTGTTTAGGAATCAGCGGGTAAGAACCGCTTAGAGTTTAATACAATGCTGCATTTTATAAAACAAACTCCTTAACTTCCACTTTAGGGTACACACACACACACACACACACACATATATATATATATATATATATATATATATATATATATATATATATATATATATATATATATAAAGTAAAATAAGCATCAAGAACTTTGAGACATATACACATATGTATACGGATTATGAATAAGTAAAGTGAACTGGAAAAAAGAGACGACTGAACTCCCATATGTAACAGTATGAAATCTAGCAAAAGTAATCTTCTTTCAAGCCCCCCATAAGTAAAGTAAGAATCCTTACTCGAGCATGACAACCGGGATTATTCTAGGGGCTGTGCCACACCTTTGTTAATTCTAACTGCGATGTTAATAGGATAGTGCTGCCTAAAAAAAAAAGGGCCTAGATGTGCACATTCCTTAACTAAGTTAGGGGTATAATTATGAACTAAGATTATTTTATTAATCCTGAAAGAGAGCATGCATACAAGGTGGTACCAGTCCTGAGGAGAGTGTGTTATCTGTATAAACAACAGTTAATACGCGTTAGGGATGTAATTGAGTATCATACTGGTTGCACAATAGAGAGAAATACAACCTAGAATCTGAGAGTGACGTAATAAACCCATTATAGAGCACCCAGTCTACCTGAAACAAACATAATGCAAAGCAGAACATGAGTATAAGAGTATTGGATATTCCCTATATAAATGGAGAAAAAGTGGTCACACCGATCGCTTCATCTTAGAACATATATTGAACAACATTGATGTGGGTATACAAATGAGGTGTCCTCTCAAATAAAAAAAAAGCAAAAAAAGAAGTCAGTTCTACCTTCCAGGTTCCATAGTCAGTCCACTTATCTATCCTATGCCGCAGGACAGAGGCTTTGGGACATGCTCTATCTCTGTTATACATAAGGACCCATGCAAAAGGAGCTGGAGGTGTTGGTTCGCCGTCTTAGTCTCTGATGTAAAGCTAGTGTCCCCTATAAGATTGCGATATTCAAAAATGCAAGAGAGAGGAACTACAAGAACATTGTCCAGCAGCGGGCCTACTAGGATTTTCACCCCACACTCGCCCTGATGTCCCCCAGCGATCGGCCGCATCGCTAGGGAACCAGGAGTCCACTTCTCTGAGTCCACTCTATAGTAGGGGCTAGGACCGGAGACATAGAGCTTTTCTGCTGTCATCCCCTCTGGGACTGGTATTACAACATCGTTTTGCAGCCCATTGAGGTTAACATAGTCTACAGCAGAGAACTTGTTGTGACTACTCGTGTCCTGTAGCTTGGAAAATGTTAATGCAGGTCTGTCGGATATTTCTTCTTTAGGGATATCACTCCGCTCCATATTTAGGGTTCTCACAAGGGAGTTAAAATGTGCCTCCATTTTGGCTGCCACCATTTGTAGTAATGCAACATCGATGGCCTCTATTATGCGTTATTTATAAAGGACACAGGTTTCTTAGAAAATGCTCTGCTCTCTTCTGATTTTCTGGAGTTCAGCCGGTCTTGCAGGATAGTTGCAGCAAGCTTTACCTGGTTTTCCAACCGGGGGGGTGGGGGTGGGGGATGTTAGAAAGATGATATGACGCCGCCTGGCTAGGTCTAGTTAGGATTTTCTCAGGAAAGTAGCTCTACAAAAACAATGTCTCCATGTTCAAATGCCATCCCACAACATATATTCATTGTGCTTGTGTAGGATGACTCTCTATAAGTAAGTTATTCAGCAGATTATCTTACAAATTTATCAGAGCTTTCCAATTTAGCGTCCCAGTATGGCCGCGGCTTAGACACGCACCCAAACAGTTGCAACTTTCAATTCCGAAATCTCTCACCTACTGCCGCAATAGATGTTTGTAATCCACAACCCTGCAGGGATGGTATAGGGAGTCTCTTCTAATCAATTTCTGGACTGCTTGGACTTGTGCCAATTGGCACCAGGCCTCCAGGGCTTACCTGAGCTGCGTTGATTTGTAAAAGAGGCAGCTGATTTTTGTTCCTGATTCTGACGAGAGGAACCAAATTGAACAGAGGTTATAAATTTACCCTTAAACGTCTTATCTTGTGGAAGAAACATACTCATGCCACCAGTAGCTGCTGAAATGATATTGTCAAATTCAGTCCCAAAAAAGTGTATTACTTTAAAAAGGAATAGAAAGCAATTTATTCTTAAAAGCTATATCAGCAGACCAAGACTTAAGCCATAAAGCACATCTGGCAACAGCTAAAAGACACAAATTCTTAGAGCTAATTCTAATAATATCAAGAATAGCATCACCCACAAAAGCATTAGCACATTTAAGTATCTCTAAAAACTCCAGGAAGTTATATTTATCAGACTCATAGCTTCCAAAACTGGATTAGGAATCATACATGATTAAGAGCCTGGTGTGGCTTGAAACGTTGCAACTGTTTGTTTGGGACCCTATGTGAAATAAAGGTCTTTTAAGAAAACTTGGTGGCTGGAATACTCTTTGAATCTGGATTGACTGGGACCTGGCAAGTCCGTTTTGTTCCGTGCCCCACTGAAAAAGCAAAGGTGTGCTGTTTCTTCAAAATCATTTGTGGATCAAAACTGGATTAGGCCCAGCTTGCAAAGAATCAGCATGATCCATGGTAAATACAGAGCTCAGAGGAGAGGGGAACCCATATCAACCACCCAGCAGCCCAACTGTTACTAAAAACAGCGACCACAGCATCCCGAATACCTATATAAACAAAAAAGGCACCAATTTATCTAGTGCATGCGTGCACAAACGCACATCCATGCACGCACACACAAACAAGCTCATCAAACGCCATAAAAAACGGCGCATAATAGGAACACAAATATATAAAAAAATTTAAACATATTCCTCTGAGCTCAAAGTATATGTGCTGATGAGGCTAGCACTAATAAGCTGCCCAAGGTCCCCCTAAAACATAAACTTACCTCAAAAGCTATAAACCTAGTACTGAGAACGTTATCTGTAGAAGGTTTTTAGCATGTCCTGGAGTAAGAAAATAAACAGACAAATAAGTGCAAATGAAGTTTTCTTCACTAAATGTCAGAAAAGAATATCTTTATCCTTTTAAATAAAAAGGATAAAGATAAGCTTAATGCATAATACTCCAAATATGATCCTCATCACTAAGTCAGTACTAGCAAGGAAATGTTAAAATAAAAGAACAAACAATGTTGCACATCTCCATTCTTCACCTTCCTCCAGCGGGAGCAGGAAAGATAATTCTTAGGAGTAATGGATAATGGACTCTTATCACCTATATGAAAGTAAAAACAGTTTTAAGCTATTTTAAAATTGCTATAATATTCTCTTAATCAAGTGAATATCTGCCTCAATGGTGGTTTATAGTGACAGTGCTGAAAATAAGCCAATGTTGTGTCAAACACCAGGTATCAAAAGCTACAATGTAAATGCCAATGATGGGCTATCTGCATTCAGAAGTACTCCCAATACCTAACGTAACAGCTGTTAAATAAAGTACATCACTTGACCGGGTCATAGCACTGAGTGCGGCAGACAGTCTATGGCGCTTCACAAAATATTTTCATGCTAATCTTTCCAAGCGTATTTCTTTTCTGTGAGAAGTGTAATTTAAATCTCACAAGTGGAAATGCTTAATATTTTTCCTTTCAGATTGTTTGGCAGGATTCCTGAACCTACAATCCGGATTAAGTTTTATCTATAAACAGCTAATCACATATTCATTTCTAGGATAAGCATGTGAGGGTTAAGACAGCCAGAGAAAATCATTCCATTTACAACTGGTGACTGACCCAGTATGTGTATCAAACTGCTAATTCATTAGAAATAATCATGTGAGCTATAGACGCATTGAGAATACTATAAGACTGTGCGTTGGGGTTATGGAAAATTTTCAAATTATTTCCTTTATATTTCTATACAATTGGCTACTATACAATAGCCAAATAATTTAATAGTTCAATCATTATTTAAAAACATTAGTTAAATCAAATGTGATTACATATTTGTATTTTGTTTATTATGTTAGTCTTTTAATCAGTTTAAACAGTAACAATTTAGGTACCCCTTGCTCAATATCAGTTTTAATCTAAAGATGTACATTGTGTTTATGTTTGCATAATAATGAATAGGTGATCCTTGATTAATAGTTACTATTCACATTCTTTTCACACACTAAATAAGTATCAAGTAGTGATTGTGAAATGCAGAAGGAGCAAACAGCTTGTGTGAAAAGCAATCAAGGAAAAAACGCTGGAATACTCTTGATCCAACCATTTGCTGCTCCATGGGGCAGCAAGACAGGGGACTGTCAAAGAGCAAGGCCACATACTTTAGATCTTAAGAGCCAAATCAGGGGAAACTGCTGAGAGAACAGTATGTAATGGGCCAAGCTAGTTGCAGGAATGGATCCAGAAACTGAGAATAATTCACATAGATGAATGATTGAAAAGTCAGAGGAAACGTTTGAGTTGCAGTGAATTGAGCTGAATTCATATTATTAATATTGTCATCATTATTATTACTAGGAATGAATTTGTGCTGATAACTAACTTTAAAGGGACATTAAACATCTGAGTACATTTACAGTGGAACAGTTACAACTCACCATGCTATTGTTTTTCCTTCTGCGCATGCAGCTATCTTTCTCTTAAGTCATTCTCGTATTTTTACCCCTTACAAGTATTTGTCAGTGAAGCTCTGCATCATCATACTGGGTGCCTCCATCTTGGATTTGTTATGTAACTTTCAAATTGTGCAAAACAACTGCAAAAAAATAACACTCACTTTCTATTTTGTGAGCTAAACCAAAGTGCAAGGTACAGCTATCAAAAAGCCAGTAACATCACAGATCTGGGAAAGTGCACTGCTCTTCTCACCGGATGCAACAATGCGCAAGCTACAAAATGGTGGCACCAAGTGGGAAATGTAGAGCTTTACCAAATGGATTCTGCAACAAGTTAAAATAAGAGAATAACTGAGCTGCAGGTAAGTAGTAACCCTAATACTGTAGTTTTACTCAGCTGTTTAATGTCCCTTTAAGGAATTTTGAGGACCTTTATATCAAGCTTTTCATAAAGGTAATATTATGGGTAAAAGGCTGGTTAGAGCCAATATTTATCAATCAGAAAAGAACAGCTTAAGGCGCCAATTTATCATTGTCTGGCGGACATGATACGCTGTAGTGTATCATGTCTGCCAGACATTGCTGAATGCAGACAGCATACGCTATCTGCATTTAACATTGCACAATCAGTTCTAGTGAACTCCTTGTGCAATGCTGCCCCTGCAGATTTGTGGCCAATCGGCCGCTAGCAGGGGGTGTCAATCAGCCTCCGGTGGAAACAAGGGCATCAGGGGCTGTTCGGCCCTTGATAAATCGGCCCCTAAACCTCTGAATTCTGGGACATTTGCTTTTGTTCTTAGTTTAACAGCATTATAAAGGTAAATTGTATTTGTTATCCAAATACTGGTAGGAAATATTAGATAATTGTGTTACTTGTTATTTCCTCTTTGTGACCAATGTGCTCAAATACCCATGTGGTTTGTTATATAAGCAGAAGATCTAAGAAAGACTACACAGGCTAACATAAATCTTCAAAATGTTATGCAAATAAAAAATCTGTATACTTCCATGAAATGGGCTACTAGGCTAGTCAACAGCTATTTATGTATTTCTTTTTTTTCATGCTATAAATATAGATATAGTACATTTAAAATATCACATTTTCAGATAATTTAATTGGATGAAATGTTTTATGTATAGATTTTTTTAAATGTATTATTATTTGCATTTGATAAACCATTTGATAAACCATTTGGGGTAGGGTTTCTTTATGGTCTGCAACACATGTATGTGTTGTCAACTACTTTACAAAGGGGCAGAGACCCACAAAACATTGCTGTATATTATGGAGGCGACAATTTGAAGTGTTGTCCTTTTTTGAGGGGGTGGGGGGCATATAACTTCACATACAAATAAAAGGAAGCAGAACTTGCATTATTCCTCCCCTGAAAAAGAAAATAGATTATGAACGTGGCATAGTGAAATTCAGGAGATTTAGTAGGTTACCAATTAAACTACCCAAATCTGGCTACATATGCAGTCACAGCTACTGCTGAACGAGTATTAGAGACTACTGCATACATAAGTGTTTGCCCAGTATTGTTTGGTCACTAGAAATGTGCTAGCAAAGCAGTGTTTCCATAAGGAGATATTTTTTGTTCCATTTGGTTAATGTGCTGTGCTAGAGGATACTTATTATTACGGCAAATTACTTTACAGGTACATTACAGTTTTATGCTGTTGCTTGTATTTTGGTGCTGTACAGTTTCTGGATAGAACAATGTCTATTCAACTGTGTTTTGGGTGGTATTAGAGAGCAGAACATAGAGGAGTAATCCCGTTTTATTCCTTTAAAGGGACAGTCTAGTTCAAAATAAACTTTCATGATTTAGATAGTGTGATGGACTCTGGCTACCCCGACTGGGTAGCTCCGCCAGAAGGGTCCTTCCTATACCTGCAACATGCTGCTATGTAGCGGAGCAAAGTGATTATAGCGGGGCCCACCCAAATAACCAGACAGACCCAGTATTTGGGTGAAACAAAGAACAACTTCATTGTGAAAACACACTACTTTTATACAACAACTCATCTTGATAAGGAGTCTTATCAGACCCCAGATCTCCCGCCTTTCCCGACCCTCCAGACAGGCTGGGGCCCCCCATAGTGTCCATTGTCCTATAGGGTGCCAGTGGTACAGAGGAGGCTATTCCAGGGTTATCCCGGAGGAGCTACAACACTTCCAGGATGTTGTTGGAAAGCCCTCGGTCCAAAAAGCGACATGATCCATGGTTGGGGTCCGGAGCTACGTGTGATCAAACATACACTGGGAAGGCCAAGGGGTAATAGGAGTTGTAAGGGGGTCTGTTCCCAAGGGAGCTCCCCTCTGGCAATCAACCCACCTCTTGTCCTCACTAGGAAGTACTAATCCCCAAAAGAGCGGAGTTCTGGGGTGAAGGGCCATAAATGTCAGCAGGTATACGGGGAGGCACAGCCGGCCAGTAGTTCCAGGAGCCTGGTCAGCAGGAGAGGGGTTCGGCGGTCAGAGATCAGTTCTTCCGTGAGAAGGTACGGAACAACAAACAAGTAAAACCAATTGTCTGGGAGATCGAGAATGCTATGAAAAGTCCAAATCCAGTGAGAAATCCCAGGGGGATAGGTACTAGGGGTGGGGGTTTAATCTTGGCAGCCTGGTATCCATGAAAGTGCTCCCCCCTGAAAAGTCCAGCAGACCCGGCTAGATCCACATAGGGTCGGCCTGGGGCTGTCCGGGGAGCTATCCCAATTCGGTTTGCCAGGAAAGTCCGTCAGCATTCCCATTGCTTTTTCCCGGCCGATATTGGATAGTGAAGTTGAAGGGCTGAAAGAATACAGTCCTGGTTACCTCACTATCTCAACAGGTGTATTTTCACCAACCCAGAGCTAGATTTAATTCAAGATAGAATGGAAGACCTTGAAAAAAGTAAAAAGAAAATCATAGCAGCAGATGCAACATCAGATTAAAAGAAATTCCTGAGACCCTAACCTCAAATGAGCTGGAAAGATACTTGACTCAACTCTTCCAGGCTATTACGGGACAAATAGAAGATGATATCTTCCAGATGGAAAGAGCTCATAGGGCTTTGAGAGCGAGACCTAGGGGTGAAGCCCCACCTAGGGATGTTATAGTACAAATGTTTTGCTTTCGAGAAAAGGAAGCAATCCTACCAGCCTCCAGGAAGAATCCAACCTTCAAGTTCCAAGGATCAGTTTTCCAGTTTTATCAGGACCTTTGTGTGAGGACCCTACAGAGGAGAAGTGCCATGAGACCCCTCACACTGCTGTTGAGGAAAAACCAGATCAACTATAGATGGGGATTCCCCTTTGCACTCAACATCATTCACAACGGGATTACATACACTATAAAGGAGGCCCATGACATCTTGAAAAAGGTCTAGTATAGACCGAAACGCATCGACGGGTGAGTCTACTTCTATACACTGTACTTGAGTATTACGCTCTGCACTATTGTATGTTTGTTTCTTCACTTTAGGTGTTATTTGGGACGTGTCGGGCGTCTGAGGAGACCTTGATTCCCATATCGGTCCTGCCATGGTAGCAGGCATTTTTTCCTCATAGGATTTATCTTTTCACAGGAAATCACTGAGAACCTTTTCAGCGTGTTTTATTTTGTTTCATACAGTGGCCACTGATTTTTATCAATATGATGTTTTGATTGGTTGGATTTAACACCACATTTTGGATTATAACACTGTTTTTGGAGAACTTTGATATTAGTGACAATCACAACTTTTGATCTTTTTTGTTTTTTATATATTTTTTCGTTGTTTTTCAATTTTTACACTATTGTGTTCACCCTGCTAGAGTTAATGTTTTATATCTGTTTTGACTGAAGTTAGCTTAATTAAGAAGTGTACCGGAACTATTCTATTTTTATTATTGTTTTATTAACTGTGTTATTATAGGAAATATTATACTTATCTCAAGTAAGGAATCTTATCACTAGAAAGGTGTTCATTTTGAAGCATAGCACATAAATCCACGTTGTTTTCACACAAGCACCACTCACATTATTTAATTGAGGCATTTCTTTCTTTTCCTTCTGGGCACCTCTGAATACTTATTAATACGCTAGTTTACATTATTTTTCATATCACCACCTATTATCAAGGATAGACAGACCTCTTAGAAGTGCCACTGGGATATCAGTGCATATTGATCTACACCATTTCTAATATTTTTATACTTTTGTCGATAGATACTTCTAAACTTCTATCAGCGCGCTAGTCCTATTGATTTTTGTTGATACTCAGATGAGGAGATCATAAACAAGAAACTGGGACACCAGTACATATAGGTCCAAAACTAGTCACCTGCAAGAAAATTGCGGCCGTGAATTCTATAAGAATTTTATATTGTTTTTTATATATATGTTAACTGTTTTTATTTATATGTCAACAGTCTGTTTGTAACATGGATCCATGCCTGTAATAAAGTGTAATTTTTAATTTTTAATCTTCATTGATGAATCTAGATTAATATTGATTTAATCCCATTGTTCAGACCCGGCCTCTTTTGGCGCTTTGGTTTTCCATTTTTATTCTAATAATCCTTTATTGACTACTAGGAGTCAATCTCCAGAGCTAGGGTCTTTTGAGGCAGGCGCTTAGTGTACCCCCCATTGTTACTTTAAAACCAGATCAACTATAGATGGGGATTCCCCTTTGCACTCAACATCATTCACAACGGGATTACATACACTATAAAGGAGGCACATGACATCCCTGATATCTGCAACCATTAAGGTCTGGAACCACCACAGCTACCTACTACCCTGTCTGAAAAGGGGGTCGATGACCACACTAAACCACGCTCCCTACCACAAAGACAGAACTGGACGAAGATCTCCAAGAAGAAACAAAAGACCTGAAGTATTGCCCGGCACAACATAGAGGCGAGAAGCCTAGGATCACCACATTTCCTGGGACAACAATCTTCAGATGAGTATAGAATTACTTTTGATTGTATGACTGTTGATAAGGCTAGAGCCCTAGATATAACTTTTCTTTTGGCTGGTTGGGTAGGCCATAAGAGGAGAAGGAGGCGGGTTAGAGTGATCTAGCAGCTCTACTGGAGACTAAACCATAATGTCTAATAACAGAGGACAAGCTGTGACTTTGAGACTATAAATGAGGAGGGAACTCATAATTTCTAATTATAATAATAAGGGAGTGAGAGGGGTGAACTGATCAACATCAGAAGGGAGGGGATAGCATAAAAACCCCACGCCTCACAGGGCTCCTTTACACTTAAAGTTAAAAAGTCAGTCCAAGATTTCTTATTGCACGTTTGTTGTTATACTTGTTTTGTAAGTTACCTTTGAAAAATGACCACCACTAGTGTATGGGCAACAGGTTTATATACTATACATGTTTTTAAATTTAAATTGTTGTACTGTTTTTTTGTTTATCAATGTTTTGTTACTGTGGTAGTAGGCGCTACACCAAAAGAGAGGGTGGGTATATAGTAGATAGATAGATAGATAGATAGATAGGTAGGAAGGAATGAATTGACTGGTGGCCCATAATATTAGAATTATCTCACACAATGTGAGAGGCCTGAAAACAGAAGTTAAGAGAAAAAATGCACTCACCCAATATTCTAGAGCAAGAGCAGACCTTATAATGTTAAAGGAAACACATTTTGCTAACACAGTGATTCCTAAATATTGGTTGATACATTTCCCTTTACACTACCACTTGACAACTGACATGAAAAAAAGGGGAGTTTCTATTCTTATTCATCAGTTGCTTCAGTTTAACACAGAGCAGGTAATTGCAGACCCGACAGGCAGGTATTTAATTGTCAGAGGGCGCATCCAAAACACCCCAATTACCATATATAATGTGTATGCCCCCAATGAAAAGCAAGATAAATTTTTTAGGCAAATATCACAGCTTCTGACGCAATGGTCCAAATCTTGAATCGTATTAGCAGGTGAATTTAATTTCTCTTTACCTCCCCACAAAACTACAACAATAGCAAAACTAACTAACAAACAGCATAGCCATAATAATATTGTAAAAGCTATTAGGGACTTCTTAGCTATGCATAATATCCTGGACTCTTGGGAGGCTAAATATGGACAGACACTAGACTATACATATTTTTCATATGCACACAGATCTTAGTCCAGGTCGGACTACATTTTTGTCAGTCAGACACTGATACCTAACGTCATTTCATCGTCTATCCAACCATGCGTGTGGTCTGATCATTCACTCATACAAATAGAAATGACGGGTATAATAAACATACCCAGACACCGTTCGTGGACCTTTGACCCGGTGATACTTAAATCCCAACCTACACATAAGACTATGTGTAGGTTGGGACCCTAGAAGAATATTGGTCTTTAAATGAGGGACACCTACTAACTCCATTAACACATGGGCAGCTCATAAACCATATATCAGGGGTTTATTAATAAAAGAAAAATCAATCACCAATAAAACGACTAATGGGACAATAAACAAACTACAAACAGAGATAAGGGAATTGGAGATACATCAACAAACACCACCTACATCTACTTACTCCATACAAAAAAAGAAAGACTATAGCCAAAATTCTAGACTCCAACTCTATTACTTGTACTCCAACAAGCCAGATAAATATCTAGCCCATAAACTACGAGAAAGGGTTAAAAATGTCTCTATTCCACTATTACAAAAAGCGGACGGTAAACGCACTTCCCATCCCCAAGAGATAGCTGATGCATTTGCAAAATACTACACCACTCTTTATGATGGTAAAAAAGTGGAACAAACCCCCCATACGCAGGAACTGCTCAAGAAATTCTTGGCTAATGCTGACATCACGCCGGGACCAGATGGCTTCCCGGGAGAGTATTATAAAATATTTAAGTCAGAACTAGTTCCTCATCTGCAGAAATTCTGCAATGATGTCCTGCAGGACAAAGTGATACCAACTGAAGTGTTAAGCGCTAAAATTGTAGTGATTCCTGAGACAGGCAAGAACCCAGAGAAGTGTCAGAGTTATAGACCAATATCCCTGATAATTCAGGATGTTAAAATGCTCACCAAAATTTTGGCAAATAGGCTCAAGAAGTTGGCTCCAATTCTGGTCCATCCAAACTAGGTGGATTTTATATCGGAGAGGAAAGCACCAGATAACATGAGAACAATATTTTTGGTAGATTATCTGAAGGGAACTGGAACGCCTTCTCTGCTCCTTTCTCTGGATGTGGAGAAGGCGTTTGACAGGATAGACTGGACTTATATGAGCTTAATTCTGATGGAAATGGGATTTGGGGGGCCTTTATAAAGGCAATAAATGAGATATACTCTAACCTGACAGCAGCCATTAGGGCTGCGTGGTTCCAATCCAAAACCATAAATATTCAAAACGGCACTCGTCAGGGCTGCCCCTTATCGCCAATACTGTTTGCCCTATGCATGGAACTATTAGCTGCATGTATCAGAAACAACCCAGATATTTCAGGGGTAAAAGTGAAAGATTCGGAATATAAGTTATCGCTTTTCGCGGATGATGTCCTTGTAACTTTGACTAGACCCTTAATATCTTTACCCAACTTATACCAGACCTTACATGACTTCTCACTCATATCAGGCTATAAGATCAACTTAGATAAGTGCGAAGCATTACCCCTAACTCTTCTGCCACACACAAAAAAATTGATTGAGGCTAACTTCGAATTTGTTTGGGCTAAGAAATCAATTACATACTTAGGTATCAAAATATCAGACACATACCACAATTTATATGACCTGAATTATGTCCCACTATAAATGCAATTACTAGAGATCTGAATAAGTGGAAAGCCTATAAATTCTCCTAGTAAGGTAGGCGATTAAAATGCATATCCTCCCAAGGCTCTTTTGTCTCTTTAGGGCACTCCCGACAGCGGTATCTAGGTCAGATTTGCATAAACTGCAAACTTCCATCAACAGCTATTTAAGAGGAGACAGAAGAGCGAGAATAGCCTTGCATATATTAGCTCGACATAGACAATTAGGAGGTGTAGGTCTGCCGAACCTGACAAACTATTATCATGCGGCTAGACTAGCACAAGCCCCTTTCTGGGCAAGAATAATCATCATATTTTATGGACCAGACTAGAAACGGACCTAGGGGGATATGAATCTCCGGCAGACATATTATGGGATTTAGAGCACACATATGACACTTATAATTATAGAACACTTGCAACAGTTGACAAACTTTCAAGGTTTGGAAATCTCTTACCGGGTCCCTGAAACCTATTCACACAAAATCTAGAACCAAACCAAATACATTTATTTTACACCCAGAATTACATAAACAAGTGGGGAAATGGCTTAACAAGGGACTTTACAGAGTAGCTGACTTTCTAGAAAGAGGCCATATACAGACATAGTCCCAAATACAAAATAGAATCCAACCACTGAAATTACAATGGTTCCTGTACCTTCATAGTTCCTCCGCCATAAATAAATACTGCTCTCCCTGGTCCTCACAAACACTCACAACACTAGAACGTTTAAGCACTACCCCAATCAGACAGAAGAAATTTATCTCAATACTATATTTGACCCTTCAGGGAGCTAAAACTCCAAGCCAATCAACACTAATAGAAAAATGGGAACTAGACACTGGATTGGGCCTTCCAAGAGATAAATGGGACCATGTTTTTAACGATTCAAGCAGGGGACTGATTAATGCTGATCTCAAAGATAGCTGCATCAAGACGGCCTTTAGGTGGTACCTCACCCCGGAGAAAACATGCCATTTCTCGCAAGACGGTACAAACCAATGCTATAGAGGATGTGGGGAAAGAGACCTATCTACACATGTGGTGGGAATGCCCCGAGATAAGGGCTATTTGGGAGCAGCTCTAGAGACTCCTAGGTAGAATACGCAAGACCCAATTATTCTGACAGCAGCACAGGCTCTCTTAAACCACAGACTCACACCGTACAACAAAGCAATTAATATGTTTATTAAGATTCTTTGTACAGCAACTAGAATCTGTATTGCCAGACATTGGAAGGATGGAGCCCCAGCTTTGCAAGAGGTGCTAGATAAAAAAGAACACATATACACTATGTCAGAATTAGCTGCTTCAATACAGGGGGACCAGGGAACAATTTACTTAAATATGGTTTTATTGGATTATGCAAGAGGAGGATTGAAAAAGGAACCACCTGAAGTTAAGTATTATTGCACAAAAAGTAAGGGATAACTTGAGTTCTAAGCCTTCCAGATTATTGGGACTCACTTCACAGACACCATCCTCCCCTAAGAAAGAGTTGAGACTTGATACAGATTAGAGTGTAGATGACCACAAATAGTACCACAGAAATGTATATGTTTGGTTGACATTATTATATTTGTTTTATAGTTTGTTTAAAATTTGCAAAGAATATTTATGAAATCATAGCACAAGATGTAACATGAGAGGAGTCCAATGTAGCACTTTATTGTAGATGTAAATGATAAGACCAGGCCTTTGTGATGACAAGGCCGACTTTGAATACGAGACAAAAGTTTCCTTACTGATTGCGATATGTGAATTTTTGCTATGTTGTATCCTGAAATTTTTGCTTCTAATAAAGAAATATTTCAATTAAATATACAATATGTTTTTCCCTTCAGTGTGTCTGTTTTATAATATCATAAATACAATTGTAATACGTAATTACAAAAACTGACCTAAGTATATATCAGTTGACATTAGAACCAATAGATGTTTACCAGCTGTCTTCTGTAAAAGAACTTTCTCCCTTTAATGACAAGAAGAATTCTCTCTACCACAGAAGACAGTAAATTATTTCTGCAGTATAAAGTAGTTTCCAAATTTTTTGTTATAGTACTGACATTAGAATGTAATAGAAAAAATGACCCCAAAATGCTTCTCAATGCTTCAAAATGCTTCTCGAAATCGATTTACCATGAATGAGAATACAGTTTCTGTAGAAGGGATAGCCTTGGTGACTGATTTGTGGTTCTGAAATGTAGTTGTGATTTCTTTTTTAGACTGAAAATATGGAGTTATAGGAATCTCATGAGGAGATATGTGCTCCGTGTGAGCTGTTTTATAATCTATGGCTATCTTAAACGAGAGCTGCCAAATTAAGAGGGCATAAAAACAAAGCAATTAAAGGGAAAGTTTAGTCAAAATTAAACTTTTCTAATTCAGATAGGGCATGCAATCTTAAACAACTTTCAATTTTATTTTTATCATCAAATTTGTTTTCTTGGTATTCTTTGTTGAAAGCTAAACCTAGGTAGGCTCATATGCTAATTTCGAAGCTCTTGAAGGCCGCCTCTTATCTCAATCCATTTTAACAGTTTTTCTAAAGCTAGGCAGTGCTAGTTCATGTGTGCATATAGATAACAATAGTTATTTATGAGTCAGCACTGATTGGCTGAAATGCAAGTCTAGAAGAAAAGAAATGAGATAAGGGTAGTGTGCACCGACTTAGTTACAAGGTAATAACAGAGGTAAAAAGTGTATTAATATAAGTGTTGGTTATGCAAAACTGTGGAATAGATAATAAAGGGATTATCTATCTTTTTAAACCATAAACATTTTCAAGAAGACTGTCCCTTTAAACAGATCTTATCAGCTATAAAACTTTTATTTATATAAACAAACAAAAAAAGTTAAAACATTTTTTTTTACTACACTTCACTAATGTCTGCTATTGTTCTACAAAATACTATACACTTCAAGACTCGGAATGTATTGTATAAGAGGCAAACATATCTCTGTGTATGACAGCCATATTGTTTTAAGGTAAGCTCCTTAAAAACAAAATTTATGCTAACCTGATAAATGTATTTATTTCTTGACACGGTGAGTCTGCGGATCATCATAATTACTGTTGGGAATATCACTCCTGACCAGCAGGAGGAGGCAGAGAGCACCACAGCAAAAGCTGTTAAGTATTACTTCCCTACCCACAAACCCCAGTCATTGGACCAAAGGGAAAGGAGAGAAAATAAGTAACACAAGGTGCAGAGGGCCTGAGGTTTATATAAAAAGAAAACGTCTGAAAAATACAGGGTAGGCCATGGACTGACCAAGTCAAGAAAGAAAGAAATTCATCAGGTAAGCATACATTTTATTTTCTTTCTAATGACACGGTGAGTCCACGGATCATCATAATTACTGTTGGGAATCAATACCCAAGCTAGAGGACACATATGATAAGGGAGGGACAAGACAGGTAACCTAAACAGAAGGCACCACTGCTTAATGAAACTTTATCCCAAAAGAAGCCTCAGCCGAGGCAAAAGTATTGAATTTATAGAATTTGAAAAAAGTGTGAAAAGATGACCAAGTTGCAGCCTTGCAAATCTGTTCCACAGAAACTTAATTTTTGAAGGCCCAGGAAGAAGAAACAGCCCTTGTGGAATGAGCTGTGATTTTCTTAGGAGGTTGCTGTCCAGCAGTCTCATATGCAAAATGAATCATACTCTTCAGCCAAAAGGAAAGCGAAGTAGTCGTAGCTTTCTGACCCTTACGTTTCCCAGAGAAAACAACAAACAAGGAATAAGACTGGCGAAAATCCTTAGTCGCCTGTAAATAATATTTCAAAGCACGAACCACATCCAGGTTGTGCAACAAACGCTCTTTATAAGAAGATGGGTTAGGACACAAAGAAGAACAAAGATTTCTTGATTAATATTCCTATCCGAAACCACTTTAGGAAGGAAACCTAAGGCAGTACGCAGGACCACCTTATCGGAATGAAAAATAACTGCCCATCTTAATCCTATTAAACCCAAATAGGATTGTACAACAAAAACATCCCATACAGACTTAACTGCAAAAAGTGCCATGTTCTCCTGACCCCAAGAAAATAAAATTAGGCACTTACCTGAATCTCAAAACTGCCTGACAGCAGGACAGCTCACCTGGTTTAAGAGGCACCTTCCTCACATAGACTCGTGGAAAACAAAAAAAGACTGAATAAACCTACTTAGGCTTTTAAAAATACGGCAGCAACAACTGTTTGGGAGGCGCAGTGAGGATTATACCCCACAAGTTCCAAAATGCTTTAAAGCCACCACTGCTCTACTGAAGAGACTGACATGGACTACGGCTAAACCCCAGGAAAAAAACAGAGCAAGCCTGCTCTGCTCAAAAATAATAAAATCTTGATTGAAGAATTCAGACACCGAACTTTACCACCTCCTTGCAACGCAGCAAAGAGAATGACTGGGGTTTGTGGGTTGGGAAGTTATACTTAACAGCTTTTTCTGTGGTGCTCTTTGCTTCCTCCTGCTGGTCAGGAGTGATATTCCCAACAGTAATTATGATGATCTGTGGACTCACTGTGTTATTTGAAAGAAAATATATTACGGCAATGGTCCTCAAAGTTATAGAAAAGCAAAAAACATGTTAAAGTTTATATATATGCATAACAATAATAGTAAAGGATATAAATTATATATACAAGAAGTATTCAATTTAGTTAACATTTATGCTGCATAGTCCTCTATAGTAAGATGCCTCTTTCCATCGATTTATTTAACAGTTTAGGGTTTTATTTACGTGAATGATCAGTATAACATTTAGCATTTTGCTGTTAATTCATTTTAAACTCCAGTAGATAGTTTCAGTTTTATATAATATTGTGCTAACATTGAAGACCTATTCAGAACAGAAATGTACCCGTTTGTAATATACGTTGTAACTACCATTTTAAATGCTATTCCTCTATATAGCTAATGTAGTAAACAATCTATAGCTACTCCATAAAAGCTAAATCATCTAATACAATGAAAACATGTATTACACACAAACAAAAAACTAGTAAGCAATGCTTAAATAAAATAATGATACTAAATGAAACATATATATGCACATAAACCCAATAAAAAACCTTAACATAAATGCATTGTTCACTTCTTGCAGCAAGTATGTCTATGTATGTATATTACTAATAATCCTTACTGGCATGAGTACATAAATTATTTTATAATCAAGTTTCCATTACAGTTAAACTAAAATATGCAATGCATAAATAGTAAAAAAACAAAACCTAATGGCTTCATAGAAGTATTCAGTTCTAGAAAGAAAATAACCTATTGAATGTAAAACTAGCTCACATATACCGCATAATAAATAAACTGAAAGTTTACTTTATAACAAGCCTTAGCAAAATAAATGGAAATAAAAGAAAAGACAGTATGTCTGAAATGAATAATTTACTAATTAAATCTTTTTAATATACTCAGCAAGATAAATAACTGTTCTTACGTCAGCAATAAACCACTTCTATGGAGGGGCAAAGTGTCTCAGCATTTAATAAATGCATTAATACTTACAGTGAGTTTGGCCTGCTCATTTTAATCACTTCCAGGTCAGGGTCACTTGAGTTTAGATTGTTCATATTTGAACGCGCAGCACAGCTGGAGTTAACGGAGCTATTTGCATTGGATGAACTGACAGATTCAGCACTAGAATTTACACTGTTTCTTTTCTCTTCTGTAAGAAACAAAACATAAAAAACAACAGCATAAAAACACTGGAAAAGAAAACACAATAAAACTACTTTATGGCAAAGCATATAACAGAAAAAAAACATAAATCCTTTTAGGTTGTTACATTGTGTAGTTGCTTGATTACAATTCTTTCAAAATGTATTGGCATCTGTGTGTCTACTAGATACAATAACACAGCTATTAACTGTCCCAGAATATAAAATCCACTTGTTTAAAATCATTTTTATGATTAAAGGCAGGGACAAAACTACAGGGAGTGCACAGGGCGCAATTGCGACTGGGCACCCAAGGGTGGGGGCCCAGCTTAAAAAAAAAATATATATATATATATATTTTTTTAACAATAAAAACCGTTGACCTGCCACTGCCTGCACTGATATCATGTGAGTGTGACATGATGCTTCACTAGTGTCTCTGACTACAGGGGTTAGTGTTTCTGTTTTACCCATTGGTGTTTATGTGTGTGTGTGTGTGTGTGTGACTGTTTCTGTATTTATGCATGTATGTGTGTGTGTGTGTGTGCGTGTGCATGTTTGTGGAACCAGCAAATTACAGACCTTGCTACTACAGCATGGGGGGGGGGGCGGGGGGTAAACAGTGTCACTATACAGTACCACTATATACAGTACGGGGGGGGCTGAACCATGTCACAGACTACTGGGGTCACTCTATAAAGTACTGGGGCAGGTAGGGGCAGGCCAGCCATCTCACCGGCAGATTACAGACTGTGTCACTGACTCACTATATACAGTACTGGTGGGTTAAACAGTGTCACTATATACAGTAATAGGGGGTCAGACCATCTCACAGACTCTGGGCACAGGGTACCTCCTTTTGTAGACATGTAATCTGATCTCATTTTTTTCTGTGTTAAATGTAAAAAAATAAATAAAAAAAAAAAGATATTTATCAAATTCACTATTTTTTGGGGGGGGTGGGGGAGCCCTTCTTAGATTCTTGCACCTGGGCCCTGTCGTTCTAGTTACACCTCTGATTAAAGGGTCAGAGAAACATGTTTTAAAAGGCAATCTATATTGCAGCTGTATCAAAGCATAGCACACTAGTGTGATGCTCATGTATGTGTGCACATAAACTATTTTTTTTTTCATCACAAGACTATGAAGAAACAAAAATTTGCAGGCATGTCTGAATTTCTGTTTATGACACTGCATTATATTATAACATTATATTACATACAAAAAACCTGTGTGTCTTCTGCACCAATGGAACAATTCAACTGATAATGAAATGAACAGTGAGCCAATCAGGAGCAGAATATGCATGTGTACCCACCAGCCACCAGTGGTAGACAAATGATATGTTTAGCTCCTTTGCAAGCCCACATATACATGCCCACATTTGTGCAATAATAAATTGCTACACCTTGAGATTTGTATATCAAATGTTTAGTTATGCATAATGAAACAACTTTGCAATATATTTTTATTGTTTATTTTGCTCCCTTTTCAATTAATTTATCTATATTTATTTATTAATTAATTTAATCTAAAAAGGAAACAATTTATAATTTTGAGACTTTGAAATGCACCTCGATGACTTTTTAAGGCTACATATCTGCTACATATCTGGCACAAAAGTGCAAAACAATGTATTTTATACTAACTTTATGACCATGCCTAGCCTTGTTGTCTGCAGACTAAAGCCCTGATTGGCTCCTCTAAATAAGGCAAATGGTGGGTGGAGTTTGTCTATTGAAAAATAACTGGTGATGTGTTATTCTATAGCAACACAACTGAAATGACGTGTAAGTACAAGGTGTTTACTGTCCCTTTATTTATAGCATCATTATAATCCTTTAACATCTGGTATGAATAACAAAACTCTACAAGCTAAAATCTACATTATGATATAGACTTTAATCATCTAAGCTGATAAGTGTACTTTACCTAACTGAAAGCAGTTCATCATTAACTACATGTATGTTTTTATGGTATTTATTTTAACCAACTGATGATTGTAGTTAGGAGAATATAATGGATGTGCACAATTTAGATCTATATATTTTCTCTGCATCTATGTCTTGTTGATAATCTATATACATTCAAGAAATCAAGATAAAAAAAAACAAGCAAAAGTTGATACCTTACCTGAGTGTAAAAAATGAGAGCAATGTACTTAAATAGAAAAATGCACATAACCATGCAATGGCTAGCAAGTCATTTAAGCACATAACATATTTTCACATATCTGTGTGTGTGTCTTGAAATTTACAGTGGTTTAAAACACAAAATAAAAAAATATAAACTTTTACAAAGTTCTTCCACAGTTTTTAGTTTTTGTTTAGCTTTAAAATGACAGCAAACAGTTACTAGCAAAAGCCCTTATTCCCGCCATTGCAAAACAAAGCCACAGGCTAATCTATATCTCTGCCTTTTGGAACACTGTGCATTGCTGCTGGAATATTTTACACAAACTAACAAACAATAGATATTAATCTTGATCCCAGTTGATCCTGCTTATTTGTATTTATTATAGTTATACAATATTTCCCATATTGATTGCAGAAATGTGCTTTAAGAAAGACCATATATTGGCAATCTGACTAGCAACAGACTCTGAACATGTATTGAAGGACATATTTGATCTATTTGATAATATTAAGACCCCTTTAATGTTTGGCGCTTTATAAATTTAGCGCTGCGGAATCTGTTGGCGCTCTACAAATAACCAATAATAATAATAACTATAAATAAAGAATAATAATATATTTATTTCATAGGTAGTATATATAATATTTGCTTACTGGCTCTCTAAGTTAAAAATAAAATAAAAATAAAGCATCCATTTAAGCCCCTCATGTACTAATCAAGGGCTATGGTTATATAAAAAAAGTTATGTTACTGACATTTTAATTTTCTTTAAGCTTAAAGGGACATTAAACACTAAATACATGCTAGATAGAATGATGCATTCAAAGAAAAGATTAGTCCATGATTAACATGTAGATTTATTTTTTAAAGTTTCATTAGTTGTTTAAATAGTGAGAAAAAAACATAATTTATGTAAGAACTTACCTGATAAATTCATTTCTTTCATATTAGCAAGAGTCCATGAGCTAGTGACGTATGGGATATACATTCCTACCAGGAGGGGCAAAGTTTCCCAAACCTCAAAATGCCTATAAATACACCCCTCACCACACCCACAATCAGTTTAACGAATAGCCAAGAAGTGGGGTGATAAGAAAAAAAGTGTGAAGCATAAATATAAGGAATTAGAATAATTGTGCTTTAGACAAAAAAATCATAACCACCACAAAAAAGGGTGGGCCTCATGGACTCTTGCTAATATGAAAGAAATGAATTTATCAGGTAAGTTCTTACATAAATTATGTTTTCTTTCATGTAATTAGCAAGAGTCCATGAGCTAGTGACGTATGGGATAATGACTACCCAAGATGTGGATCTTCCACGCAAGAGTCACTAGAGAGGGAGGGATAAAATAAAGACAGCCAATTCCGCTGAAAAAAATCCACACCCAAAAATAAAGTTTAAATCTTATAAAGAAAAAAACTGAAAATATAAGCAGAAGATTCAAACTGAAACAGCTGCCTGAAGTACTTTTCTACCAAAGACAGCTTCAGAAGAAGAAAACACATCAAAATGGCAGAATTTAGTAAAAGTATGCAAAGAAGACCAAGTTGCTGCTTTGCAAATCTGATCAACCGAAGCTTCATTCCTAAACGCCCAGGAAGTAGAAACTGACCTAGTAGAATGAGCTGTAATCCTTTGAGGCGGAGTTTTACCCGACTCGACATAAGCATGATGAATTAAAGATTTCAACCAAGATGCCAAAGAAATGGCAGAGGCCTTCTGACCTTTCCTAGAACCAGAAAAGATAACAAATAGACTAGAAGTCTTACGGAAATTCTTAGTAGCTTCAACATAATATTTCAAAGCTCTAACTACATCCAAAGAATGCAATGATTTCTCCTTAGAATTCTTAGGATTAGGACATAATGAAGGAACCACAATTTCTCTACTAATGTTGTTGGAATTCACAACCTTAGGTAAAAATTTAAAAGAAGTTCGCAACACCGCCTTATCCTGGTGAAAAATCAGAAAAGGAGACTCACAAGAAAGAGCAGATAATTCAGAAACTCTTCTGGCAGAAGAGATGGCCAAAAGGAACAAAACTTTCCAAGAAAGTAATTTAATGTCCAATGAATGCATAGGTTCAAACGGAGGAGCTTGAAGAGCCCTCAGAACCAAATTCAAACTCCAAGGAGGAGAAATTGACTTAATGACAGGTTTTATACTAACCAAAGCTTGTACAAAACAATGAATATCAGGAAGATTAGCAATCTTTCTGTGAAAAAGAACAGAAAGAGCAGAGATTTGTCCTTTCAAGGAACTTGCAGACAAACCTTTATCCAAACCATCCTGAAGAAACTGTAAAATTCTCGGAATTCTAAAAGAATGCCAGGAAAAATGATGAGAAAGACACCAAGAAATATAAGTCTTCCAGACTCTATAATATATCTCCCTAGATACAGATTTACGAGCCTGTAACATAGTATTAATCACAGAGTCAGAGAAACCTCTTTGACTAAGAATCAAGCGTTCAATCTCCATACCTTTAAATTTAAGGATTTGAGATCCTGATGGAAAAAAGGACCTTGCGACAGAAGGTCTGGCCTTAACGGAAGAGTCCACGGTTGGCAAGAGGCCATCCGGACAAGATCCGCATACCAAAACCTGTGAGGCCATGCTGGAGCTACCAGCAGAACAAACGAGCATTCCTTCAGAATCTTGGAGATTACTCTTGGAAGAAGAACTAGAGGCGGAAAGATATAGGCAGGATGATACTTCCAAGGAAGTGACAATGCATCCACTGCTACCGCTTGAGGATCCCTGGATCTGGACAGATACCTGGGAAGTTTCTTGTTTAAATGAGAGGCCATCAAATCTATTTCTGGAAGTCCCCACATTTGATCAATCTGAAGAAATACCTCTGGGTGAAGAGACCATTCGCCCGGATGTAACGTTTGGCGACTGAGATAATCCGCTTCCCAATTGTCTATACCTAGGATATGAACCGCAGAAACTAGACAGGAGCTGGATTCCACCCATACCAGAATTCGAGATACTTCTTTCATGGCCAGAGGACTGTGAGTCCCTCCTTGATGATTGATGTATGCCACAGTTGTGACATTGTCTGTCTGAAAACAAATGAACGATTCTCTCTTTAGAAGAGGCCAAGACTGAAGAGCTCTGAAAATTGCACGGAGTTCCAAAATATTGATCGGTAATCTCACCTCGTGAGATTCCCAAACCCCTTGTGCTGTCAGAGACCCCCACACAGCTCCCCAACCTGTAAGACTTGCATCTGTTGAAATTAGAGTCCAGGTCGGAAGAACAAAAGAAGCCCCCTGAACTAAACGATGGTGATCTGTCCACCACGTCAGAGAGTGTCGAACAATCGGTTTTAAAGATATTAATTGAGATATTTTTGTGTAATCCCTGCACCACTGGTTCAGCATACAGAGCTGAAGAGGCCGCATGTGAAAACGAGCAAAGGGGATCGCGTCCGATGCAGCAGTCATAAGACCTAGAATTTCCATGCATAAGGCTACCGAAGGGAATGATTGTGACTGAAGGTTTCGACAAGCTGATATCAATTTTAGACGTCTCTAGTCTGTCAAAGATAGAGTCATGGACACTGAATCTATCTGGAAACCTAAAAAGGTTACCTGTGTCTGAGGAATCAATGAACTTTTAGGTAAATTGATCCTCCAACCATGATGTTGAAGAAACAACACAAGTCGACTCGTATGAGATTCTGCTAAATGTGAAGACTGAGCAAGTACCAAGATATCGTCCAAATAAGGAAATACCACAATACCCTGTTCTCTGATTACAGACAGAAGGGCACAGAGAACCTTCGTAAAAATTCTTGGAGCTGTAGCTAGGCCAAACGGCAGAGCCACAAACTGGTAATGCTTGTCTAGGAAAGAGAATCTCAGAAACTGATAGTGATCTGGATGAATCGGAATATGCAGATATGCATCCTGTAAATCTATTGTAGACATATAATGCCCTTGCTGAACAAAAGGCAGGATAGTCCTTACAGTTACCATTTTGAATGTTGGTATCCTTACATAACGATTCAATATTTTTAGATCCAGAACTGGTCTGAAGGAATTCTCCTTCTTTGGTACAATGAAGAGATTTGAATAAAACCCCAGTCCCTGTTCCAGAACTGGAACTGGCATAATTACTCCAGCCAACTCTAGATCTGAAACACATTTCAGAAATGCTTGAGCCTTCGCTGGGTTTACTGGGACACGGGAAATAAAAAATCTCTTTGCAGGAGGCCTTATCTTGAAGCCAATTCTGTACCCTTCTGAAACAATGTTCTGAATCCAAAGATTGTGAACGGAATTGATCCAAATTTCTTTGAAAAAACGTAATCTGCCCCCTACCAGCTGAGCTGGAATGAGGGCCGCACCTTCATGTGGACTTAGGAGCTGGCTTTGATTTTCTAAAAGGCTTGGATTTATTCCAGACTGGAGATGGTTTCCAAACTGATACCGATCCTGAGGATGAAGGATCAGGTTTTTGTTCCTTGTTGTGACGAAAGGAACGAAAACGATTATTAGACCTAAATTTACCTTTAGATTTTTTATCCTGTGGTAAAAAAGTTCCTTTCCCTCCAGTAACAGTTGAGATAATAGAATCCAACTGAGAACCAAACAATTTATTACCCTGGAAAGAAAGGGAAAGCAGAGTAGACTTAGAAGACATATCAGCATTCCATGTTTTAAGCCATAAAGCTCTTCTTGCTAAAATAGCTAGAGACATATACCTGACATCAACTCTAATGATATCAAAGATGGCATCACAAATAAAATTATTAGCATGTTGAAGAAGAATAATAATGCTATGAGAATTATGATCTGTTACTTGTTGCGCTAAAGCTTCTAACCAAAAAGTTGAAGCTGCAGCAACATCCGCTAAAGATATAGCAGGTCTAAGAAGATTACCTGAACAAAAGTAAGCTTTTCTAAAGGATCCTTAAAGGAAGTACCATCTGCCGTAGGAATAGTAGTACGCTTAGCAAGAGTAGAGACAGCCCCATCAACCTTAGGGATTTTGTCCCAAAACTCTAATCTGTCAGATGGCACAGGATATAATTGCTTAAAACGTTTAGAAGGAGTAAATGAATTACCCAAATTATTCCATTCCCTGGAAATTACTTCAGAAATAGCACTAGGGACAGGAAAAACTTCTGGAATAACTACAGGAGATTTAAAAACCTTATCTAAACGTTTAGATTTAGTATCAAGAGGACCAGAATCCTCAATTTCTAATGCAATTGGGACTTCTTTAAGTAAAGAACGAATAAATTCCATTTTAAATAAATATGAAGATTTATCAGCATCAACCTCTGAGACAGAATCCTCTGAACCAGAAAAACCATTATCAGAATCAGAATGATGATGTTCATTTAAAAATTCATCTGAAAAATGAGAAGTTTTAAAAGACTTTTTACGTTTACTAGAAGGAGGAATAACAGACATAGCCTTCTTAATGGATTTAGAAACAAAATCTCTTATGTTATCAGGAACACTCTGAGTATTAGATGTTGACGGAACAGCAACAGGTAATGTAACAGTACTAAAGGAAATATTATCTGCATTAACAAGTTTGTCATGACAAACAGTACAAACAGCAGCTGGAGGAACAGATACCATAAGTTTACAGCAGATACACTTAGCTTTGGTAGCTCCAGCACCAGGCAGCGATTTTCCAGAAGTATCTTCTGACTCAGTTTCAACGTGGGACATCTTGCAATATGTAATAGAAAAAACAACATATAAAGCAAAATTGATCAAATTCCTTAAATGACAGTTTCAGGAATGGGAAAAATGACGGCGGAAACAGAAAAAAAATGTTTGCGCCAAAAAAGTCAGCGCCAAGAATGACGCAATAAAATGAAGCATTTTCAGCCCCCGCGAGCCTAACAGCCCACAGGGAAAAAGTCAAATTTTAAGGTAAGAAAAAAATTGATTTATTCATATGCATTATCCCAAATATGAAACTGACTGTCTGAAATAAGGAATGTTGAACATCCTGAGTCAAGGCAAATAAATGTTTGAATACATATATTTAGAACTTTATAAAAAAGTGCCCAACCATAGCTTAGAGTGTCACAGAAAATAAGACTTACTTACCCCAGGACACTCATCTACATGTTGTAGAAAGCCAAACCAGTACTGAAACAAAAATCAGCAGAGGTAATGGTATATAAATAAGAGTATATCGTCGATCTGAAAAGGGAGGTAAGAGATGAATCTCTACGACCGATAACAGAGAACCTATGAAATAGACCCCGTAGAAGGAGATCATTGAATTCAAATAGGCAATACTCTCCTCACATCCCTCTGACATTCACTGCACGCTGAGAGGAAAACCGGGCTCCAACCTGCTGCGGAGCGCATATCAACGTAGAATCTAGCACAAACTTACTTCACCACCTCCATAGGAGGCAAAGTTTGTAAAACTGATTTGTGGGTGTGGTGAGGGGTGTATTTATAGGCATTTTGAGGTTTGGGAAACTTTGCCCCTCCTGGTAGGAATGTATATCCCATACGTCACTAGCTCATGGACTCTTGCTAATTACATGAAAGAAAGTGTAACATTTTAGTGTCTATAAAACAATGGGAGCTGCCATGTTGTAACTTGTGTTACCTTCTCTGCTGTGGCCAATTAGAGACAGTTATAAATAGGTCACTAGAGTGTGTAGCCAATGACTGTGTGGAATAGAACAGTGTTCTGCACTTCCATTTCTAACAGGAACTGAAAAGCTCACAATTTCAGAATGGAATTACAGGCAAAGAGGACAAAATAAATAATGAAAGTATATTGCAGAGTTGTTTTATATATACAATTTATCATTTTATATTACCATCTCAAAGTGTTTAATGTCCCTTTAAAACTATTCTGTAAAATATATGGTTGTGGTAGATGGTGTTTTCAACTGTCATATTTTCCAAAAGGTAAACTAAGCAACTGCATGTGTGTTAGAACCAATAGCTTGGGACATTTACTAGTTCTCCAATAAATACAGAACAGCTGACCTTTTTGCCTTTCTAATCTATGTACTTAACATAAAAAAAACGAGAAAGAGGAAGGAAAAACTACAATACCAACTGTCAGATGAAACAGTTATTTTCTTTTTTTCTTTCCTTATTTTTTGCTACTAGCAGAAGAAAGAGAGCATAGCAAGACAAAGATGAATGCTTTTATGGGATGATAAAATTAGTATTCTTATTGGTCCTCTATAGAAGACAATTCTCCAAGAGACTGCAAACATTCTAAATACATTCTGGTGCCAGTGAAAACTTTTTTTTTGGAATATGGATCAATATTTGGGGGGGGGGGTAAGCAGTGCATAAAAATGTAGTGTTAAAGCAGTAAATAAACAACTATTAGATTAAACTGGGTGTTATAAAAACACTGTACATTAAAAAAAAGCAGAAAAACAAACAAACAGATGTTTGACTTTGAACTTCCACCCCATATCTTAACCACGGCCTCAGCTGCATTTTTTTCTAGCTCCTTTGCTGAAAACTTAAATTATTCTATACATCCTTTTACAGAAAATGAACAGGTCTCTTAAATGGAAAATATCTTGAGCTTGATTATCCAGACGTCAATACCCACAGTACAGTTGGCAGTTTTGCTGTGTGTTTGCATAAAGCTCCACAACAGTGTAGATTTTTTTCCCCAACATTACTGTACACAAGATCTTTATAACTTTCTGTATCCATCTGAGGCTATTTATCCGATCTGCATGACTTAGGAACCTTCTGTTGTGTGCTACTCTCCTTATCTTTGACTTTGGGTTTATGAATCAGTGTTTGCATCTGTACTTTTCTCTACTGTTCTCCGTTCACAGTAATTTTGTTTTTGATCACATGATGTGATGGATGAAATGTTCATAGGGTTACTAGCTGGACAACACCAAACTAAAAAACATCATATATATATTTTTCCCAACTGACCAGTGATTTTATCCCCTTGGCTAGTAATACATACAAAGCAGTGGTTTTAACCTTATTTGGCTACCAGTGATATGCACCCTTTGGCTGTCTGTAACACATTACCTGAGTTGTTACCTTTTGGTTGAGAGTAGTATACACACAAACCAGTGATATAACTTCTTTTGTACAGCAATTGTGCCAGTAACAATTAGAGCAGTCATTTAAAACGTGTATATGCCAGTAAGAAATATGAACTTTTTTTGTGCCCAGGCTACATAGATCATCGATTTGTATCCCATTCATACAGAAACACATAGGGTAGGCCAGGATTTCCTGCAGCTACTGTAGTTATCTGTTGTTCTTCTGTTCTCCCTTTATTCCAGCTTTCCCACACACGTGCCACACAATTCTTTACAAATATAGACACTTCAAGCTTGTGGCACTGTTCATGCTCAATAATGTAATGAATAAGCAGTAACAAGTTCTTAGAGATATCTCTGTAAAGCATGAAAGCTGAGCTCAAGGGCAAAATGATAACACTGCTTTGGCATGACATTTAGCTTTGAGGCCTCAGTAAAGCATTGGCCAGCATTTTTAAGTGTTCATTGCTGTAGATTCCCATATGGTAAAGAGCAAGCTTAACAAGTAGACATAGCAATTGTTCTATTGGAAGGACTGAATTTGCAGCAGAATTGCAGCTAAACATTTGTGATTCTTGTGTTTCTGCTACTGATTCAGAGAAATCAGTCAATTGTAAGGCTTCTATGGTTATAGAGAGCAGAATGACTGGGGATGTTTCTTCAATGATTGGCTCTTTTACTGAGTTGTTTGGCTGTACGTCACCCTTTTCCTTTGAGAATACTTAAAGGAAATCTACATTTAATTCTGGTCACTGCATGTAACTGTGTATATGCAGATCTTCCTCCACTTCCTCTGATTCACAGTGGTTAGGTTCCTAGCCCCAAGGTAGAAGTAATTCACATTTACTATAAAAGCTGAGGTGTTTGGGTATCAACCTTCTCATAAAATGAGCCACAATGACATTTCTTTAACACTTGAAGTAAAAGTAAACATATTTCAGAAATGCTACTAATATCAGAAAAAATATATACTTCTATATAAGGAAACTTTACATGAGCAAGATATATGTTATGAACGTTCATCAACCTCTACATTGTATTTACACAGTGAAGACAAGAAGCAATTATTCCAATAAAGAGGAGCTTTCTGACTAAAATTAAGAGAGGTGGAGAAAAGTAAGGGACAGATACATGAATGCAGGGTCATTTAATAACCCCAGAACCTTAGATAATAGACCCACCTTTTATATAACACGTCTGATCATATCCAAAATACGTTAGAAATATATTTACATGGGGGGAAATAATCCTAAGGATGCATACACTCAGTACTACCATTCTAGGACCTGACTGAATAATGGAAGTCTAAGGTCAAGTTTTCCAAGAAAAGCTAAAAAGCAAGTCCATGGGTGTAGGAGGTTCCACCCTTGCTAGTGTAGTCCATCAACTATTAGCAGACTGAGGCTCTCTCTAAGAACTACCAGAACTAAATGTGTCAAGCTCGTCTGTAGTCAGTTACTGTATTTCCATTATCCAATCGTCTGTATTTCATATGTAAAGTAAAAGAATCATAAGCCATAAAGCAATCAAAGCTTCTTTGCCAATATGTCTTTACTCCGCCGTTCTCTTTGCATATGATTTGAGGAAATGTATTTCCTTTTAAAATGAAGAATAATTCATGGTTACTCCAAATGTTTTAATACACTGGGTGCTGTAAGATCTCTCAAGTCTGTGTGTATGGCACAAACATCCTATATATGAATATATGTAGGAGAGAAAAGACACATTAAAGACATCTTTATGATTTTGTTTCTTACTCCAAGAAGGCCCAAGACAGTTTATCACACTGATTGAAAACAAATGTTATATTCTCAAAGGGGCATAAAGGTCAAAATAAAACTTATATTGTTTAGATAGAGCATGGTATTTTAAAAGACTTTCAATTTACTCTATTATCAAATATGCTTAATTATCTTTGTTATTCTTTGTTGAAAAGCATACCCAGAAAGGCTGAGTAGTAGCAATGCACTACTGTGAGCTAGCTACACATGTGCTTCTTGCCATTAGCTTAAAGATGTGTTCAGCTAGGCCCCACTAGTGCATTTTCTGAATGCACTATTATATCCGTTTAACTATTAGGATATTGATTTATTGTTAAAGGGACGTGAAACCCAAATAGTTTCTTTCACAGTTCAGATAGCATGTGATTTTAAGCAACATTCCAATTTACTTATATTATATAAGTTGTTTTGTTCTCTTCGTATCTTCTTATTAAAAAGAATACCTAGGTAGGCTCAGGAGCTGCTGATTGGTGGCTGCACATATTTGGTTCATGTTATTGGCTCACTCAATGTGTTATCTAGCTCCCAGGAGTGCATTGCTGCTTCTTTAACAAAGGAATAGCAAGGATAACAAGGATAGCAAAGGAATTAAGCAAATTAGATACTATAAGGAAAATTGTAAAAGTTGTTTAAAATTGTATTCTCTATCTGAATGATGAAATATATATTTTGAGTTTCATGTCCCTTTAAGTATAAATCTTATTTTTCTTAATTACATTTCCAGTTAATGGTATTGCTAAAAACGGCTAACTGGAAAATTAATCTGGGGGCCTAGATTTTGTTACTATTAACAATTTCTAAACATATAAATATACGTATATAATTATATATATTTGTTACCTGAAAGGTAAACTGGCATTTAATTTACTATATTTTTGTAGACACATTGATTCACTTTGGATTAAAAAAAAAATAATATTTATTTTCAACTAGTCACTTATTTTACTGGCTCATATGACTGTAGATTTTATTAGTGCTGTTATTTATAAAACAAATGACCACTTTT
Organism: Bombina bombina; assembly: GCF_027579735.1. Classification (NCBI taxonomy): domain Eukaryota; kingdom Metazoa; phylum Chordata; class Amphibia; order Anura; family Bombinatoridae; genus Bombina; species Bombina bombina. The sequence goes on from NC_069504.1 coordinate 422,895,217, forward strand.
CCATTTCAATGTATATTTTTTGCCGGGTTTTTGGCCGGCTTCCATGCTATTGCAAATTGCACTAAATCTGTATTTTACATTAACTGGAGTTCTTTTCTCTCCAAATTTCTGTTATAACAAACAAATTTGGAACAGCTCATACATTTCCCATTCATGGAATATTCAGGACATAATTAATTTAAATCTCTAGATACTGTAAGATCTTCGATTAAAACTTCATATAGTTAATATGTCATCTAGTTATTAAGGGTGTTAAATATCTACATGATATATTTAACTATTTAACAAAAGGAAAAAAAAATCTGTGTGCATAGAAAGTATCACAATGAACTACCAATGCTACTATTTCAATACTTGTATTTATTTTATAAAAAATAATAAAAAATAATATATATATATATATATATATATATATAAACAAAGTTAAATGTACAATCTAGTAATGATATATTATTTATGACAATTATAAAGAAGTAGCTAAGAAGGATATATTACTCCTTCTTATAAAAGAAAGGGAATTCAGCACTCTTTTGTATTAAGAATAGGCTGACCATATTTCCTTGAGACAAAAACGGGACATTGAGATGTCAAAAACGGGACGGGGTTAATATTCTTTATTCATAGGAAAAAAAAGTAAGATTTTAACAAAAGTTAACTTTTATGACATGAATATAAACTATTGTGCCAACAATTATCCTTCAGTGACAGAACTCATATAATTTTTTTTAGGTAGACGTAGAGCTATAACATCTAAATACCAATCCACTGTTTTTCACAATGTTCCCATGATCTAAATAGGAATGTGACATGTGTATATTTTTTAATCACATGCCCTTAACTCAATGTTTTCAAAATTTAAATTATCCTCTATGTTGTCAACGCAAATTCCCCCATATTGACTGATTTTAAAGGGTAAAAGTGTAGCCTCTGAACAGGCATTTGGTTTAAAGATCTGGATTAGTAGTTGTAGATTTTTTTTAACTGAGTTGCCCAAGATCATTGTTACATGGTGGAAGAACTGAGAAAAATATGGAAATAGTTACTTGATAATGATAACCATTATTTATAACGTCTGTACAACCAGCACTGCAGCAGCATAATAAGCATAATTAATGACAATTTAATTGATTAACAGGCACAGACACTGGTCTTACCTTGGTCGTGCACAATTCTTGCAGAACTTAGACAGTTGATCTACTTGATCACTATCGCCTAGATTTAGAGTTCTGCGTTAGCTGTCCAAACCAGCGCTCGCTGGTATTTAGAGTCAGTCAGGAAAGGGTTTAACGCTCACTTTCCAGCCGCGACTTTTCCATACCGCAGATCCCCCTATGCCAATATTGTATCCTATCTTTTCAATGGGATCATTCTAACGCCGGTATTTAGAGTCTTGGCTGAAGTGAGCGTTAGAAATCTAACGACAAGACTCCAGCCGCAGAAAAAAGCCAGGAGTTAAGAGCTTTCTGGGCTAATGCCGGTTCATAAAGCTCTTAACTACTGAGCTCTAAAGTACACTAACACCCATAAACTACCTATGTACCCCTAAACAGAGGCCCCCCCACATCGCCGCCACTCTATTAATTTTTTTTAACCCCTAATCTGCCGACCGCACACCGCCGCAACCTACATTATCCCTATGTACCCCTAATCTGCTGCCCCTAACATCGCCGACCCCTACATAATATTTATTACCCCCTAATCTGCCCCCCCCCAACGTCGCCGCTACCTACCTACAATTATTAACCCCTAATCTGCCGACCGGACCTCACCGCTGCTATAATAAATGTATTAACCCCTAATCCGCCTCACTCCCACCTCAAAAACCCTATAATAAATAGTATTAACCCCTAATCTGCCCTCCCTAATATCGCCGACACCTAACTTCAAGTATTAACCCCTAATCTGCCGACCGGACCTCGCCGCTACTCTAATAAATGTATTAACCCCTAAAGCTAAGTCTAACCCTAACACTAACACCCCCCTAAGTTAAATATAATTTTATTCTAACAAAATAAAATAATTCTTATTAAATAAATTATTCCTCTTTAAAGCTAAATACTTACTTGTTAAATAAACCCTAATATAGCTACAATATAAATAATAATTATATTGTAGCTATTTTAGGATTTATATTTATTTTATAGGCTACTTTGTATTTATTTTAACCAGGTACAATAGCTATTAAATAGTTAATAACTATTTAATAGTTACCTAGTTAAAATAATTACAAAATTACCTGTAAAATAAATCCTAACCTAAGTTACAATTAAACCTAACACTACACTATCAATAAATTAATTAAATAAACTATCTACAATTATCTGCAATTAAATCAACTTAACTAAATTACAAAAAAAACAAAAAACAATAAATTACAAAAAAAACAAACACTAAATTACAAAAAATAAAAAAAGATTACAAGAATTTTAAACGAAGTACACCTACTCTAAGCCCCCTAAAAAAATAACAAAGCCCCCAAAATAAAAAAATGCCCTACCCTATTCTAAAATAAAAATTTTAAAGCTCTTTTACCTTACCAGCCCTTAAAAGGGCCTTTTGCGGGGCATGCCCCAAAGAAAACAGCTCTTTTGCATTTAAATAAACATACAATACCCCCCCCCCCAACATTACAACCCACCACCCACATACCCCTAATCTAACCCAAACACCCCTTAAAAAACCTAACACTAAGCCCCTGAAGATCTTCCTACCTTATCTTCACCATGCCGGGTATCACCGATTCGTCCAGAAGAGGGTCCGAAGTCTTCATCCTAACCGGCAAGAAGAGGTCCAGAAGAGGGTCCGAAGTCTTCATCCTATCCGGCAAGAAGAGGGCATCCGGACCGGTAGACATCTTCATCCAGGGGGCATCTTCTATCTTCTTCCATCCGGCGCGGAGCGGGACCATCTTGAAGCAGCCGACGCGGATCCATCCTCTTCTAACGACGTCCTAAGTCCGAATGAAGGTTCCTTTAAGGGACGTCATCCAAGATGGCGTCCCTCGAATTCCGATTGGCTGATAGGATTCTATCAGCCAATCGGAATTAAGGTAGGAAAAATCTGATTGGCTGATTGAATCAGCCAATCAGATTCAAGTTCAATCGGATTGGCTGATCCAATCAGCCAATCAGATTGAGCTCACATTCTAGTACATGTTAGGGTGTTAGATGCAGACTTAGGAAGTGTTTCCCCATAGGAAACAATGGGGCTGCGTTAGGAGCTGAACGCTGCTTTTTTGCAGGTGTTAGGTTTTTTTTCAGCTAAAACTTCCCCATTGTTTTCTATGGGGGAATCGTGCACGAGCATGTTTTTGAAGCTGGCCGCGTCCGTAAGCACCACTGGTATTTAGAGTTGAAGTGGCGGTAAATTATGCTCTACGCTCCCTTTTTGGAGCCTAACGCAGCCCTTCTGAGAACTCTAAATACCAGCGTTGTTTAAAAGGTGCGGGGGGAAAAAAGCATGCGTAGCTAACGCACCCCTTCTAACGCAAAACTCTAAATCTAGGCGTCTGTTTGTATGTTCACACTGTGACACAAGAAGATGGCAAGAATTATCTCTCTGATGATGGTCAGCCGCTAATTCAGATGATGGCAGAGGCAGATGATCATCACATCAGATGATGACAGATCTAGTCCGACTCCTGTCCTTACTAGGCACTAGCTAGTAGTTCTAACTTCCCTCTCGTGACTAGTCTCTCTCCTCAGCTGAGTCTGACCTGCTGTCACTTGCTTTCAATGATCACGCCCCTAATGGCGGGCACCATAGACGTGGTGCTGTGGACCATGTGGGCATGGCCACCCAACCCTGCAGTTAAAAAAACTGCCCTCCCCGCCGGCATGGAGTTTAAAAATGTTTAGTAAGTGGTGTGTGTGCTAAAACATGACACTTGCACTGGCCGCACGGTCTGATAACCCTCAAAACGGGACAAAATGAATATTATTAAAGAAACAACGGGACAGGGGAAGAAACATAAAATAACGGTACTGTCCCTTTCAAAATGGGACGTATGGTCAGCCTAATTAAGAACCATATATTTATTTATAAAAAAACAAATTTATTATATAAGAAACCAAAGAAGCCTCTTTGCCACATATTCTATAAAAAGTACATGCAAACCCAATTCTTACATATCTGTATGATAGGATACAAATAGGATAACTAATCTTTCACATTAAAACACCTATTGTTACAATCTATTATGAGCTGTTACAGGAAACCTCTAAAACAAACAATGTGGTACAGAAAGTCCCATATGTAAAGACAAAGTAGTTGCTGGTGAAAAAGCGTCCAGGTTAGATGATATATATTAAGCTATTATATGCACAGTTCATAACTTAGGTGCCCACTCTTTCCGGTGAATAACCGCGGTTCACACCGCACTCTAGGTTTAAACCGGACTTGTATGAGAGCTAGCAAAGTCAATACTGTACGTGACCTGAGCGGTGGAAGCGGCTTGTATTCCCCTCCTGGGACTCCCTTTCACGGGAGCTCGTACACACACGAGTAGTTTGAATTAATCTGTTAAGCCCTCCTACATCTCTGACGTCACTGGACCGCTTGTAAAGAGCTCCGGTGCAAACGTACACACACCTGCCTTGTATGCAAACAGCACTACTCAGTGAGAGGTGAATAGACACATGAACCTCTTCTCTCTCAAAAGGCCATCTCCCAGCAGGGTGCTAAAACCGTGCAAACCGATTCCAAGACAGTCCCGGTATTAATATTTACACCAGCATCCAAGCAAGATTTACACTTAATCACCATACTCAGTCTCAGCGGCTCATATGAATCCAATGTACAGGGGGTATTGCATATAGAAAGTGTCCAGACTCAATCTGTACAGCAGCATGATAGAAAAAGCCTTATTGCCAACAGCATATGTGTTTTACCCCTAAGGCAGGCTCACACTGGGGCTTCATCAGGGCAGTAATCCATTAGACTCAGAACAGCCTTTTAAGCTTTAATTGGCCCAGCCTACTTTGTGCAGTTTTACCTGGTGCTCTTAAAGGGACATATCAAATTTTTCTCACATGCTTTTTTTAAAAACTTATTTACATCTTGTTATTTCTAAACTTGGAAAACACTAAGCTAAAAAACTTGTCATAGATAATGGCGTACACCTCCAGATAGATACCACTCTACTATGCCTCTTTTACCTTAGATAAGAAACATTATGTTATAGTGTAAAGAGACCTACAAATGTAACAACACAGTTAATAATATATCCTACTTCTCATCTATCAATTATAGAAAGCAGGCATAATCTACTTTGTCATTAAGGCCTAGTGGAAGCCTTGTTTTCAGCACAAAATTCCACCTTGCTTCCTTTTGAAGTAAAATTTTGTCCACTTCACCCCCTCTATTGTTCAAATCTCCCTTATCAATGGCAGTACATTTTAAAGAACAGGGATCTCCTGCATGATATTTTTAAAGTGTCTCGCGACATTGGTATCTCTTTTATAGTATACTAGTCCTAAAGCCCGTGTACACGGGCCAATTTTTTAGGTACCACGGTTCCAACCCTTGCTCCCTCTCTCTCCCCCCTCTCTTTTGCGCTCTCTCTCTCTCCCCCCCTCTCTTTTGAGTTCTCTCTCTCCCCCTTATTTTGCACTCTCCCCCCTCTTTTGCTCTCTCTCTCTCTCCCCTTTTTTGCTCTCTCTCTCCCCTCTTGTGCTCTCTCTCCCCCCTCTTTTGCTCTCTCTCTCACCTCTTTTGCTCGCTCTCTCTCTTCCCCCCCTCATATGCTCTCTCCCGGCCTCTTTTGCTCTCTCTCTCCCCTATTTTGCTCTCTCCCCCTCTTTTGCTCTCTCTCTCCCCTCTCTTTTGCTCTCTCTTCCCCTCTCTTTTGCTCTCTCTCCCCCCCTCTCTTTTGCGCTCTCTCTTCACCTCTTTTGCGCTCTCTCCCCCTCTCTTTTGCACACTCTCTCCCCCTCTCTTTTAAACTCTCTCTCTCCCCCCTCTCTTTTGAGCTCTCTCTCCCCCCTCTCTTTTGAGCTCTCTCTCTCTCCCCCCACTCTTTTGCGCCCTCTCCCCCCTCTTTTTTGCGCTCTCTCCCCCTCTTTTTTGCGCTCTCTCCCCCTCTCTTTTGTGCTGTCTCCCCCTTGCGCTCTCTCCCTCTCTTTTTTGCACTCTCTCCCCCTCTTTTTTGCGCTCTCTCTCCCTCTTTTGCACTCTGTCTCCCCTTCTCTTTTGCGCTCTCTCTCTCCCTCTTTTGCTCTCTCTCTCACTCTTTTGCGCTCTCTCCCCCCTCTTTTGCGCTCTCTTTTAAACTTTCCCCCCTCTCTTTTGCGCTCTCTCTCCCCCCTCTCTTTTGCACGCTCTCTCCCCCTCTCTTGTGCGCTCTCTCTCCCCATCTCTTGCGCTCTCTCCCCCTCTTTTGCGCTCTCTCTCCCACCTCTCTTTTAAGCTCTCTCTCCCCCCTCTCTTTTGAGCTCTCTCCCCCCCTCTCTCTCCCCCTCTTTCTCTCCCACTCTCTTGCGCTCTCTCTCCCTCTTTTGCTCTTCCCCCCTCTTCTGCTCGCTTTCTTTCTAAATTCTTTCCTTCCTCTGGGTCTCTCCCGCCGGCCACGCCCCTCCCGCGCGCTCCCGTGTGGCCACGCCCCCTCGTCACACCCGCTGGTCACGCCCCCTCGCCACGGCCGTCACGTCCGCCGGCCACGCCCCATCACGGCACGCCTGATGCCGGCCACGCCCCCTCCAGGAAGCTTCCGCAGTGCGCACTACTCTGCAGCTGAAGGCCAGGTGTGTTTGTCCTCGCGCAGTCTCTACTGCGCATGACGGCTTCAGACAAACACACTTGGCCTTTTATAATATAGGATGTCATCTCTATGTTCCTGAATCCTATCTTTGAGTACACGTTTGGTTTTCCCTACATAGAAACGGGGGCACCCACAGTATAGCAGATATACCACCCCTACCGAATCACTGTTAAAAAAATACCTAATGTCGTATTCTCTACTCCCATTACCAGAGAACCTATGGCTCCTTTGCATATAGTGGCAGTATACACACTTCCCACATAGAAAGCTTCCTTTAATACCCCTATTCTTCCTAAGCCAGTCCCTCGTCAGCAGACTGATGAATCAAATGTTTATACTGCTTTTCAAAAATATAAATATGTTTTGGGTAGACAAATTAAGATCAGAGCTGAAAACTCTAGCCTTAACAATTTTGCGTTTGCACCTCGATCCAGGGCCTAACACCAAAGAGGATGAGGACTCTGATACTTTTTTAGAGGAGTGGAATAATAAGCTAACAAGTGTTTCCTTAGAACTTATGGAAATGATGGTTAAAAGAAATGATAAAAGATTAGAAAAATTAAAAATAGAGGTTGATTCAGCACTAACAACAGTTAACAACTTTGAGAATGATCTTAATTTCAGTAAATTGAATGAGGAGACAAAAAATATTATCTCTAAATTGCAAACAGAAATTAAATCTAAAACATGGGGACCAAGATGACTATAAACAAAAGAAAGTATATGTTTATAAATCTCAAAAGGGGTCTTATGATTCAGGAACTGATGCATCAGATACAGATGCAGAAGGGAGTAGGAAAAGGATACATTTTCAGAGGGACATAATGGGGGAGGGAGGAGGAGGAGAGGAGGCAGAAAGAGAAGGAGGAACCTCAGCAAATTCGTCTATAGACGAAATGAGGTACCAAACGAGACAACAAAGATGGAGGAGAGATTACTTTCCAGAACAGTGGCAAATGAACAGGGGGAGGACAAGAAGGAGATATCGAAGGGGATATTAGGAGAATATAGGTGAGATGAGTTTCAGATTATTAACATTTCTTCTTTTAGGCTTAATCTGGCTCACACAAATTTCCTCAAGAAAGGTCTTTCTTTTAGCCCCACTAACCATGTAGATAAATTTAAGGTCACTAAGGATCTATATTTATTTGCTAGGAAATTGGTCTTGACCCAAAAAAATGAGAAAAATGGAGTTAGATGTCAACTCCTTAACAAAGGAAGACAAGGAAACCCTTGACATTTTGCAATCATTAAGGGGTGAAGATCTAGACCTTGAGAATTCCCCAAACCTGTCCACCCCTTTAAAGATAAAATCTTCTTTTATGCCCATTTTGTCCCAAGTTCCAGATATCAATTTGTTTGTTAAAGCAGTAGAGAAAGATATTGAAAAACTTTCTGATTTTTCTGGAACAGGGGATAATCTGACATGGGAAGAAAGAAAGGCCCTCAATGAACTAACTAAAGCCACCAATGTCATTATAAAGCCAGCAGACAAGGGTGGGAACCTGGTCCTTATGGATGAAGCAAGTTATGTTTTTGAGGTTAAAAGGCAATTAGGAGTACCGGAACAATATGTAAGATTAAGTAGTAATCCAACAAAGTTAATACAATCAAACTTGTTTAAAATACTAAGTGAAGCTAAGAGGGAGGGACTTATCTCCTTACGAGAATTTAGGTTCCTCTATCCAGAGTTTCCAAAAGTGCTGGTGTTCTACACTATTCCTAAAATTCATAAGAGCATGACTAAGCCACCAGGGAGACCTATTGTCTCTAGTATTGGTAGTTGTACAGAGAATCTAGGACAATTTGTGGATTACTTTCTGCGGCCTTTCCTCACCAGCCTCCCCTCTTATGTAAAAGATACTGGTGACTTATTGAAAAAACTTGATGGAATCACTGTCTATGAGAATACTCTTCTTGTATCTCTTGATGTAGAAGGTCTGTATTCCTCCATCCCTCATGCAGTGGGTTTGGGAGCAATAAGATCCTTTTTGGAGACAAGAGGCCCAAGTTTTCAGAAACATACAGATCTAATATGTGAGCTATTGGAATTTATACTTCAAAATAACATTTTCACTTTTGATGGAAAATTCTATAAGCAACTGAGAGGCACAGCAATGGGGGCAGTTTGTGTCCCCACATATGTGTGTCTCCACTTAGGAGCATGGGAACACGAAATCTTTGATGTACATAGTGAAACATTTGAGTCCTCGGTCCTACTATGGATAAGATATGTGGACGATATTTTAATGCTGTGGGATGGTAGCTATTCTCTGAAGATGACAAAAAAGAACTAGCCTTCTTAGATATAAAAATTAAAAAAGAAGGGGTATCGATAGTCACAGAGAATTATAGAAAAGCAAATGCCACCAATAGCATTTTGGAAGCAAGTAGTGCCCAGCCACAGTCACTAGTTAAAGGGATCCCTGTTGGTCAATTTCTAAGGTTGAGATGAAATTGCTCATCACTAAATAAATTTGATGAGCATGCAATGAAGGATAGGTTCATTAGGAGAGGATACTCAAAAAAATGTGTAAACAAAGCGTATGCTAGAGCCAGAAATAATAGTAGGGATGACATAATTTACAAAAGTAAGCAAAAAGATACCAGTAAGCAAATAAGATTCATAACAACATTTAATGATCAATGGAACAACTGAAGATATACACTCAAAAAGAATTGGCATATTCTACAATTAAATGATAAAGTTAAAGAGGTAGTGGGAGATTACCCCCTCCTCACAGCCAAGAGGGCCCCAAATTTGAAAAATAAACTGGTGAGAAGTAATTTTGTGAAAAGTCCCTCGTCAGCAGACTGGCTTAGGAAGAATAGGGGTATTAAAGGAAGCTTTCCATGTGGGAAGTGTGTATACTGCCCCTATATGGAAAGGAGCCATAGGTTCTCCGGTAATGGGAGTAGAGAATACGACATTAGGTATTTTTTTAACTGTGATTCGGTAGGGGTGGTATATCTGCTACAATGTGGGTGCCCCCGTTTCTATGTAGGGAAAACCAAACGTGTACTCAAAGATAGGATTCAGGAACATAGAGATGACATATATTATAAAAGAGATACCAATGTTGCAAGACACTTTAAAAAGTATCATGCAGGAGATCCCTGTTCTTTAAAATTTATTGCCATTGATAAGGGAGATTTGAACAATAGAGGGGGTGAAGTGGACAAAATTTTACTTTAAAAGGAAGCAAGGTGGATTTTTGTGCTGAAAACAAGGCTTCCACTAGGCCTTAATGACAAAGTAGATTATGCCTGCTTTCTATAATTGATAGATGAGAAGTAGGATGTATTAATAACTGTGTTGTTACATTTGTAGGTCTCTTTACACTATAACATAATGTTTCTTATCTAAGGTAAAAGAGGCATAGTAGAGTGGTATCTATCTGGAGGTGTACGCCATTATCTATGACAAGTTTTTAAGCTTAGTGTTTTCCAAGTTTAGAAATAACAAGATGTAAATAAGTTTTTAAAAAAAGCATGTGAGAAAAATTTGATATGTCCCTTTAAGAGCACCAGGTAAAACTGCACAAAGTAGGCTGGGCCAATTAAAGCTTAAAAGGCTGTTCTGAGTCTAATGGATTACTGCCCTGATGAAGCCCCAGTGTGAGCCTGCCTTAGGGGTAAAACACATATGCTGTTGGCAATAAGGCTTTTTCTATCATGCTGCTGTACAGATTGAGTCTGGACACTTTCTATATGCAATACCCCCTGTACATTAGATTCATATGAGCCGCTGAGACTGAGTATGGTGATTAAGTGTAAATCTTGCTTGGATGCTGGTGTAAATATTAATACCGGGACTGTCTTGGAATCGGTTTGCACGGTTTTAGCACCCTGCTGGGAGATGGCCTTTTGAGAGAGAAATGTCATTTGTCTATTCACCTCTCACTGAGTAGTGCTGTTTGCATACAGGGCAGATGTGTGTACGTTTGCACCGGAGCTTTTACAAGCGGTCCAGTGACGTCAGAGATGTAAGAGGGCTTAACAGATTAAATCAAACTACTCGTGTGTGTACGAGCTCCCGTGAAAGGGAGTCCCAGGAGGGGAATTCACACCGCTTCCACCGCTCAGGTCACGTAAGCACTACAGTATTGACTTTGCTAGCTCTCATACAAGTCCGGTTTAAACCTAGAGTGCGGTGTGAACCGCGGTTATACACCGGAAAGAGTGGGCACCTAAGTTATGAACTGTGCATATAATAGCTTAATATATATCATCTAACCTGGACGCTTTTTCACCAGCCACTACTTTGTCTTTATGTATGGGACTTTCTGTACCACATTGTTTGGTTTTAGAGGTTTCCTGTAACAGCTCATAATAGATTGTACCAATAGGTGGTTTAATGTGAAACATTAGTTATCCTATTTGAATCCTATCATACAGATATGTAAGAATTGGGTTTGCATGTAATTTTTATAGAATATGTGGCAAAGAGGCTTCTTTGGTTTCTTATATAATAAATTTGTTGTTTTTTTTATAAATAAATATATGGCGCTTAATACAAAAGAGTGCTGAATTCTCTTTCTTTTATAAGAAGGAGTAATATATCCTTCTTAGCTACTTCTTTATAATTGTCATATATCTTTGTACTAGGGTCTGCACCATTTCCCTTTAATAAGGGCTTTAAACACTATACACCTGGTAGTGATATCCAGATTAGAGATTTAACTTTCTCTCTCTCATTTCTAAATTATAATATAATGATATATTATTATTGAGAAAAATACCAGGATCATTGCATGTTTTAAAACAAAAATCCCTTCTCAATAATAAAAGGGCTAAAAATACAATTTCTACTTACCAGAGGTTTGAGTGCCTAGGGCAGCACAAAATATAAATATGCCACTGATAAATATAAATAAATATACCTACCAAAAACCTCTTTAGAAGAAGCAAATACATAAAATTGAAGTAATGAGGAAAAGGTATGTAAGGCAGACCAAAAAACTGCCTTGTTTAATATGAACAGCAGAGGCCTCATTATAAAAAGATCATGAAGAAGCACCTGATCTGGTAGAAAAGGCAGTAAACCGTTAAAAACGAGACTGACCTGCCTCCAAAAATGCTTAATGAATCACAAAAGCCTTAACTAAGAGCAGCAAGCCATCTAACCATTTCTGAAAAAAGAAAAATGAATCAAATCCTTAGAAACCTATAAATAAAACATAAAAAGTTTTCATCTAAATTAGAGGAACATCTCCTAGAAGTCTCTGGATTAGGACAAATAGGGACAACAACAATCTCACTATAGATAAAAGAAAACAAGCAAAAAGTAACACCTAGTTCTCAAAATTTAAAAACAAGATAAGGATGCTCACAACAAAGAGAAGACCAATCAGAACTTCTTCTTGCAGAAGAATAGTCAAAAGAAGCAAATCTTCCAGGACAAAAACTGAATATACAAATCATGCATAGGTTCAAAAGTAGGGACTTGCAAAACTCTTTAAACCAAAATAAAATTCCATGGGGAGAAATTGGATAAATCACAAAAAAATTCTGACTAAAGCCTGGACAATAACATAGAATTACCAATCTTCTTGTGAGAACAAGACAGAAAAAACAAAAGGCTGGCCTTTTAACAAACAGGCAGATAGAAACTTTATCCAAAGCATTCTGAAGAATAGAAGCATTATATTATTGTACCCACTGGACCTATGTTCCACACACCAGGAAATAAAAGCCTTCCACACAAATCTTTTCACAGGTTACAGGCCTTTACCAAAGGTTCAACAACAGAATCAGAAAAAATACTCTCTGCTTTAAAACTAAGCATTTAATCTCCAATCCATCAAGTTTAGAGATTCTAGAACCTGAAAAAAATGGACCTTGGGACAGAAGGCCATGACACAGAGAAAGAGTCCACAAAAGAAAACTTTGGTCATCTGCACCAAAACCAAATTCTGCAAAGCCAAACTGATGAAATCAGAATTACTGATTATACCTCCTACTTGAACCTGGCTGAAACCCTAGGTAACAGAACAAGAGGAGGAATAAAGTAGACAAAAAAATAAAACAAAGAGCTACTAAAATGAAATGTAAACCAGCGCTAACAAATACCCCGCCTACTCTAATGCTCTTTAAAATTAGACCAAAGCGTCTAACAATACATAAAAAACAACAAAGTCAATCAGAAATAACCGTTATTAAGCCAGGTAGTACTGTCAGAAATCCCTCAATGTGAAGGTCTCCACAAGATGACAATAAGCAAAAGTGAAACGGGAATGCTGCTGTGTAAATCAAAAGTCAACTTGGAAATCTTCTGTACAGGAAAGTAACTGAAAAACATAAAACAGTGCAGACCCGATTCAAAGAGCTACTAAAACATTCACAAACTGCGCTTGAGGATCCTTGGACTTAAAGTATCTAGGGAACTAATCAATCAACCAAGAAGCAATCAGAACTACTTGTAGAAAACCCCACAGGTCTGAAACGGAAGATTTCCAGATGAAGAGACCATTCCCTGAGTGAAGGGATTACTCTCTGTGAGTTCCCTGTTGATTGATGTAAGTCACCCCAGTGCCATTTTCTCACTGGAAACGCAGATAAATCTCTGTATTCAGGAGAAGAAGAAACTGAAGGGCCCTGAAAATCTACACAGAGATTTATTGTATTTATGGACAAATTCACCACCTGAAGAAACTAAACTCCCTGTGCTCTCTGGAACCCCCAGACTGCATCTTAACCTGAAAGACTAACAACTGTCAAGATCACAGTCCAATTAGGATGGACAAAAGATGCCCCAAGAACAATGAACTGATGATTGATCCACCAAGAATTTAGCATACAAACTTAAAGAGGCCTCATGAGAAATCGAGCAAAAGGAATCACATTTGAGGTAGTAAATTATCAGAACTAAAACTTCCATACAAAAACAACAGAAGGAGAAGGAACAAACTGAAGATTAAGACAAGCTGAGAAGATCTTCATCTGTCACTGTACAGTCATGGAGACCGAGTTGATTATAACACTCAGAAAAATAATCCTGGACTGAGGGGATAGCAAACTTCCTGGAAAGTTAACTTTATAAACAGACTCTTGAAAAAGTCTCAGGATTGATGAAGAATAGGAGCCCATTAGCAGAATATAGCTAACACGACCACTAGACAACACAGGAGAGCAAGGTTAAACGTTCCGAGGTCAGGGCAGGGAGCAATAGTTCATAAATGGTATAACAGGCAAGAAGTTAGGGCAGGCAGCACTAGTTCATAAACTGGAAACAATCAAAAAAGTTCAGGTAACCAATATTCATACACAGGACTTAACTCAACAATAGCTCTTTAATAACTGAGTTGAGTTTACCGAACATCAGTGATTTATAGGGTTTCTAAATGAGTAACAGCTGGTAAGGGCTGTGGTGTTGGCTTTAAATCTCTCACATATCCTGTGCAATACTGTTTCTCCAATAATGCATTGCTGGCACTAGGTTGAGTGCTTGTGCAACCTCTGCAGTAGCCTAGCTACTCATCACTGTTGCTGCAGTCTGTAAGGAAGAGAAATAATGTTGCACCGATATGGAGGATTCCAACACCATCACACAGAGGGACAGCTGACTTTGCAATGCTGAGACCGGACACCAATGTAGGACCAGCAGGAGTACCCTTGGCAGCATTAGTACAGGTAAGTGCATTACAAAAAATTCCGATGTCATGAGATACTGTTAAATGTAAAGATGGAGCTTGTACTAAGATATTGTCCAGGTAAGGAATTACCAAAATACCCTGAGCTCATTTCACAGATTTTCTAAAAATATTCTGGGAGCGGAAGCCACACCAAACTGAAATTGATGATGATCCCTATAAATAGGGATACGAAGATAAACATCCTTTGGCTCTATAGAGGACATGAGCTGAATAGAACAAAGCACCCTGATGAAAAGGCGTAATCTGCCACATATCAGAAAATCTAGATCGGGAACCACACCTTCATGTAGACTTGGGAGTGGAAACAGGGTTCTAAGACCGTTTAGACCTGTTCCAATAGGGATAAGTTTCCAGGAGAAAATGGAAAAAGCCTGTCACATGGAGAAAAAGGAGAACTTCTGGGTCTTAGATTAATAAAAGGAACAAACACGGACAGAAGCCCTAGAATTACTCTTAGACTTCTTAACCTGAAGAAGAAGGTCTCCTTTCGACCCAGACACAGTAGAAAAAATGTCATCAAGGCCAGACCCAAACAAAATGTTCCCTTAAAAAGTAGGAGACAGAAGTCTAGTTTAAAAAAACCATATCAGCAGACAATGATTTAAACTACAAAGCCATTATAGTCAAAACTGCTAGAGCCACAATCTTAGCATTGATCTAAATAAGATCAGCAACAGCATCTCAAATGAAAGCATTAGCTGTTTTCAAGAGTTTTAATTAGAAAATTCTTCCCCAGCAGACACCTCAGACAGCTGCTCAAATAAAGCCTCACACTAAAGGGTAAGGCCGAGTAATGCAAGCAATACTAATTGCCGGCTTAAAAGGAAAATGTGCCTTCTGAAAAAGCCTTTCTATGGAAAGATTTTAATTTCCAATTCATAGGGACTCTAAAAGAGGTACAATTCATAAAGGGACATGAAACCCATTTTTTTTATTTATGATTTAGAAAGAGTATGACATCTTAAACCACTTTCTTATTTACTTATATTATCTAATTTGCTTCATTCTCATGATATACTTTGCCGGAAAGCATATGTAGATAAGCTCAGTCGCTGCTGATTGGTGGCTGCACATAGATGTCTCATGTGATTGGCTCACCCATGTGCATTTTTCTTCAACAAAGGATATCTAAAGAATGAAGCAAATTAGATAATAGAGGTAAATTGGAATGTTGTTTAAAATTGTATTCTCTACCTGTGTCATGAGAGACCATTTTTGAGTTTAGTGTCCCTTTAAGTATGGAAACAAAAAAAATGTATATTGCTCCATCTACTTTAGGACATTTCCCAAAGCTCTAAATTAAAAGTAGGCAAAGGAAAGATCCTTTAAAATCTTTGAGCAAAGATTAAAAGGGATACCAACCTTAGACCATTCCTAGAAATTTTCTCAGAGATAGAATCTTTAACTGGAATACTTGAGGAACATAAGGTTTAAAGTGAAAGTCAGCACCAAAATTATTACGCCTAGATTTAGAGTTTTGTCGGTAACGACCCGCGTAGCTAACGCTGGCTTTTTCCCCCCCGCACCTTTTAAATACCGCTGGTATTTAGAGTTCACAGAATGGCTGCGTTAGGCTCCAAAAAGGGAGCGTAGAGCATAATTTACCGCCACTGCAACTCTCACTACCAGCGGTGCTTACAGACGCGGCCAGCTTCAAAAACGTGCTCGTGCGCGATTCCCCCATAGAAAACAATGGGGCAGTTTGAGCTGAAAAAAACCTAACACCTGCAAAAAAGCAGCGTTCAGCTCCTAACGCAGCCCCATTGTTTCCTATGGGGAAACACTTCATACGTCTGCACCTAACACCCTAACATGTACCCCGAGTCTAAACACCACTAACCTTACACTTATTAACCCCTAATCTGCCGCCCCCGCTATCGCTGACCCCTGCATATTATTATTAACCCCTAATCTGCCGCTCCGTACACCGCCGCAACCTACATTATACCTATGTACCCCTAATCTGCTGCCCATAACACCGCTGACCCCTATATTATATTTATTAACCCCTAATCTGCCCCCCACAACGTCGCCGCCAGCTACCTACAATAATTAACCCCTAATCTGCCGACCGGACCTCACCGCTACTATAATAAATGTATTAACCCTAATCCGCCTCCCTAACCCTATAATAAATAGTATGAACCCCTAATCTGCCCTCCCTAACATCGCTGACACCTAACTTCAAGTATTAACCCCTAATCTGCCGACCGGACCTCGCCGCTACTCTAATAAATTTATTAACCCCTAAAGCTAAGTCTAACCCTAACCCTAACCCCCCCCTAAATTAAATATAATTTAAATCTAACGAAATAAATTAACTCTTATTAAATAAATTATTCCTATTTAAAGCTAAATACTTACCTGTAAAATAAACACCCAGGCCTAGATTTGGAGTTCGGCGGTAAAAGGGCTGTTAACGCTCCGCGGGCTTTTTTCTGGCCGCACCATAAATTTAACTCTGGTATCGAGAGTTCAAACAAATGCTGCGTTAGGCTCCAAAAAAGGAGCGTAGAGCATTTGTACCGCAAATGCAACTCTCGATACCAGAGTTGCTTACGGACGCGGCCGGCCTCAAAAACGTGCTCGTGCACGATTCTCCCATAGGAAACAATGGGGCTGTTTGAGCTGAAAAAAAACCTAACACCTGCAAAAAAGCAGCGTTCAGCTCCTAACGCAGCCCCATTGTTTCCTATGGGGAAACACTTCCTACGTCTGCACCTAACACTCTAACATGTACCCCAAGTCTAAACACCCCTAACCTTACACTTATTAACCCCTAATCTGCCGCCCCTGCTATCGCTGACCCCTGCATATTATTTTTAACCCCTAATCTGCCGCTCCGTAAACCGCCGCAACCTACGTTATCCCTATGTACCCCTAATCTGCCCCCCTCAACGTCGCCGACACCTGCCTACACTTATTAACCCCTAATCTGCCGACCGGACCTGAGCGCTACTATAATAAAGTTATTAACCCCTAATCCGCCTCACTAACCCTATCATAAATAGTATTAACCCCTAATCTGCCCTCCCTAACATCGCCGACACCTAACTTCAATTATTAACCCCTAATCTTCCGATCGGAGCTCACCGCTATTCTAATAAATGTATTAACCCCTAAAGCTAAGTCTAACCCTAACACTAACACCCCCCTAAGTTAAATATAATTTTTATCTAACGAAATAAATTAACTCTTATTAAATAACTTATTCCTATTTAAAGCTAAATACTTACCTGTAAAATAAATCCTAATATAGCTACAATATAAATTATAATTATATTATAGCTATTTTAGGATTAATATTTATTTTACAGGCAACTTTGTAATTATTTTAACCAGGTACAATAGCTATTAAATAGTTAAGAACTATTTAATAGTTACCTAGTTAAAATAATAACAAATTTACCTGTAAAATAAATCCTAACCTAAGTTATAATTAAACCTAACACTACCCTATCAATAAAATAATTAAATAAACTACCTACAATTAACCTAACACTACACTATCAATAAATTAATTAAACACAATTCCTACAAATAAATACAATTAAATAAACTAGCTAAAGTACAAAAAATAAAAAAGAACTAAGTTACAGAAAATAAAAAAATATTTACAAACATAAGAAAAATATTACAACAATTTTAAACTAATTACACCTACTCTAAGCCCCCTAATAAAATAACAAAGCCCCCCAAAATAAAAAATTCCCTACCCTATTCTAAATTAAAAAAGTTACAAGCTCTTTTACCTTACCAGCCCTGAACAGGGCCCTTTGCGGGGCATGCCCCAAGAATGTTCCGATCAGCCAATAGAATGCGAGCTCAATCTGATTGGCTGATTGGATCGGCCAATCGGATTGAACTAGATTCTGATTGGCTGATAGCTATTGTTTCTGGTTAAAATAATTACAAAGTTGCCTGTAAAATAAATATTAATCCTAAAATAGCTATAATATAATTATAATTTATATTGTAGCTATATTAGGGTTTATTTTACAGGTAAGTATTTAGCTTTAAATAGGAATAATTTATTTAATAAGAGTTAATTTATTTCGTTAGATAAAAATTATATTTAACTTAGGGGGGTGTTAGTGTTAGGGTTAGACTTAGCTTTAGGGGTTAATCCATTTATTAGAATAGCGGTGAGCTCCGATCGGAAGATTAGGGGTTAATAATTGAAGGTAGGTGTCGGCGATGTTAGGGAGGGCAGATTAGGGGTTAATACTATTTATGATAGGGTTAGTGAGGCGGATTAGGGGTTAATAACTTTATTATAGTAGCGCTCAGGTCCGCTTGGCAGATTAGGAGTTAATAAGTGTAGGCAGGTGTCGGCGACGTTGTGGGGGGCAGATTAGGGGTTAATAAATATAATATAGGGGTCGGCAGTGTTAGGGGTAGCAGATTAGGGGTACATAGGGATAACGTAGGTGGCGGCGCTTTGCGGTCGGAAGATTAGGGGTTAATTATTTTAAGTAGCTGGCGGCGATGTTGTGGGGGGCAGGTTAGGGGTTAATAAATATAATATAGGGGTCGGCGGTGTTAGGGGTAGCAGATTAGGGGTACATAAGTATAACGTAGGTGGCGGTCGGCAGATTAGGGGTTAAAAATTTTAATCGAGTGGCGGCGATGTGGGGGGAGCTCGGTTTAGGGGTACATAGGTAGTTTATGGGTGTTAGTGTACTTTAGGGTACAGTAGTTAAGAGCTTTATAAACCGGCGTTAGCCAGAAAGCTCTTAACTCCTGCTATTTTCAGGCGGCTGGAATCTTGTCGTTAGAGCTCTAACGCTCACTTCAGAAACGACTCTAAATACCAGCGTTAGAAAGATCCCATTGAAAAGATAGGATACGCAAATGGCGTAGGGGGATCTGCGGTATGGAAAAGTCGCGGCTGAAAAGTGAGCGTTAGACCCTTTAATCACTGACTCCAAATACCAGCGGGCGCCCAAAACCAGCGTTAGGAGCCTCTAACGCTGGTTTTGACGGCTACCGCCGAACTCCAAATCTAGGCCTAATATAGCTACAATATAAATTATATTGTAGCTATTTTAGGATTTATATTTATTTTACAGGAAACGTTATATTTATTTTAACCAGGTACAATAGCTATTAAATAGTTAAGAACTATTTAATAGCTACCTAGTTAAAATAATTACAAAATTACCTGTAAAATAAATCCTAACCTAAGTTACAATTAAACCTAACACTAAACTAGCAATAAATTAATTAAATACCTACAATTATCTACAATTAAACCTAACACTACACTATCAATAAATAAATAAAATAAAATACCTACAAATAAATACAATTAAATAAACTAACTAAAGTACAAAAAATAAAAAAAAGCTAAGTTACAAAAAATAAAAAAATGAATTACAAACATAATAAAAATATTACAACAATTTTAAGCTAATTACACCTACTCTAAGTCCCCTAATAAAATAACAAAGCCCCCCAAAATAAAAAAATGCCCTACCCTATTCTAAATTTAAAATAGAAAAGCTCTTTTACCTTACTAGCCCTTAAAAGGGCCTTTTGCGGGACATACCCCAAAGAATTCAGCTCTTTTGCCTGTAAAAAAAAACATACAATACCCCCCCCCAACATTACAACCCACCACCCACATACCCCTAATCTAACCCAAATCCCCCTTAAATAAACCTAACAATAAGCACCTGAAGATCTTCCTACCTTGTCTTCACCATGCCATGTATCACCGATCGCTCCAGGCTCCGAAGTCTTCATCCAAGCCCAAGCGGGGGCTGGAGATCCATCATCCGGCTGAAGTCTTCTATCAAGCGGCGGCTGAAGAGGTCCAGAAGAGGCTCCAAAGTCTTCATCCTATCCGGGCAGAAGAGTAGATCCGGACCGGCAACCAACTTCTTCAAAGAGGCAACAAGCGGCTCCATCTTGAAGACCTCCGGCGCGGATACATCCTCTTCTTGCGACGTCCTAAGTCCGAATGAAGGTTCCTTTAAATGACGTCATCCAAGATGGCGTCCCTCGAATTCCGATTGGCTGATAGGATTCTATCAGCCAATCGGAATTAAGGTAGGAAAAATCTGATTGGCTGATGGAATCAGCCAATCAGATTCAAGTTCAATCCGATTGGCTGATCCAAACAGCCAATCAGATTGAGCTCGCATTCTATTGGCTGATCGGAACAGCCAATAGAATGGGAGCTCAATCTGATTGGCTGATTCAATCAGCCAATCAGATTTTCCCTACCTTATTTCCGATTGGCTGATAGAATCCTATCAGCCAATCGGAATTCGAGGGACTTAGGACGTCGGAAGAAGAGGATGGATCCGTGCCGGAGGTCTTCAAGATGGAGCCGCTTGTCACCGCTTGGAAGAAGATGGTTGCCGGTCCGGATCTACTCTTCTGCCCGGATAGGATGAAGACTTTGGAGCCTCTTCTGGACCTCTTCAGCCGCCGCTTGATAGAAAACTTCAGCCGGATGATGGATCTCCAGCCCCCGCTTGGGCTTGGATGAAGACTTCGGAGCCTGGAGCGATCAGTGATACCTGGCATGGTGAAGACAAGGTAGGAAGATCTTCAAGGGCTTAGTGTTAGGTTTATTTAAGGGGGGTTTGGGTTAGATTAGGGGTATGTAGGTGGTGGGTTGTAATGTTGGGGGGGTATTGTATGTTTTGTTTACAGGCAAAAGAGCTGAATTCTTTGGGGTATGCCCAGCAAAAGGCCCTTTTAAGGGCTAGTAAGGTAAAAGAGCTTTTCTATTTTAATTTTAGAATAGGGTAGGGCATTTTTTTATTTTGGGGGGCTTTGTTATTTTATTAGGGGGCTTAGAGTAGGTGTAATTAGGTGTAATTAGCTTAAAATTGTTGTAATATTTTTAATTGATTTTTTTATTTTTTGTAACTTAGCTTTTTTTATTTTTTTTATTTATTTGTAGGTATTTAATTTAATTTATTTATTGATAGTGTAGTGTTAGGTTTAATTGTAACTTAGGTTAGGATTTATTTTACAGGTAATTTTGTAATTATTTTAACTAGGTAGCTATTAAATAGTTCTTAACTATTTAATAGCTATTGTACCTGGTTAAAATAAATACAAACTTGCCTGTAAAATAAATATAAACCCTAAAATAGCTACAATATAATTATAATTTATATTTTAGCTATATTAGGGTTTATTTTACAGGTAAGTATTTAGCTTTAAATAGGAATAATTTATTTAATAAGAGTTAATTTATTTCGTTAGATTTAAATTATATTTAACTTAGGGGGGGTTAGGGTTAGACTTAGCTTTAGGGGTTAATAAATTTATTAAAGTAGCGGTGAGGTCCGGTCGGCAGATTAGGGGTTAATACTTGAAGTTAGGTGTCGGCGATGTTAGGGAGGGCAGATTAGGGGTTAATACTATTTATTAATGGGTTATTGAGGCGGGAGTGAGGCGGATTAGGGGTTAATACATTTATTATAGTGGCGGTGAGGTCCGGTCGGCAGATTAGGGGTTAATAATTGTAGGTAGGAGGAGGCGATAGCGGGGGCGGCAGATTAGGGGTTAATACATATAATATAGGGGTCGGCGGTGTTAGGGGCAGCAGATTAGGGGTACATAGGGATAATGTAAGTGGCGGCGGTGTGCGGTTGGCAGATTAGGGGTTAAAACATTTTAACAGAGTGGCAGCGATGTGGGGGGGGGGCCTTGGTTTAGGGGTACATAGGTAGTTTATGGGTGTTAGTGTACTTTAGAGCACAGTAGTTAAGAGCTTTATAAACTGGCGTTAGCCCAGAAAGCTCTTAACTGCTGACTTTTTTCTGCGGCTGGAGTTTTGTTGTTAGATTTCTAACGCTCACTTCAGCCACGACTCTAAATACCAGCGTTAGAAAGATGCCATTGAAAAGATAGGATACGCAAATGGCGTAGGGGGATCTGCGGTATGGAAAAGTCGCGGCTGCATAGTGAGCGTTAGACCCTTTCCTGACTGACTCTAAATACCGGCGGTAGCCCAAAACCAGCATTAGGAGCCTCTAACGCTGGTTTTGACGGCTAACGCCAAACTCTAAATCTAGCCGTTAGTGTTTAAAAGGATAGATAACACCTTTACTACCCATTCCCCAGCTTTGCACAACGTTGTTATATTAATATACTTTTTTTTATTTGAAAGAAACAAGCTTTATTAAAAAATAGAGATATACCAAAATACAGCAGCATAAATGATACAATCCTGTCATACAGTGAGTATTTTACAAAATCTACTCAATAATGATACATAACAGTATTTTGAGACAGGTGATTAATAAATTCCAGCGAGAGTCTCTACTTGAGGAAAGAAATTAAAGGGACACTAAAACCCAAAAAAATATTTCATGATTCAGATAGAGAATACAATTTTAAATAACATTCCATTTTACTTCTAATATCTAATTTGCTTCATTCTTTAGATATCCTTTGTTGAAGAAATAGCATTGCACATGGTTGAGCAAATTAGACGAGGCATCTATGTGTAGCCACCAATCAGCAGCTACTGAGCCTATCTAGATATGCTTTTCAGGAAAGTGTATAAAGAGAATGAAGCAAATTAGACAATAAAAGTAAATTAGAAAGTTGTTTAAAATGGCCTGCTCTTTCTAAATCATGAAAGAAAAAATTGGGTTTAATGTCCTTTTAAAGTCCAGCATTATGAGCTTGTTATGGTGATTTTACTATATTGTAACAAATAACATAATGACATTGATAGTTATATATTAACATGGATAACACCCTTAATCTTAGAATATTAGTAAAACAATTTATAATTTTTCCTGTATAACCTCTCGCTCTTTTCCACATTGAGCAAGAAATTCATGATATCAGTGGATGAATATCCCATAGACAGTGAAGGGGGAGTGTGAAACTCAATGTAGGAAGGGTGAGGGGGGAAAAATAAATAGGGGAACAGTCGTTTAGTAAGGATAAAGAGAGGGAGAATGAGGACGAAGTGCGAGAGAGAAATCTGTTGATACGATTATAATTACTTGCCCTCCCATGTAAGTAACATCATTTCATGTGTCACTATCCTACCAGTTTTTATGTAGTGGTATCTATCCAGCTGAAGCAGTTCCCCAACCCGGCCTTCCACTCCCGCAGACTTGGAATTTGTTGCAACTTCCAATACTTGGGGATGAGTACCTTGGCCTCATTTAACATCAAGAGGAGCAGTCGATAATCGATATCTCCCATTTTCTTGAGGAGATTATGGTATAGTAGATTACTCGGATTGGGGGGGGTGGGAAGGATGGTCTTTAGAATTCTGCTCATCTCAACAAATATTGCCTCCCAAAAGGGACAGATCAGTGGACAAGTCCACCACATATGGAGGATGGAGCCCTCCTCACCGCAGCCTCTCCAGCACTCCCCACAAGCATGAGGATACATGTGTTTTAGCCTCTGAGGCGTCAGGTACCACCGACTCAAAAATTTATAGTGCATTTCCTGCATTTTAGCAGAAACCGAAGATTTTTTAGATTTTTAAAAAAATCCTGAGCCAATCTTTAACATCAAGATCTATTCCAAGATCTCTCTGCCAGGCCTTTACATATGTTGGTAAAACGGAGTCAGTATCTGAGAGCAGAGGTCAATAGAGAAGAGAGGTTAACGCCTAGATTTAGAGTTTTGCGGCCAAAGGGGTGCGTTAGCTACGCATGCTTTTTTCTGGCCGCACCTTTTAAATACCGTTGGTATTTAGAGTTCACAGAATGGCTGCGTTAGGCTCCAAAAAAGAAGCGTATAGCATATTTACCGCAACTTCAACTCTCAATACCAGCGGTGCTTACGGACGCGGCCAGCTTCAAAAACGTGCTTGTGCACGATTCCCCCATAGAAAACAATGGGGCTGTTTGAGCTGAAAAAAAACCTAACACCTGCAAAAAAGCAGCGTTCAGCTCCTAACGCAGCCCCATTGTTTGCTATGCGGAAACACCTCCTAAGTCTGCACCTAACACCCTAACATGAACCCCGAGTCTAAACACCCCTAACCTTACACTTATCAACCCCTAATCTGCCGCCCCCGCTATCGCTGACCCCTGCATATTATTATTAACCCCTAATCTGCCGCTCCGTACACCGCTGCCACCTACATTATAGCTATGTACCCCTAATCTGCTGCGCCTAACACCGCCGACCCCTATATTATATTTATTAACCCCTAATCTGCCCCCCTCAACGTCGCCTCCACCTGCCTACACTTATTAACCCCTAATCTGCCGAGCGGACCGCACCGCTACTATAATAAAGTTATTAACCCCTAATCCGCCTCACTCCCGCCTCAATAACCCTATAATAAATAGTATTAACCCCTAATCTGCCCTCCCTAACATCGCCGACACCTAACTTCAATTATTAACCCCTAATCTGCCGACCGAATCTCGCCGCTACTGTAATAAATGGATTAACCCCTAAAGCTAAGTCTAACCCTAACACCCCCCTAAGTTAAATATAATTTAAATCTAACAAAATAAATTAACTCTTATTAAAAAAAAATTATTTTGGGGGGCTTTGTTATTTTATTAGGGGGCTTAGAGTAGGTGTAATTAGTTTAAAATTGTTGTAATATTTTTCTAATGTTTGTAAACATTTTTTTATTTTTTGTAACTTAGTTCTTTTTTATTTTTTGTACTTTAGTTAGTTTATTTAATTGTAGGTATTGTATTTAATTCATTTATTGATAGTGTAGTGTTAGGTTTAATTGTAGATAATTGTAGGTATTTTATTTAATTAATTTATTGATAGTGTAGTGTTAGGTTTAATTGTAACTTAGGTTAGGATTTATTTTACAGGTAATTTTGTAATTATTTTAACTATTTTAGCTATTGTACCTGGTTAAAATAAATACAAATTTACCTGTAAAATAAATATAAATCCTAAAATAGCTATAATATAATTATAATTTATATTGTAGCTATATTAGGGTTTATTTTACAGGTAAGTATTTAGCTTTAAATAGGAATAATTTATTTAATAAGAGTTAATTTATTTCGTTAGATTTAAATTATATTTAACTTAGGGGGGTGTTAGTGTTAGGGTTAGACTTAGCTTTAGGGGTTAATCCATTTATTACAGTAGCGGCGAGATTCGGTCGGCAGATTAGGGGTTAATAATTGAAGTTAGGTGTCGGCGATGTTAGGGAGGGCAGATTAGGGGTTAATACTATTTATTATAGGGTTATTGAGGCAGGAGTGAGGCGGATTAGGGGTTAATAACTTTATTATAGTAGCGGTGCGGTCTGCTCGGCAGATTAGGGGTTAATAAGTGTAGGCAGGTGGAGGCGACGTTGAGGGGGTCAGATTAGAGGTTAATAAATATAATATAGGGGTCGGCGGTGTTAGGCGCAGCAGATTACGGGTACATAGCTATAATGTAGGTGGCAGCGGTGTACGGAGCGGCAGATTAGGGGTTAATAATATGCAGGGGTCAGCGATAGCGGGGGCGGCAGATTAGGGGTTAATAAATATAATATAGGGGTCGGCGGTGTTAGGGGCAGCAGATTAGGGGTACATAAGGATAACGTAGGTGGCGGCGCTTTGCGGTCGGCAGATTAGGGGTTAATTATTGTAGGTAGCTGGCGGCGACGTTGTGGGGGCAGGTTAGGGGTTAATAAATATAATATAGGGGTCGGCGGTGTTAGGGGCAGCAGATTAGGGTTACATAAGGATAACGTAGGTGGCGGCTCTTTGCGGTCGGCAGATTAGGGGTTAATTATTGTAGGTAGCTGGCGGCGACGTTGTGGGGGCAGGTTAGAGGTTAATAAATATAATATAGGGGTCGGCGGTGTTAGGGGCAGCAGATTAGGAGTACATAAGGATAACGTAGGTGACGGTCGGCAGATTAGGGGTTAAAAAAATTTAATAGAGTGGCGGCGATGTGGGGGGACCTCGGTTTATGGGTACATAGGTAGTTATGGGTGTTAGTGTACTTTAGAGCACAGTAGTTTAGAGCTTTATGAACCGGCGTTAGCCCAGAAAGCTCTTAACTACTGACTTTTTTCTGCGGCTGGAGTTTTGTCGTTAGATTTCTAACGCTCACTTCAGCCAAGACTCTAAATACCGGCGTTAGAAAGATCCCATTGAAAAGATAGGATACGCAGTTGACGTAAGGGGATCTGCGGTATGGAAAAGTCGCGGCTGGAAAGTGAGCGTTAGACCCTTTCCTGACTGACTCCAAATACCAGAGGGCGGTAAAAACCAGCGTTAGGAGCCTCTAACGCTGGTTTTCACGGCTACCGCCCAACTCTAAATCTAAGCCTAAGTGTTTTGGAGTGTTTGAGGTGGTACACAGAATTTAAAAATTAGTTTTTGTCTATTCAATGATGTTTTATTTTTGTGCGTGTTGTAAAAGTGGTGAAGCTGCGACACCCTGAATCAAGAGGAAAACATATGGTTATCCCAATCTGCCAATTCCTCCTGTGATTTAACTTTGCCCTGAATCAAGGCATTTGTTATTGACGAATCTGAAAAGGGGTATGAGTATCCAGGAACATATTGCTTATATTCTATTCCTGAGTCCGGATTCTCGCTTATCGGTGTGACAGGTGAGTAACTGGTGGAAAGGTGACCCTTCGCTCGGATCAATTTATCCCAGATTTAGAATACGTCCTCAATTAATGGTTACTGTCTTATTTGTCTTGGTCTATGCTCAGTCGGGATCCAAGCCAAGGATCCTACATTGCCCCTCTGGAGTATCTCATTAACAAGATGTATCCAGGCTTTATTAGTCAAGCAATGGGACCACTCCACCAGTCTCTGCAAGCCGATAGCTTTTCGGTATTCCTCCAAGTGAGGAACCCCAGCTCCTCCTCTCTCTCTTGGAAGGTAGATGGTTCTCCACCCTATCCTGGGCTTAATGCCATTCCATATGTACTCCTCAATTGCATTCTGTATTTGATGCAGCATATGTGTGGCCGAGGCTATGGGGATTGTTTTTAATACATATAGAACTCTGGGTAACACATTCATTTTTATTACTGAAATTCTCCCCAACCAGGATATGCTTTTATTTTTCCAATTACTTAGGTCTCGCAATATTTCATGCCTTATGCGCTTATAATTTGGCTCCACTAGGTCTTTTATTTTGGGTGTGATGGTGATAACCAGGTATTTAAGCTTGCAGGAGGTGATTCTAATGGGGCAATTAAGACGCAGTGCGTCAAAGTTCTCTGGATGTTCTGTTGTTCAATATTTCTGACTTTGTAGGGTTAAATAAGAACTTTGACACCGCTCCATATTCTGTAAATTCAGTCAAGGAAGCCTGAAGGGATGGAATGGCATCAGATATCGTTAGAAGAATATCGTCGGCATACATTGCCAGTTTGTGCTCTGTTTTCCCGACTGTGATGCCCTTTATTCCCGGATTAGCTCTAATTCTACAGGCCAGCACCTCTATCGTAAGAGCGAACAGCAGTGGAGAAAGGGGGCAGACCTGCCTAGTTCCGTTGTTAATCATAAACTCCCTGGAGAACATCCTGTTAACCCTAACTTTCGCGTTACATGTAGCGTATAGTGAGAACACTTGGTTAACAAAGTTAGGTCCAAAACCCAATTTATTCAGAGTGAGGCACATAAATGACCACTTGACCCGGTCAAACGCCTTCTCTGCATCTGTAGAAACCAACGCTAGGGGAATAGATTTGCTGTTGGCATGGGAGATTAACTGTAATACTTTTAGCGTATTGTCATGCGCCTCTCTAGCAGGAATAAAACCCACCTGGTCCGTGGAGACCAGTTGGGGTAAAAACCTATTCAGCCTATTTGCCAATACCCTCGCCAAAACCTTCACGTCCGAGTTGAGCAGAGATATAGGTCTATAGCTTTGGGGCTTGTGTGTCGGCTTATCCCGCTTTGGAATAACCGTTACAGGGGCCTGTAGCATCGTGCCGGGGAGAGATAATGTCTCAGCTAGCTGATTAAAAATGAGGAGCAATTGTGGTGCTAAGATGTCAGAGAAAGACATAGTATTTAGCCCCAAAAGCATCCGGTCCAGGGCTCTTACCTACCGGCATCCCCTTAATTGCCAATAGAATCTCATTCAGTGTAATGGGTGACTCCAAGAAGTCTCTATCTTCACTTGATAGCTCTGGCATAGATACACTAGATAGGTATTTTAAAATGTCCTGTTCTGATGGTGGTTGGGGGCCCTCTCTCACCTCCCTTTGACCTGGCGAATGAATGTTGTATAATTAGTTATAAAAATCCCCAAACACTTCCGCAATGGAAGCGCCGTCCACCTGTAGAGTCCCCTGACTGTCGAAAACCTCATAAACATAGGATCTAAGTTTGTGGCGCACCAAAGCTTGTGCTAGCAACTTCCCTGCTCTATCTCCCTGTTAATAGTGATGTTGCCTGAGATACCAGGCTTTCTTTTGATGCTCTTCTTGTAAGAAGTGCAAGAGGTTTTTACTACTCTGGGCTAGGGCTTCCTGACAAGTCTCATCTCTGGGGCTATCCTTATGTGCTTGCTCATCGTGGGCCACCTAATTCAAGAGTGTGCTGTATTGCTCTTTTTGCTTTCTAACGAGATTAGCCTTATGCTTCAATAATTCCCCCTGGAGAACACATTTGTGAGCCTCCCAAATGGAAGTGTTGTTTATAGTTATGTCTGCATTAAGGCGGAAATACTCCTCAAGTGTCTTGCGGAGTCCTGTCTTGAGAAGAGGGTCATTTAACAAATTATCATCCAGCCTCCACACAAATGGTGTGACTGGAGTATTGGGCCACAGGACTGAGCAACAAACACGGGCATGGTCAGACCAGGTTATTGATTCGATTCTGCTCTCAGAGGTTATGGAAAGACCTGCGGGATCTGTGAACAGGTAGTCAATGCGTGTATATTTCCTATGTGGGTGCGAATAAAAAGTGTAATCCCTAGTGGTGGGATGCAGTGTACGCCATATGTCATGTAATACCAGATCTTTCAAAGTGCTTGTCAGATGTTTGATTACTTTAAGGGGAGCACTGGAGACACAATCCGAAGTGTCCAGAACCGGATTCAATGCGGCATTAAAATCCCCCCCAGGTACAGAATACCCATCTGGATCTCCTGTAGTCTTTTCACAAAGCCCAGGAAGAAACCAGACTGGTCCCGATTGGGGAAATACAAGTTGGCCAAGGTAATTGGTCTGCCAAAGAGTGAGCCGGCCAGGATCAGAAACCTGCCCTCGGGATCTCCCACCATCCGGGTCAGCCTGAATGGTAATTTAGAGCAGATAAGAATACCCACTCCATTTTTTTTGTTGGGCCGGATGCAAAGTAAGCGGTTGGGAAGTGACGATTAAACTATTTCGGCTCTCTGTATCTAGGGAAGTGGGTTTCACATGAAAATCCTCCCCACTCCAGGAGCCAAGGAAAGACAAGCAAAGGAGCGCTATGCAGACAGAGGATTTAAGAGTGTGGCGTATAATGACGATCCAACAGGAGGAGGCTAACGGACCAGATCCCGAGACACCTTTATTAGTCCTGTGACTAACTACCACTGTGTCATGCCCTGCCTGTTTTTCCAGTACTGTTGCTATCTCTTTAAGAAGCACATTTTTGCAAGACCTTATGTTGGATGCTTTGTGCCTTTAAGAGACAGCTTTGTCCTTGTTCAATTACATTTCTCCATCTATCAATCAAATTTCTGTGGGAGTTCCATTCACTGATGTGATATCTGACTGGCTAATTGGTTCCACCTGAATCCTTATAAGAATTGTTCAGAGGCCTGTTCTTTGCATTAGCTTGGGTTAAAGGGACAGCCAAGTAAAAAAAAAACTTTCATGATTTAAATAGGGCATGTAATTTTAAACAACTTTCCAATTTAGCTTTGTTCTCTTCATATTCTTAGTTGAAAGCTAAACCTAGGAGGTTCATATGCTAATTTCTTAGACCTTGAAAGACGCCTCTAATCTGAAAGAATTTTGACAATTTTTCACTGGAGGGCATTAGTTCATGTGTTTCATATAGATAACATTGAGCTCACGCACGTGAAGCTCCTAGAAATGAGCACTGATTGGCTAAAATGCAAGTCTGTCAAAAGAACTGAAATAAGGGGGCAGTTTGCAGAGGCATAAATACAAGGTAATTACAGAGGTAAAACGTATGATTATAACTGTGTTGGTTGTGCAAAACTGGGGAATGGGTAATAAAGGGATTATCTATCTTTTTAAACAACAAAAATTCTGGTGTTGATAGTCCCTTTTAACATTGTCTGTGCAACTGTCAAATTCTAATCTCTGTTATTTGGTTTTCTACAGTCTTTGTGTGAATTTCTATGTGTAACCTGCCCTGGATCATTCATCTAGCAAACCTTGTTTACAAGTTTTGCAAGTACCTGTGAGTCTACCTGCTTCAGTTCTTACTACTTCTCATCTGCTTCATGTGTTTGTGCACAAGCTATGCAAGTTAATATTTATAAGCTCTGCAACATATCACCTTTCTGATGATTTGCTGCCCAAGGTACTTATATCACTCTGCATAAAGTGGATAGCTATGTGATTTTGAACTTGTCTATACTCCCTATAAACTGATGTATTATATTTTGCTGACTACTTCAGTTTGAACTGTACTTCTCACTGTATCAGTGTCTAGTCAACATTCAAGAAATCATCTGTGGTTGACCTTCACTTTGCAGCTCTTATACTACATTCCAGTGTGAAAACCAATCCTGTTTTCAGCAGCCTTGAACTTTCTGTTCTTGTCCACGCCCATAATGTTCTCTGCAGCTTTGTTCTGTTTCTAACCATTTTTTCATTTATATACATCCTGCATTGTTTCCAGTCTACTAATCTGAGCTGCAACTTTACCATTCACCATCCTTTAACCTGACCCACAGTCCAAAGGCCAGGTGTGTTCATGTCCTACCACTGCACTGAGGATCTGCTTCCAGACTGGTATGGCTTTGGATCGTGACACACTGGGTGTAATTGAGCCACTACTCATAACTCCAGAAAAATCCCCTCTGTCCAAATAGTAGCTCTCTGAAAGGAAAAAGTGCCTCAAATCTGTCTGAGAACCCCTCTCACCGAAGAACATCTGGAGCAAATCAATTCTTCACCTTCCACCCCTGGAGGCAATATAAGACTGGTTTACCAGTGAGGTGGTAGGGTTTTTAAAGGTACATGAAACCTAAAATTTTTCTTTCATGATTCAGATAGAGAATACAATTTTAAACAACTTTCTAGTGTACTTCTATTATCTATTCGGTTTAATTCTCTTGGTATAATTTGTTGAAGGAGCAGCAATGCACTACTAGTTTCTAACTTAACACATGGGTGAGCCAATCACATTCAATATATATATATGCAGCCACCAATCAACAGCTAGAACCTAGTTTCTCTGCTGCTCATGAACTTGCCTAGATAAACCTTTCAGAATAAGATAACAAGAGAAGGAAGCAAATTAAATAATAGAAGTAAATTGGAAAGTTGTTTAAAATTGTATTCTCTATCTGAATCATGAAAGATTTTTTTGGGGTTTCATGTCCCTTTAAGTGCTCTTAGAGTTTTGGGAATCTTTGCCTCCTCCTAGTGGCCAGGAGAGAAATTCCCAGGCATACTGGCTTTTGGACTCTCACTACCTTTTAAAAGCAAGCTGTCACACATTTTTTCTAGAAATGCTGCAAACTGCCCAAGCCAGCTACAAACTATAAAGTAAAGACTTACATTTGTAAACTTCAAGCTGATCCGAATGCCAAATATGGCGGCCACAAACTATTTTCAGAGCCGGATTTCTTCTTTTGGAAGTGCAACACACTAAGATCTGTGTAAATCCAGATCTTAGTGTGTTGCACTTTTACAAGAAGAAATCCGTCTCCAAAAATTGCTGAATGTGGCTTGCGCCCTCATTCTTCGGCACTCGGAGCAGCCCGAAGTTTACAAACACAC
Source organism: Bombina bombina (assembly GCF_027579735.1). Classification (NCBI taxonomy): domain Eukaryota; kingdom Metazoa; phylum Chordata; class Amphibia; order Anura; family Bombinatoridae; genus Bombina; species Bombina bombina. The sequence goes on from NC_069504.1 coordinate 422,927,492, forward strand.
ATCCTACTCTAAAGCCATTGCACAGAAAATTGAACACACAAATTTACTGCTAATAGGACACAATTAAAGGAGGTTAGATAAACATACTCTCTCCAGTTTTAAAGTAGTTTTGCAAATCATTCATAAAGTGACAACTTTACATGTTTATATATAATTTGAGGATCTTGCAGTTTAGAACAAAAAAAATGACCATCTAACTCTCCCACTCGTTTACCTTTCTTGTGCTGGGTAGATATTCATAAATATAAGAAAATGCATAAATACGTTAAACAGCACATCAGAAATATACATCTATCATCATTCATCTTGTTTAATCTGAAGTACTTTTAATGCAAGCTAGATAAGTTCTGCATATGACTACAGATACAAACTGAATCTTATGGGTTATATGCTTCCCCAATATTGGGCCAGATTACAAGTGGAGGGCTAAATATTATAGTTTTACATTTTCCTGTGCTCCTTATCTGTTTTACTATGTTAGAGGAGCCTTTACTATCGAGCACGGATGACTAGTTTTACTTTCAGCCAATTGCATTGTAATTTCCCTTGTTTGAAGCATAGATAGACTTGATCTTGGTGATGCCCGCCTTCCCTTTTCCCTGGATGAAGTCATCTGCGGAGGTTGTGTAGAGAGTATAGTGAGGACGCCGCCGGAGGTAATGTGAGTCTGCAACGTGAACTACTGAGAATGGATTAAAGGATCACGCAGGAAAGAGACTCTATACACCTTGCCCGAGTGAGCGATCCCATAGAGGGATTTTCTATACATATTTTTTTTGATGTTTGTCTTTATGGACAGCTGAATACCTCTTGCACTGGGCATAATAAAGGGACTTTATTTCAAGACAAGCTTCATATGATTAAGGGGAAATGTGTATATACTAGAACCATTTGGGAATATATACAAGTATTATGACGTAGCATCCACTAGGTTTAATACAGAGTGGTGCCTCAAACTCAGCACTGTTGACTTAATATCTGTAAATACACATATTAACATAAATGTATATGTATATTAATATATATATATATATATATATATATATATATATATATATATATATATATATATCTATATATTTACAGGGAACACACAGTTCCCATAGACCGCAATGTAAAGGCACTTTATAGTGCCGTTTTTTTTTCCTAACACCCCCCCAACACACACACACACTTTTAACCCTCTGTAACTGTTTTTTGCAGTTATTTTATTAAACAAAAGAAATGCTGCTATCTTTATTTTTTTAATAAAATATATTACACTGTATTTTGGGGGCATTTGGTGGACATTTTTAAAATTAACCAGAGATCTGATATAATTGTTACTGCAAGCTTGTGGTAGCAATAACCAGCAACTTGTAATTGCTGCTTATTTATCATGTGCTCCGTAAATTAGTGCTCCACTTGTAATCTAACCCATAGTAAGCCAAGATGACTGCAGGTTTTCTTTTTAACAAACATGCCTGAAATATATGATGATACTTTTGGGAATAAGCAATCACTCTATTTTCTGATATGCTGTTTGGTACTGAATGGCACCCTGTCTTTCAAGAGTGAACTTAATGTGCTCAGTAAGAAAGACGGATGATCACAGAGTCACATGTAACAATATTAATGGGGTTTTGTTCTTTGTATCTGCTCATGTTTGTGGTAATAACCTAGAAAGTAAAACATAATTTATTTTTCTCCTCAAATATAAAACTGACAAATAACTTACCTACATTTTCTATTATTCACATGAATGATTGCAAAAAAGTTGTGTTTGCATAAGAAAGGGGTTATGTGAAAACAGAATTTATGTTTACCTGATAAATTACTTTCTCCAACGGTGTGTCCGGTCCACGGCGTCATCCTTACTTGTGGGATATTCTCTTCCCCAACAGGAAATGGCAAAGAGCCCAGCAAAGCTGGTCACATGATCCCTCCTAGGCTCCGCCTACCCCAGTCATTCGACCGACGTTAAGGAGGAATATTTGCATAGGAGAAACCATATGGTACCGTGGTGACTGTAGTTAAAGAAAATAAATTATCAGACCTGATTAAAAAAACCAGGGCGGGCCGTGGACCGGACACACCGTTGGAGAAAGTAATTTATCAGGTAAACATAAATTCTGTTTTCTCCAACATAGGTGTGTCCGGTCCACGGCGTCATCCTTACTTGTGGGAACCAATACCAAAGCTTTAGGACACGGATGAAGGGAGGGAGCAAATCAGGTCACCTAAATGGAAGGCACCACGGCTTGCAAAACCTTTCTCCCAAAAATAGCCTCAGAAGAAGCAAAAGTATCAAACTTGTAAAATTTGGTAAAAGTGTGCAGTGAAGACCAAGTCGCTGCCCTACATATCTGATCAACAGAAGCCTCGTTCTTGAAGGCCCATGTGGAAGCCACAGCCCTAGTGGAATGAGCCGTGATTCTTTCGGGAGGCTGCCGTCCGGCAGTCTCGTAAGCCAATCTGATGATGCTTTTAATCCAAAAAGAGAGAGAGGTAGAAGTTGCTTTTTGACCTCTCCTTTTACCGGAATAAACAACAAACAAGGAAGATGTTTGTCTAAAATCCTTTGTAGCATCTAAATAGAATTTTAGAGCGTGAACAACATCCAGATTGTGCAACAAACGTTCCTTCTTTGACACTGGTTTCGGACACAGAGAAGGTACGATAATCTCCTGGTTAATGTTTTTGTTAGAAACAACTTTTGGAAGAAAACCAGGTTTAGTACGTAAAACCACCTTATCTGCATGGAACACCAGATAAGGAGGAGAACACTGCAGAGCAGATAATTCTGAAACTCTTCTAGCAGAAGAAATTGCAACCAAAAACAAAACTTTCCAAGATAATAACTTAATATCAACGGAATGTAAGGGTTCAAACGGAACCCCCTGAAGAACTGAAAGAACTAAGTTGAGACTCCAAGGAGGAGTCAAAGGTTTGTAAACAGGCTTGATTCTAACCAGAGCCTGAACAAAGGCTTGAACATCTGGCACAGCTGCCAGCTTTTTGTGAAGTAACACAGACAAGGCAGAAATCTGTCCCTTCAGGGAACTAGCAGATAAACCTTTTTCCAATCCTTCTTGAAGGAAGGATAGAATCTTAGGAATCTTAACCTTGTCCCAAGGGAATCCTTTAGATTCACACCAACAGATATATTTTTTCCAAATTTTGTGGTAAATCTTTCTAGTTACAGGCTTTCTGGCCTGAACAAGAGTATCGATAACAGAATCTGAGAACCCTCGCTTCGATAAGATCAAGCGTTCAATCTCCAAGCAGTCAGCTGGAGTGAAACCAGATTCGGATGTTCGAACGGACCCTGAACAAGAAGGTCTCGTCTCAAAGGTAGCTTCCAAGGTGGAGCCGATGACATATTCACCAGATCTGCATACCAAGTCCTGCGTGGCCACGCAGGAGCTATCAAGATCACCGACGCCCTCTCCTGATTGATCCTGGCTACCAGCCTGGGGATGAGAGGAAATGGCGGGAACACATAAGCTAGTTTGAAGGTCCAAGGTGCCACTAGTGCATCCACTAGAGCCGCCTTGGGATCCCTGGATCTGGACCCGTAGCAAGGAACTTTGAAGTTCTGACGAGAGGCCATCAGGTCCATGTCTGGAATGCCCCACAGCTGAGTGACTTGGGCAAAGATTTCCGGATGGAGTTCCCACTCCCCCGGATGCAATGTCTGACGACTCAGAAAATCCGCTTCCCAATTTTCCACTCCTGGGATGTGGATAGCAGACAGGTGGCAGGAGTGAGACTCCGCCCATAGAATGATTTTGGTCATTCCATCGCTAGGGAACTCCTTGTTCCCCCCTGATGGTTGATGTACGCAACAGTTGTCATGTTGTCTGATTGAAACCGTATGAACTTGGCCCTCGCTAGCTGAGGCCAAGCCTTGAGAGCATTGAATATCGCTCTCAGTTCCAGAATATTTATCGGTAGAAGAGATTCTTCCCGAGACCAAAGACCCTGAGCTTTCAGGGATCCCCAGACCGCGCCCCAGCCCATCAGACTGGCGTCGGTCGTGACGATGACCCACTCCGGTCTGCGGAATGTCATCCCTTGTGACAGGTTGTCCAGGGACAGCCACCAACGGAGTGAGTCTCTGGTCCTCTGATTTACTTGTATCTTCGGAGACAAGTCTGTATAGTCCCCATTCCACTGACTGAGCATGCACAGTTGTAATGGTCTTAGATGAATGCGCGCAAAAGGAACTATGTCCATTGCCGCTACCATCAAACCGATCACTTCCATGCACTGCGCTATGGAAGGAAGAGGAACGGAATGAAGTATCCGACAAGAGTCTAGAAGTTTTGTTTTTCTGGCCTCTGTCAGAAAAATCCTCATTTCTAAGGAGTCTATTATTGTTCCCAAGAAGGGAACCCTTGTTGACGGAGATAGAGAACTCTTTTCCACGTTCACTTTCCATCCGTGAGATCTGAGAAAGGCCAGGACGATGTCCGTGTGAGCCTTTGCTTGAGGAAGGGACGACGCTTGAATCAGAATGTCGTCCAAGTAAGGTACTACAGCAATGCCCCTTGGTCTTAGCACAGCTAGAAGGGACCCTAGTACCTTTGTGAAAATCCTTGGAGCAGTGGCTAATCCGAAAGGAAGCGCCACGAACTGGTAATGCTTGTCCAGGAATGCGAACCTTAGGAACCGATGATGTTCCTTGTGGATAGGAATATGTAGATACGCATCCTTTAAATCCACCGTGGTCATGAATTGACCTTCCTGGATGGAAGGAAGAATAGTTCGAATGGTTTCCATCTTGAACGATGGAACCTTGAGAAACTTGATTAAGATCTTGAGATCTAAGATTGGTCTGAACGTTCCCTCTTTTTTGGGAACTATGAACAGATTGGAGTAGAACCCCATCCCTTGTTCTCTTAATGGAACAGGATGAATCACTCCCATTTTTAACAGGTCTTCTACACAATGTAAGAATGCCTGTCTTTTTATGTGGTCTGAAGACAACTGAGACCTGTGGAACCTCCCCCTTGGGGGAAGCCCCTTGAATTCCAGAAGATAACCTTGGGAGACTATTTCTAGCGCCCAAGGATCCAGAACATCTCTTGCCCAAGCCTGAGCGAAGAGAGAGAGTCTGCCCCCCACCAGATCCGGTCCCGGATCGGGGGCCAACATTTCATGCTGTCTTGGTAGCAGTGGCAGGTTTCTTGGCCTGCTTTCCCTTGTTCCAGCCTTGCATTGGTCTCCAAGCTGGCTTGGCTTGAGAAGTATTACCCTCTTGCTTAGAGGACGTAGCACTTTGGGCTGGTCCGTTTCTCCGAAAGGGACGAAAATTAGGTTTATTTTTTGCCTTGAAAGGCCGATCCTGAGGAAGGGCGTGGCCCTTACCCCCAGTGATATCAGAGATAATCTCTTTCAAGTCAGGGCCAAACAGCGTTTTCCCCTTGAAAGGAATGTTAAGTAGCTTGTTCTTGGAAGACGCATCAGCTGACCAAGATTTCAACCAAAGCGCTCTGCGCGCCACAATAGCAAACCCTGAATTCTTAGCCGCTAACCTAGCCAATTGCAAAGTGGCGTCTAGGGTGAAAGAATTAGCCAATTTGAGAGCATTGATTCTGTCCATAATCTCCTCATAAGGGGGAGAATCACTATCGACAATGCATGAAATAGGTTGTAGAAGGTAACCCTGCTGAACAAACATCTTTTTAAGTAAACCTTCTAATTTCTTATCCATAGGATCTTTAAAAGCACAACTATCCTCTATGGGTATAGTGGTGCGTTTGTTTAAAGTGGAAACCGCTCCCTCGACCTTGGGGACTGTCTGCCATAAGTCCTTTCTGGGGTCGACCACAGGAAACAATTTTTTAAATATGGGGGGAGGGACGAAAGGAATACCGGGCCTTTCCCATTCTTTATTAACAATGTCCGCCACCCGCTTGGGTATAGGAAAAGCTTCTGGGAGTCCCGGGACCTCTAGGAACTTGTCCATTTTACATAGTTTCTCTGGGATGACCAACTTGTCACAATCATCCAGAGTGGATAATACCTCCTTGAGCAGAATGCGGAGATGTTCCAATTTAAATTTAAACGTAATCACATCAGGTTCAGCTTGTTGAGAAATGTTCCCTGAATCAGTAATTTCTCCCTCAGACAAAACCTCCCTGGCCCCATCAGACTGGGTTAGGGGCCCTTCAGAACCATTATTATCAGCGTCGTCATGCTCTTCAGTATCTAAAACAGAGCAGTCACGCTTACGCTGGTAAGTGTTCATTTTGGCTAAAATGTTTTTGACAGAATTATCCATTACAGCCGTTAATTGTTGCATAGTAAGGAGTATTGGCGCGCTAGATGTACTAGGGGCCTCCTGAGTGGGCAAGACTCGTGTAGACGAAGGAGGGAATGATGCAGTACCATGCTTACTCCCCTCACTTGAGGAATCATCATGGGCATCATTGTCATTGTCACATAAATCACATTTATTTAAATGAATAGGAATCCTGGCTTCCCCACATTCAGAACACAGTCTATCTGGTAGTTCAGACATGTTAAACAGGCATAAACTTGATAACAAAGTACAAAAAACGTTTTAAAATAAAACCGTTACTATCACTTTAAATTTTAAACTGAACACACTTTATTACTGCAATTGCGAAAAAACATGAAGGAATTGTTCAAAATTCACCAAATTTTCACCACAGTGTCTTAAAGCCTTAAAAGTATTGCACACCAAATTTGGAAGCTTTAACCCTTAAAATAACGGAACCGGAGCCGTTTTTAACTTTAACCCCTTTACAGTCCCTGGTATCTGCTTTGCTGAGACCCAACCAAGCCCAAAGGGGAATACGATACCAAATGACGCCTTCAGAAAGTCTTTTCTAAGTATCAGAGCTCCTCTCACATGCGACTGCATGTCATGCCTCTCAAAAACAAGTGCGCAACACCGGCGCGAAAATGAGGCTCTGCCTATGATTTGGGAAAGCCCCTAAATAATAAGGAGTCTAAAACAGTGCCTGCCGATATTATTATATCAAAATACCCAGATAAAATGATTCCTCAAGGCTAAATATGTGTTAATAATGAATCGATTTAGCCCAGAAAAAGTCTACAGTCTTAATAAGCCCTTGTGAAGCCCTTATTTACGATCTTTATAAACATGGCTTACCGGATCCCATAGGGAAAATGACAGCTTCCAGCATTACATCGTCTTGTTAGAATGTGTCATACCTCAAGCAGCAAGAGACTGCTCACTGTTCCCCCAACTGAAGTTAATTGCTCTCAACAGTCCTGTGTGGAACAGCCATGGATTTTAGTGACGGTTGCTAAAATCATTTTCCTCATACAAACAGAAATCTTCATCTCTTTTCTGTTTCTGAGTAAATAGTACATACCAGCACTATTTTAAAATAACAAACTCTTGATTGAATAATAAAAACTACAGTTAAACACTAAAAAACTCTAAGCCATCTCCGTGGAGATGTTGCCTGTACAACGGCAAAGAGAATGACTGGGGTAGGCGGAGCCTAGGAGGGATCATGTGACCAGCTTTGCTGGGCTCTTTGCCATTTCCTGTTGGGGAAGAGAATATCCCACAAGTAAGGATGACGCCGTGGACCGGACACACCTATGTTGGAGAAATGTAGCATTCCTCCATCCTCTCATACAATTTAGACTAACACTCGTTTTTAAACGAGAAAACTTTATGATACTATTGAATATTTGGCTGATTACATTTGTAAAAAAAAATGAAACTTATTTCCAAATAAACTGATGAAACTCAAAAGATAGAAATGCATGCTGTATCCAGCTTATTATATGAAGAAGGGCCAAGCTGTTCGTAATAACTAATTTTACTAGTAATGTTAAAAAACTGTAAAGGGTTTAAGTAAAGAAAACAAATGCTGTTTATTGCAATCCTTTCTAAAAAAAAATGTGTTGTAGAGAAATGACAGAGTTATTATTTTAATAAAAAGATAACAAATAAAATAAAAAAGACTTGGCTTATCTGTGTATCTTACAAATGCTGATAAGTATTGCAGTCTATTTCACAACCAAGTTAATGCTCCTATGAAATGGACATGGTCCCCAAATATTGAAGATATTACATACAAGATAAGGGCAACGCTAAAAAGCAATTAAAGGACCCGCTAAGGGACCCACTATGAAACGCGTAGAGGCGGACCCTGATTGGCAATCACCTGTTCTTACTTCCAAAATCCAGCTGAAAGCAACAGCGGGATTTGAGGCATCTGGTTTTCGGCCCCATCTGCAAGAGGGTGAGGATAACTTGCACAAACATCAAGGAATTGAAACACTATCTTCAAAGGCATCACCTCTAATAATACATATATATATATGTATTATATATATATATATGTATTATATATATATGTATTATTTATATGTATTATATATATATGTATTATTTATATGTATTATATATATGTATTATATTTTGCCACACTCATCGATTGTCTCGGAGGACTCATATATATAATTTTGATTTTCTCTGTTTTTTACTTTTTATATATTTTTTAATTTTTGCTATTCTTGAAAATCTATTTAATTATTTTGCAATATTTTGAGCATATATTTTTTCACCACTTGGTTCCCAGTTTTTAATATATTTTTTTTTAGTATTTTTATTACCGTATTAGTCTATATTGTATTAGAGGTGAACTAAAGTTATATATCCAGATAAATTTGAGCATCTTATAATGTTTTATATATTTTGATGAATATCATATTAAAACTTTTTTTATATATAATCTATCTATTTCCTTCATTTTTTAATTTATGTTACTTTTAACTGGATATTATATATTAACCCCTTAATGACCGCAGCACTTTTCCATTTTCTGTCCGTTTGGGACCAAGGCTATTTTTACATTTTTGCGGTGTTTGTGTTTAGCTGTAATTTTCCTCTTACTCATTTACTGTACCCACACATATTATATACCGTTTTTCTCGCCATTAAATGGACTTTCAAAAGATACCATTATTTTCATCATATCTTATAATTTACTATAAAAAACATTATAAAATATGAAGGAAAAATGGAAAAAAACACACTTTTTCTAACTTTGACCCCCAAAATCTGTTACACATCTACAACCACCAATAAACACCCATGCTAAATAGTTTCTAAATTTTGTCCTGAGTTTAGAAATACCCAATGTTTACATCTTCTTTGCTTTTTTTGCAAGTTATAGGGCCATAAATACAAGTAGCACTTTGCTATTTCCAAACCACTTTTTTTCAAAATTAGCGCTAGTTACATTGGGACACTAATATCTTTCAGGAATCCCTGAATATCTATTGACATGTATATATTTTTTTTTAGAAGACATCCCAAAGTATTGATCTAGGCCCATTTTGGTATATTTCATGCCACTATTTCACCGCCAAATGCGATCAAATAAAAAAAATTGTTCACTTTTTCACAAATTTTTTCACAAACTTTAGGTTTCTCACTGAAATTATTTACAAACAACTTGTGCAATTATGGCATAAATGGTTGTAAATGCTTCTCTGGGATCCCCTTTGTTCAGAAATAGCAGACATATATGGCTTTGGCTTTGCTTTTTGGTAATTAGAAGGCTGCTAAATGCCACTGCGCACAATACGTGTATTATGCCCAGCATTGAAGGGGTTAATTAGGGAGCATGTAGGGAGCTTCTAGGGTTAATTTTAGCTTTAGTGTAGTGTAGTAGACAACCCCAAGTATTGATCTAGGCCCATTTTGGTATATTTCATGCCACCATTTCACCGCCAAATGCGATCAAAGTAAAAAAAAATGTTAATTTTTTCACAATTTTAGGTTTCTCACTGAAATTATTTACAAACAGCTTGTGCAATTATGGCACAAATGGTTGTAAATGCTTCTCTGGGATGCCCTTTGTTCAGAAATAGCAGACATATATGGCTTTGGCTTTGCTTTTTGGTAATTAGAAGGCTGCTAAATGCCACTGCGCACAATACGTGTATTATGCCCAGCATTGAAGGGGTTAATTAGGGAGCATGTAGGGAGCTTCTAGGGTTAATTTTAGCTTTAGTGTAGTGTAGTAGACAACCCCAAGTATTGATCTAGGCCCATTTTGGTATATTTCATGCCACCATTTCACCGCCAAATGCGATCAAAGTAAAAAAAAAATGTTAATTTTTTCACAATTTTAGGTTTCTCACTGAAATTATTTACAAACAGCTTGTGCAATTATGGCACAAATGGTTGTAAATGCTTCTCTGGGATGCCCTTTGTTCAGAAATAGCAGACATATATGGCTTTGGCTTTGCTTTTTGGTAATTAGAAGGCTGCTAAATGCCACTGCGCACAATACGTGTATTATGCCCAGCATTGAAGGGGTTAATTAGGGAGCATGTAGGGAGCTTCTAGGGTTAATTTTAGCTTTAGTGTAGTGTAGTAGACAACCCCAAGTATTGATCTAGGCCCATTTTGGTATATTTCATGCCACCATTTCACCGCCAAATGCGATCAAAGTAAAAAAAAATGTTAATTTTTTCACAATTTTAGGTTTCTCACTGAAATTATTTACAAACAGCTTGTGCAATTATGGCACAAATGGTTGTAAATGCTTCTCTGGGATGCCCTTTGTTCAGAAATAGCAGACATATATGACTTTGGCGTTGCTTTATGGTAATTAGAAAGTCGCTAAATGCTGCTGCGCATCACACGTGTATTATGGCTAGCAGTGAAGGGGTTAATTAGGTAGTTTGTAGGGAGCTTGCAGGGTTAATTTTAGCTTTAGTGTAGAGATCAGCCTCCCACCTGACACATCCCACCCCCTGATCCCTCCCAAACAGCTCCCTTCTCTCCCCCACCCCACAATTGTCCCCGCCATCTTAAGTACTGGCAGAAAGTCTGCCAGTACTAAAATAAAAGTTTTTTTTTTTAAAGAAAAAAAAAAAAAAAGCATATTTACATATGCTGTGTTTAGGATCCCCCCCTTAACCCCCAACCTCCCTGATCCCCCCCAAAACAGCTCTCTACGCCTCCCTCTCAGCCTTATTGGGGGCCATCTTGGGTACTGGCAGCTGTCTGCCAGTACCCATTTTGAACAATCAACTGTTTATTATTATTTTTTTTTAATTTCTGTAGTGTAGCTCAATCGCCCCCCACCCCCCCACCACCTAAATCACACAAGGGCTTTTTTATTTGTCCCACTTTGTGTTTTGGGGACACATTTTTTCCGTAGTGTAGCGGTTCCCACCCGCTCCCTCCCCGTGCACGCGCCCGCCCCCGCCCCCTCGTGCACGTGCGCACGCCCGCGCGCGCCCCCGGACTCCCCCGCCCACGATCCCGCCCCCCTCCACATGACCAGGGCCATCGATGGCCGCCACCCACCTCCCATACCGACTCCCACCCACCAACGATACCGGCCATCGATGTCCGGTGCAGAGAGGGCCACAGAGTGGCTCTCTCTGCATCGGATGGCCGTGAAAGGTTATTGCAGGATGCCTCCATATCGAGGCATCACTGCAATAACCGGAAAGCAGCTGGAAGCGAGCAGGATCGCTTCCAGCTGCTTTCCACACTGAGGACGTGCAGGGTACGTTCTCAGGCATTAACTGCCTTTTTTCTGAGGACGTACCCTGCACGTCCTCAGTCGTTAAGGGGTTAAACGTAGGGATATACTAATGTAAACACATTGATATATACCATTGCTATTTAGGACTCTATTATATTGGTTGTATTGGATATTTTGACATATATTCATATATTGTTTATACATATATGTTTGTCTACATATACCTAACACACAGATCTTTGTTCTATACATAGTATTTCATTTGTATATTGGCATTTCCATAGTGGGTCCCTTAGTGGGTCCTTTAATTGCTTTTTAGTACTGCCCTTATCTTGTATGTAATATTTTGTAACTGACTCTTAGGGAGTAAGGGTCTTATTTTGAGGGTCCAGCAATATTGACGATCTTGAGGGTATCAGATTATCTTCTTTGACCTAAACATTGAAGCACTTGAAAGTCACTTGAAAATCCCATTGTAAAGGGACTTTAAGTAGCCAATCAGGAAGCTAGTCCCAGGACTTGCAAGGGAGTGTGCATCTGGCATGTGCAGGCAGTGCCATGCTATTTCCCTACCCTAGTCAAAAAGGATGATCTTCGTGGAGTCATTCTGAACTAATCAATGACTAGTCAGAAGCCATTCTGAAGTATGCCCACAGGCCAAAATATTTAAATGAGATGACTCTATAGTAATTCCCTGGCTGTTAATGCTTGTGAAGTAATAAGTAAGATAATCTGCTAATCATTCTGAAGTCATCACACAGAATTATTTTACTTTAGCTGATGACTTTACAAGCCTGATGATGTACGATGATGTGCAAATGACTTCTAAAGTAGTTTGATGTTCCTCAAATGACTCCAGGATGGTCTCTTAAGTAATCATGTTTGTTTTGGGTTCTCAGTTTAAGGGAGTTTACTATAAAAACTTGCGAGATTTCAGTAAAGTCTCAAGAGATCACAGTAAGGCAAAACATGACCTCAGCTCATGCTGATAGGCTATTTTTTTTTTTTAACCTTTACTTGGACAGTAGCAGAAGGATAACTGTTCACAGAGCACTTACTATTATGAGATGAAGATATTGAGAGGTAAAATAAGTGAAATTCAAAGCTGACTAGTCCCAATCAGGAAAAAAGCAGGATGTCTGTCACTTAAACAATCCACCCTGCTCTCTGTGAAAGCCCTTGAGCACTGGCACAAGCTTTATATAGAACAATGTTTGTGAACTCACGGTACATGCACATTAGTATTGCTCCCCCACCATTTGTTCAGTGCAATAGAAATCCTGTACTTCCTGAAATATACATATATTTTTTTTTATGATTAAAGCAGACATACAGCGACACTGTTTAAAACCAAAAAAATTATTATGGCTTCTCTTGGCGAACTATATCGAATTTTGAATATTATAGACCAATGTTTAACCCATGGGGTTCATAGCAAACTTGATACTGAAGACAATTCCTGTTTGAGGAGAGGTGAGTAAATCAAATGAACTACTGAATAATACTCATGTATGTGTTAATGCTAACCTGTCCGTGTATATTAAGAGCCAGGGTTGGGATTAGGGGCAACATAAATGTACATATTGCTATCATTCCAACACCATTTTAAAAGGGACACTGAACCCAATTTTTTCAGATAATTGATTGTGATTCAGATAGAGCATGCAATTTTAAGCAACTTTCTAATTTACTGCTATTATCAAATGTTCTTCATTCTCTTGGTATTTTTATTTGAAAAGCAAGAATATAGGTTTAGATGCTGGACCATTTTTGATGAACAACCTGGGTTGTTCTTGCCGATTGGTGGATAAATTCATCCCATAATAAACAAGTGCTGTCCAGGGTTCTGGACTTTCCTTTTCAAATAAAGATAGCAAGAGAACGAAGAAAAATTGATAATAGGAGTAAATAAGAAAGTTGCTTAAAATTGCATTCTCTATCTGAATCACAAAATAAAAAAATTGGGTTCAGTAAATTGAAACGCACAAAGAAAGGTATCTGCAAAAAAGGTGTTTTCAAAAGAAAACAAAAAACATACACAAAAATTGATATTCCATATATATTTACATACTATAGAATGTGTTGTCCAAATAAAACTGCTTAGAAAAAAAAAAGCTGAACTTTTTTATCATTTTCTGTGCTAATGCTATATACAAAGCAATAGAATTTTCCAGTTTATAAATAATGTGTGAAAAATACCCTGCCGGCAGCATGACGGGCAAAGTAAAATACACTTGAACAGATTCCTAAGTGTTTTCTCAAAGCCCGAAAAATAATTATAGTTATAAGCCAGCTTGCAGGGTCTGTGCTAACATACAAAGCATCTGGAAAACGGTGTGTGCCATTTGGCTAGAGAATTATGGGAACGTGAACGAGGTACTCAGCACCATTTCCCCACCTGTCAGTAACAGTTTCAAAAGCTGTCACAAGCCAGAGCTCTGTTCCAGCTTTGTATTTGAGTGCTGCGTATAAGCTGTTTCCATGAATAAGTAAAAGACTTTCTGTGAACAAACTCAGGGACTTGGGACTCATGGGCCCGCGCCAGAGCACAGAGGCCATTCACCCTGTGCACACAGGTGCTTTTGACTATTAATAAGTTGTGTTTTTTCGCTAAAGAATGACTGCCCTGTGGAGAACTTCATATGTTTTTCTTGTGCTTTCTTACATTCAGCCACAGTAGTTGCAAGGATCGTTATCAGTTAACAGTTAGTTTTGGGAGAGATTCAAGTACCCAATTCCCTGAAGCTAATGTTAGTTTGCACGTCTTGTTCTCTGCTGTTTTAGCTCTCTAGAGAGACTGTGCCGAGCTACCTTGTGTGCGCGCTCAATCAGGGAGTGTTTCATGCTAAATTATTTGTAATCCCTGACAAACTTCTTACAATGTTTTAAAGATGAAAACGTGATTTTCGCTTTACATTCTACATTTATTTTTGGTGCTCAGGCCCAGCTTTAGTTCCTGAGTGCAATCTGTTTTTTTTCTCAAAATAGGGTTTCTTGTGGAAAATCTGCATTTCTAATTATATTAATATAATCAGTTAATGAAAGAAAAGCACACCAATAAATGCTAAATAAATTGATTGACTGCATAATATCCGTTGGAAGGCAGAAGGCAGGCATCAAATACGCTTTTGTCAGTACTGCATATACATTCACTTTATTTCAGTAGGCAAACATATTTTCCATACGTCAAACTATCCTCAGTTGCCCTAATGGAAAGCAGAGCTATCAGATTTCTTGAGGATTCACTTTATATTACCATTACTGTGTAACAAAAAATAAGTATGTTTTTTGTCTATACATTCAATTTGCTATTTTTTTTTTTCAAACCAAGCAATTTTTGAAATATATAGTATAGCCCAGGGGTAGACAACAGTTACAGAATGCTGTGCCAAGCAATACTATGAAGTGTCCAGGAGTGTCAGTCTCAGATTAGATTCTGTGATTAGCTGCATACCCAAATCATAGCTCGCCCTGCAATACCTGGGTCAGAACCCCATCTGAGCTCAAATAAAACCCCTGACCCTACAACACCAAACGCACTTCAGACCTCAGATTAGACCTCTGAACTTGCCACCCAATTCCCAAGCAGACCTTATATTAGAGCTCTGGAACTACAACCTACAACAGACCCTTGGACATGCAGTCTCATACATCAGATCACAGATCAGATCCCTGACACTGCAGCCCTTCTGTCAGACCTCTACCCATAACAGAATCCTGGGTCTACAGACCCTTCCATACCTAAATATGTGTGTCAAGTAGAGAGACTTGCAGTGGGAGGGTGGAAAGCAGCACCAGCATGCTGAGTGTTATGGTCTGCTTCCTTGTCTGTTTTCCTTGCATGCCGTCCATATTCAAAGTCATTGTGCACAGGCTTTACATGGAGTGGAAAGCGGCAATAGGTCTGCTGGTCACTGTTGCCTCCCATGCAAGGTTGTTATTCCCTTTGGGCTGCAATCCTATTCTTTGCAAGGGGCTTTGACATCCTAAAGTGTCATATAAGAGTACTACTCAGATCAAGCCTAGAACATGTGCAGTAGGTGGTCAATCCAATAAACACACTTTCTTTTATGCTGCCTAATAGCACAACAGTTTTGAAAAATCAATACCTTAGTAGGGCATACAGTCACTTCAAGAGTCATTTTACATAGATGCACAACAGATTTTTTTGCATTGCTCTTTAGCCAAAGTTGACAATATCAATTAATTTGGAGGTGCCCTACGCTACAGAAATTCTTTTTTTAAGGGAGGGGAGGGATGGTGACCTAAAGCAAAAGGGAATTGTTATGGGGGCACCCTAAAATAATGATCGTAGGGAGGGGGAGGTAGGGGGCCCCACTACACAACAGAAAAAAATAAAATAAATAATAATAAAAATAAACAAAGTACTGGCTGACAGCTGATCCCTTTAAACCACATATCTCCTTTTATAGGAGATTTATAGATGATCTCATTTTAATTTGGCATGGAGGTGAGCCCTTGCTAGCGAACTTCAAGGTTTATCTTAATGATAACACCATAGCCCTTTAATTTACCTATGAGAACAACAAAACGAGTATCAATTACTTGGATGTCACTCTCACAGGCTCTCTCTCTACCGAAAGGGGACATATCAGCACTAAGATTTATCAAAAACCCTCTGCAGGCAATTCCCTGCTACATGCAGGAAGTGGGCACCCCAATTGGGTTTTCAAGGCCTATGGTAAAAGGAATAAGGAGATCTTTTGAGCGAAGAGATAGGAATTAATTTTTATTTAAGGCTAGATCTAAACTGGAAAAAATAGAAAAAAATCAAACACAATCACAAAATGACCTTAATCACTAGCTATAGTGATCAATTCCACCAGATATGTGGAATAATCAGGAAACATTTCTCAGTCTTAACTGCAGATAATGATCTAGTGGACATTGTGAGGGGGTCGGCTTCCGCTTCACATACAGGAAAGGCCTAACAATAGGGAACAGAGTGTCTCCCACATGTCTAAAACGCAAAGCCAGCAATCAGAGTTCCTGGCTTACGTCTAAGGGGGTATACAAATGTAATTTCCCAAATTGCAAGGCTTGTGAGTTTGTACAAACAGGGAAAGGTTTTGTCAGCTCAGTTACTGGTATTAGATATTCTCACAAGATATGCTATAATTGTAGGGCTACGTCATCTATGCCCTGACCTGCACAATTTGCAACATACAGTATATTGGTATGACCTCAAGGGAAACTATATCCTGGATACGGGAAGATATTTGCAACATCAAAAATGGAACACTGACTACACCCCTCACCTCACCTATGTACACAACAAAAATCCAAAACGTTTGAGATAGACCATTGTTGACCGTACACCCAGACTTAAACGAGGGGGTAACAGGGATATACTGTTAGCAAAACAGGAGGTCTATTGGATCCTAACACTCAAAGCAAGACAACCACTAGGACTCAACAGTGAATATGATCTCATCAATCTTTGGGAATGACTTAGTTGACAATTTTGGAGACACAATAAGTCATTTAGTCATTCTTTGTCTGGTTTTGTTCCTCTATAGTTGAGTGACATTAAACTACATTTTGTAAATTCATCCATAAGTTCTAACATTAACTAGTCATTTTAAATTAGATTTTTTTGGGGGGGCGGAGCTCGCTCATCTACCGAGTGGTCGCATGGCACCTTAGCTCCGTGAAAACTTCTCTACAAACTTGACTGCCCGACCGCTTGGCTCAGCTTAGAAGCACACCAAGAATATACTTAATGTTGGTGACCAGCGCTATGGAGATTCAGCTTCTGATGATCGCCCTCAGGAGATGATAAGCTTAATTTTTTTTAACCTGGCTATACTGAAACTATCTGGGAGCGGCCATCTTCCCACACACATGGCGACTCATCACCCTACAAGTAAGCATACAGAATGCCTCACATAGCGCTGATATTACAGCTCTAAACAACAGAGATATTATGGAAATATACTGGAGGGAGAGCCAGCTCTGAACTTTGAACAGTACATAACTCCCACGGCACATAAACTGAAGATAAAGGGAGATCCCATTATTACAGGCATCTGTAAGTATTAGCACATTACATTCAAGTGTGTCGATTGAGAGGATTTTTCAAACAGTGTACCATCTTGGCTCTGAAAGACACATTGGAAGGATCTCGTCTAAATCCCATAGCTCTACCGGCTCTTTCACTGGTCTAGCACAGCCTGCACGTATGCAGTCACATAGCTATACAGCTTACTTCGCAAACACTGTAAGCAGTGCAGAATTGCTTGAAATTGTAATCATATATATTTAGAAAGACCCTATGGCACCTTATCTCATCTTACTAAGCGAGCTAACAAAGCTGCTCAAAGAACATTAAGACTCTATGGCCGTAACTCTGACAAATGCATTTTCTCCTCTCTACACAGATGTTAATAACTCTGCTACAAGTCCCACATTACAGTGCTGTATGAGTGACAGTGCTTTGGAGCCTCAGAACCTGCCATCAATCTACCTTGACAATACTGAAGATCTTAGCAGCGTAGAGTCTATTCTGATAGAGCCTTCACAAGTATCTGGGCTGCCAAAGCTGAGACATGCAGCCACGACTCCAGTTTCCAGTCTGAGAGATATCATATTGAGCAAAACAGAGCAGATGAACAACTACCGAAATAAAAAATTGTTTGGCTCTCAAGAATTCTGTGTGCAATTCCCTACTAATACAGCAGTACTCTGCATTGCAAATATGAGAGTTGGCGTAGGCTGAGCCTTTTTTTTTTTTCTACACAGAGTTAAGACTGGCCATATTGTCAACTGACTGGCTAGTGAACCAAGTTTTGGACTTTCAGTTACCTTTGATCACATTATGATAGTTTTTCTTTCTGTTGCTAGACTGCTTTAGCTCCCTTTGTTTTATTTCTTCTACTCACAGGCTATGATCACAATATCACTTGAAAGTTTGAGATTGATGTGTCTACCATATTTATTTATTTATAAAATATTTTACCAGGAAGGATACATTGAGATTTCTCTCGTTTTCAGGTATGTCCTGGGTCCATAAAACATTGCATTGATACAATAGGGTACAATAAAATACAAAAACAATATTTATACATAATATTTGCAAAATTTAACATAGAATAGGTAGGAAATATATAATCAACCATGACAGATGCATTCTGTTTTGAGATATGCAGAGAGGGATCTCTTAAAAGATTTTAGGCTTGGGGAATGTTTTAAAGTGTGCGGGAGGTCGTTCCATATTTGAGGTGCTCTGTAGGAAAAGGAGGATTGAGCTGCTTTATTTTTGTATGTAGGCAAACTAAATAACGTGCTGGTACTGGATCGGAGGTTATGGGAGGTGGGAACAGCCGGGTGAGAGCATACTGCTGAGGTAGGGTGGGAACATCCCAGAAAAGCTCTTAAACACAAGGCTGGAAAGATGGAGGGTGCGTCTGGTTTCCAGTGACAGCCAGTTTAGTTCTTTTTGCATGTCACAATGGTGGGTTCTATAGTTACATTGTAGCACAAAGCGGCAGAACGAGTTATACAGTGTATTTAGTTTATTAAGGTGAGTTTGCGGTGCAGGTGCATATACTACATCTCCATAATCCATGATTGGCATCAGCATTTGCTGTACAATCTTTTCCTTTACTGTAGGGCTGAGGCAGGATTTGTTTCTGTACAGGGCACCTAGTTTTGGATAGAGTTTAGATGCAAGTTTTTCTAAGTGGAGGCCAAAAGATAGATTGGGGTCTAACAACATACCCAGGTATTTGAAAGACTGGGTCAGAGTCTTAAAATGAATAGTCCAAATATGATTGCAGGGCAGCATGGTGTAAATTCTTATTTTTATATCTTTGGGCTGGTAATTTGGAGGCCTATCAATATTGGCTAGTCTACTGGGACCTACCTAATTTATCAATATAGCTCACACACCTGTCCTTGGGTATAGGGCCCATACCCAAGGGATATGGTTTAATTGCTTAACAAAGTTGAATACAAACCTACATTTAGTTTAGTCCTAGTATACTCACATTTTAACACTTAATCTATATAGACACTACTAGTAACAAGACTGCAGACCCTTTACTCTAGCCATCCTAATTCCACAGTGTTATAGCTACCGTTATAACTGCTAATATTTTTTATTTTTTATGCTTTGGGGTATGATTTCACACCGTGGGCAAAACTAACACCTCACAACACGCAAATTGATAATATCACTTAGGCAATGCTTACCTAGTGTGTATAAAGTATATATGGACTTACTAGACTAATTCTATATAGCTGTTCCCGCAGGTTATTGCTGCATACTCAATTTCCCGACCATACACTGATAGCTATGTATATTTGTTGATGACTTGTGGCTGACGCAACTAGCCTTGCCTCTCTTTCATCCGCATTTGTTCTTTTGTTTTTCTCAATATATCGTTTGCTCCCCGGGACATATCTTATTGTTATTTTGTGTTTGTTAGTGTGTGACATAGGGTGCAAATTTATAATCTGCTGTTGTGGCCATTAATATACTGCGACACATAGCTTTGCCTTAAAGCCTCCGACATGCTCCTAAGGCAGGCTGGACATACATCCATCCTACAATTTAGGGCCTTACCATGCGCTACATCATAAATAAGCCACATAAAACATGTCGGTTCTTAGAGCATAGACCTTGAAACCCCAATGTGCCAGGTACAACTTTAGTTCAATATGTGCTTAGCTTATTTCTATTTTTCCCTCATATGGGAAACTGTATATATGGTTGTGTAACTTTACAAGGTTAGAGCCTGTTTTTCTTGCTGCACTGAAATTACCACCTCCCCCCCACCAACACATAATGAGCCTCCTAGCTTAGGAGGACTACTTCCGCGGTTTATCTCGTCTATACCGCAACCCTTACTAAACTCTTAAAGCACGTCTTGCAGTACAACATAATATTGTCCTTATTTTCCTTACCTAGCTTAGCAGGATTGTCTAGCATTTTTTACAAGTCAAATTTTAGCTTTTACATCCAACGCAACATACCTACATATTTCACTATATTACTTAAATATAGGAAAGAATTCCTCGTCTGTAGTGGTTTGACCTTTTCAGGGTCCATGAGTGACCCATTGAGGTATCGGAGGAAATTACACTTGTTAAAAAGAGGTTCTAACGTTGACATGTATTATCTCATGTATGCTGTTCTCAATTTTTTATTAAAATATTTTCGCAATGTAACAATCAGCAATATGTCACTCCTAATATTTGATGTACATGATTTTATATTAGTGTACGGTACTTGAAAAACCTCAATAAAAATATATTTAAGGATAGAAATATATTTAAAAAAAAATTTAGAATTTTTTCTGACTTACACCTAGACATAGACAGAATTACCATCCCAAATATGACGATGGACAATGAACTTTGTCATGAAATTTTTTAGATGACAGTAAAGTGAGGGATAACAACTAATAGGTTACTTAAGACTTAACTATGAGGAGGAAGATAAGATGGAATAAATTAAGTCCCTAATCTGCTAGTTTTGTACACTTCCTCTCATATTCTTTAGTATCACTTGGATTTACCTTTCCCGTCTATTATTTCACTTGTCCCCATTAAGATATCTCCTTCATGTTTATCTCTATATGTATACTTTGGTAAAATTCCTAACATATTAGCCTGCATTAACAGTAAAGACTTTTATTGCATTTTAAATTAGAGAATTTGAAGCTACCTGGTAAAATGTCCCATGTATTTTTTTTTTTTTTTTTTTTTTTTTCCAACAAGCTTTATTTGGAATCAGTAAAGAGAAAGGGGTACAATGTTAACAAAAGCCGTAGCAACATTACAGCTTGCGAGAGGACATATGTTCATCCTAAACAATATAAACAGATGATTGTATAGAAGTAGTCCTTATGTTCAAGTCTCTTTAATCCATATTATTGTAAACGATTAAGTCTCAGCAGGTCCAAACGTCCGTTGGTATTTGTAATTTAAACAAAGAAACAATACGGTATAATAAACAACAATAAACATCAAACATCGAATAACAAACATTGCTGCGCAGCAGGAGACACTCCAGTAGTATGGTTAAACAAATATAAGACCAACAGTTTATATAAGAAGATCTACCCAAGGTGGTATACACCTGGGGGATGTGGCATATAGCATATAAGAGCATCGCATCGTCTCATTTCAATGTAAAATATATTTATTTCACATTACAGGGTTATGTTGCCATATATCAGGCCAACTCAGGAATTAATAAACATTGATCCTATGTTAGTAGCCTTAAACTCTGTAGATCATGTGTCGAAAGACTAAATAACGTGTGAAGTTGGGCACTAGGGTATCCCTTGTCCCTACAGGAGCACGGGTATCTAGTGTGAATGCCTTGGGTAAGGAGGGTTTATACCGATACAGTGGGTTGGGATAGTGTCGTAGCTTCCGAGTGAGTGTATGTCTCCCAATAAAACAACATGGAACAGTAATGTCCCATGTATTTTAAGCTTACACTAGAAATTTAGAATGGTACTGTGCAAGATAATAGATTTTGAAAACTTATTATGTATAAATTACCAATTAAGGCAGGAGGCGGTGCTTTGTTGTTTTTATCCAATAAGATGTAGATACTTGTTTTAAAAGCACAGGTGTTTCTGTAAGTAGTCATGCTATGGCTACGGCACACTAGCCGAAACGCGTGAGCGAGACTGACAGACACACCACCTTTCTTTGGCACATCAATTGTACCTGTTTTTAATGGATGGAATAAAGGTGTCAAGTTTTATCCCCTTGAATTAAGTCTCCAGGTTCAACTCTTTTCATTTGACAGCTGACAGTACCTGAGATGGCCACCACAGGGTTAAAGAGTTGTTTGGGGGGTCAGAGAGGTGGGAGGGTTGAGGCGGGATCACTACACTGAAAGGAAAATAAAAATAATAATAAAAGGCTTAAACTGCATACTGGCAGACCTTCTGCCAGTACCTAAAAGTGGGGGTGAGGGAATGAAGAGAGCAGCTTGGGAGGGATAAGGTAGGGATCAGGGAGTGGGAGGTGTCAGGCTGGAAGGTAATCTCTACCCTGCATCAAAATTAACCTTACAAGCTAAATGATTAACCACTCCGCTGCAAGGAATTTCAAGTAAGGTATGCAGCTGCAATTAGAGGCATTCTATTTGCCAAAAAAAACAAATGGCAAAGCCATGCATGTCTGCTATTTCTGAACAAAGGGAATCCATATGACTGCAGTAGTTGTGTACAAATCATATCAGTAAGAAAACAAAGTTTGCAAAAAAGTAAAACATTTTTTTTAAATGATCGTATCTGGCGGCCAAATATTAGCATTGAATATACCAAAATAGGCCTAGATCAATACTTTGGGTTGTCTAGTTTAAAAATATATATTGTTTCATTGGTAAATCAAAAAATCAAAAGCTCTATTTATATTTAAACAGAGTGATAGCAAAAATACAAAAAAATCTCCAGTACTTTGGGTACGTTTTTCTCTGAAATTCCCGGCAGCGAAGGGGTTAATTATAGAAAGCAAATCTAACCATATTTACACAAATTACTCCTGAGCCTAATAATCTCTTCCTTGAGATATTAAACTTTTATTGGTATTACTGACAAAATACTTTATCCTCAGCTTTTTAAAAATATCAACTATAATTTAGCATTTGCTATGTGTGATTGTCTCGCTCCTGTGGTAAAGAACAATTGGAACCAAATCTATCAACTCTCATGGCTCAGGCTATACTCAGGCTATACTTTTTTCAATACCTGTTGAATTTTTTGAGACAAAAGTGCAGGAACATGTGCCTGGGTTAAAGGGATATAAAACCCCATTATTTCTTTCATGATTCAGATGGAGTATACAATTCTCCATTTAACTTCTATTATCTTATTTGTTGGGTTCTCTTTGTGGCCCTAATATTTAAAACCTCCCTATTCATGTGAGATATTCTAAAATGATCCTCCAGCACTGCGAGATCCCTAGTGGAATATTCAAAAGGTAGATTTTGCTTTACTTCTCCAAGGGAGGTTCCCTGCATTTCTGTATGTGAAGGAGACACAAGCCCGGTGCAATATAGCACTGCATGACATGACAGTTCTGCTGCATTTACACTTTGTGCTTTCTAATTTATATAAACTTACACTTCCAATTACATTTTCCGATTTACTATTTTGTATTTTATATTGTGTACAGCAGTGTATTTAGTAATTTTACAAATTCTGATTATAGGGCAGACTTCATAGTGGCAGAACTCACTGAATTTTCTAAGAAAAGGAGAAGGACCTGAAGATCCCAGAGAGATGAGAGATGCCTTCCATAGAAAGTAATGAAGCTCTATGCGATTCAAAATTTCACTTGAGAGAAGGTAACTGGAGAACCCCTGAGGTTGATATAAAGGCTCCGTTTGCATCAATTCCAAATTAAACTGAAATGTTTTCACTACAATGTAACCTAATTTTGTCTATACTTTAGTATATATTACTTTTCTGTTAATTAAAATAAGTGTATTGTGAATTTTGAGAAAACTTCCCCTGCATGTAGCTGGCAAGACAAATCAGAGAGACTAGCTTGTTTAATATGCTTAGAAATTATCAAAATACTGGTGAGAGAGGTTCAGGCCCTGGAAACTCCCATGTTCAGCGGAGGGAACTGCCCTCTCCCTCCCACTTTCTGAAAGTGTCAGTTTTGGTTTGCAATCAAGCAAATTCAAGTTGCAATGTAATTTGTATATATAAACAGAAATATACAAAGGATGACCCAAATTTGTAACACGGAAGTGTAACAAAACTCTCATTGTACTGGGCTTGTTTCTCCTTTATTTGTAGAAATGACAGATCTCGCAGTGCCGGAAAGTTCCGCCCTTTTTCTTTTGAATATTCAGTAAAGCCCCTGTGAAGTCTGAACTGCTGGAGAACCTGTGAATATCAGGGCCTGTATCCTTGCTGAAAAGTATACCTAGGTAGGCCCAATAGCAGCAATGCACTGCTGAGAGGTAGCATCCGATTGGTGTTAACACGTGTAGTGTATGCCTCTTGTCAGCGATTTGCCTGATAAGTTCAGCTAGCTCCCAGTAGTGCATAGCTGTTCCTTCAATAAAGGATATCAAGAGAATAAAGTGAAAACAGAAGTTGAAATTAAATGAATCATGAAAATTGTGGGTTGCAAGTCTCTGTAAGCTACAAGAAACACGTATGATTTATTTAAAAATGTGCAAAAGCATAACATACACATTTTTTGTCAGCTAGCCATGCATTAGGAGACTGGAAGTAACAGGTGTACACCTTATCAATGGTCTTATTGTCACTGCCTGTATAGAAATGTGTCATGAAGACCTCATTATTTTAGGTTTTAAGGGGGTTAACTTTTCTCTGTGTGCTGATTTTTTTTTTTTTTTTTTAAAAGATATTTTCAAAAAGACACCTTATAAAAAATCGTAAGTTTCACATGAGCCAATTGTATTACACACAACCAGAAAACTGGTGCCAAAAGGTCAGTCTATAGCCCCTAGATGTCAACAACAGAGTAACATAAAACATAGTTTCTATCAAGGCACAGGCCTTATATCAATTAAAGGTAACATTCTAAGATATATTTAAACATGCTTTAATCATATTTATAATACAGGATGACAAAATATAACAGGCGTGTCATATTTGGTATAAAAATAATCCTCATGATGTCACAGGGGGATTGCTTATAGGGGTGGATGTACTGGAGATATATAGAGAGGTAGCGCAGCTCCATATTCAATGCAGAAAAACAATAGCCTCTTTTACATCACAGTTATTAGAAGGCAGCTTCCGACCAAACAGACTATTCAATACGGGTGACGAGGTGCAAGCCAAAAGACAGGGTAGAGCTTATCCCACATCAAAGGCAGTACAGAAGGAAGAAAAGGCAGCACACCCGGGAATCCAAGTTAAAAAAACATATTTTATTCCGGCATCAGAAAAAGTGTGTCCTTGCGCGTTTCGTGCAGTGCGGCACTTAGTTATAGGATAGAAGGTAAGTTATGAAACAACACCTATATACCGGGCACCTCCAATCATATCCCACATACGGGTAACTATGGGAGGCGCTTGGCATACATGCTCATTCATACAAAGTGA
Organism: Bombina bombina; assembly: GCF_027579735.1. Lineage (NCBI taxonomy): Eukaryota > Metazoa > Chordata > Amphibia > Anura > Bombinatoridae > Bombina > Bombina bombina. The sequence goes on from NC_069504.1 coordinate 422,953,077, forward strand.
TTTAAAAAGTGATTTAAAAACAACAATCAATTTGCAGAAGGATACAGAAAACCGCAATGACATAGAAGTACTAATATACTTGATCACAACTAGAAGGCTAAACTTAAACTGGGGATTGTTCTTAAAACAGTATATGGAACATAATATATTAAAAAGTAACAACCATAATTAAATGTGGGATACGTTAGAAAATTATATTCACTGTGAAGACACTTAGTGACATATAGTAGCGCAAACCCAAACGAGGAAAAATTTAATCACAACTGGATTGCTAAAATATAAAAAACATAATTTATGTAAGAACTTACCTGATAAATTCATTTATTTCATATTGGCAAGAGGCCATGAGCTAGTGACGCATGGGATATACAATCCTACCAGGAGGGGCAATGTTTCCCAAACCTCAAATGCCTATAAATACACCCCTCACCACACCCACAATTCAGTTTAACGAATAGCCAAGTAGTGGAGTGATTATATAAGGAGTAAAAAAGCATACAAGAATAGGAACTGGAAAAAAAATTGTGCTTTTCTACAAAAAACATAACCACCAAAATGGGTGGGCCTCATGGACTCTTGCCAATATGAAATAAACTAATTTATCAGGTAAGTTCTTACATAAATTATGTTTTCTTTCATGTAATTGGCAAGAGTCCATGAGCTAGTGATGTATGGGATAGAAATACCCAAGATGTGGAAGACCACAGAAGAGTCACTAGAGAGTGATAAAATAAAAACAGCCATTTCCGTTAAAAAAATAAAATCCACACAAAAATAAGATTTTCTCATAAATTAAGAAAAAAAACTTAAATCATAAGCAGAAGAATCAAACTCAAACAGCTGCCTGAAAAACTTTTCTACCAAAAACTGCTTTAGAAAAAGCAAATACATCACAATGGTAAAATTTAGTAAATGAATGCAAAGAAAACCAAGTTGTTGCTTTGCAAAACTAAACAACAGAAGCTTCATTCTTAAAAAGCCAAGAAGTGGCTACTGAACTAGTAGAATGAGCAGTAATTCTCTGAAGCAAAAACTGACCCATCTCCAAATAAGCTTAAAAAACAAAAAGCTTTAACCAAGATGGCAAAGAAATGGTAGAACTTTTCTGACTTTCCTAGGACCAGAAAAAACAACAAATAAACTAGAAGTCTTCCTGAAACCTATAGTAGCTTTGTCATAATATTTCAAAGCTCTTAGGATATCAAAAGAATGTAAAAATCTCTAAAAAGAATTCTTAGGATTAGGAGATAAGGAAGGAACAACAATTTCCCTAATAATGTTGTAAGAATTCACAACCTTAGGAAGAAATATAAACGAAGTCCGCAAAACAGCCTTATACCGATGAAAAATCAGAAAAGGAGACTGACAAGAGAGAGCAGACAAGTCAGAAAACTCTTCTAGCTGAAGAAATAGTCTAATATTCAAAGTATGCATAGGCTCAAACAGAAGAGCCTGTATAGCCTTAAAAAGCCAATTCAAGACTCCAAGGAGGAGAAATCAATAAAATAACAGACTTAATACAAACCAAAGTCTGAACAAAACAGTAAATGTCAGGAATAATAGTAATCTTTTCTTATAAAAAGAAACAGAAAAGGCAAAGAAGTGTCTCTAAAATACTTATAGACAAATCATAAACCAAATCATCCTGAAGAAACTGAAAAATTCTAGGAATTCTAAGAGAATGCCACAAGAATTTATGAGAAGAAAACAATAAAATATGGATTTATCAAACCTTATAATAAATGTTCTTTATAACAGACTTATAAGCCTGCAACATAGTGATAAAAAACTGAGTCAGAGAACCACTATGACCAAACACCAAACAAGTTCCATACCTTCAAATAAGTAATTTGAAATCCTGATGGAAAAAATAGCCCCTAAAACAAGAGGGCTAGCCAAAGAAAAAGTGGCCAAGGATGGCAACTGGACATCCGAACAAGATCCACATACCAAACTTAAGAGGCCATACTTATGCTATCAGACACATATGAGACTATTCCAAAATGATCTTGAAGAACACCTTTGGAAGAAAAAAATAGAGGCGGAAGGATGTAGCCAGGTTGCAAAAACCAAGACATCGCTAAAGTATCCACTATTTCCACGGAGGATCCCTAGACTTGAAAAGGTACCTGAGAAATTGATAGAACACATCTGTATAGCGGTACCACTCAACCAGATGTAAAGACTGATGGTTGAGATAATCCATCTCCCAAATGTCTAAACCTAAAATATAAATCATAAAGATTAGGTAGGAGAGGAAAACCACCTAAGAACGTATTCAAGATACTTCTTAACTGCCAAGGAACTGCAAGTCCCTATTAAATGATTGACATATGCCACAATTGTGACATTGTCTGTCTGAAGGAAAAAAATCTCTCCTAAAAGAAGCTAAGCCTGAAAAGAGCTCTGAAATAGCACAGAGTTCAAATATCGATTGGAAACCTCGCCTCTTGAAGTTTCCAAACCCCTTGTGCTGTCAAAGACCCTCAGACAGCTCCGCAACCTGCAAGACTTGCATCCATTAAGAATACAGTCCAGGAAGGACGAACAAAAGGAGACCCCCTGAATAAAACGATGACAGACTAATCATCAAAAAACAGAGAGAATAGAGTGTTATTTAAAAATATCAATTGTGATATCTGAAAACAAACCCTGTATCATAGATTCAGTATGCAAAGCAAAAAGAGATCTCAGAAGAAAAACGAGCAAAGGGAGCCACGCCCGATGCTGCAGTTATGAGACCTAAAACTTTCATGCACATAGCCACTGAAAGAAATGAACCAGACTTTAAGTAAAACAGACTAATGCCACATACAATTGACTTTTGTCCGATAAAGACAAAGACATGCACACAGAATCTATCTAAAAACCCAAAAAGAAGTGACCATTGTCTAAGGCAGTGATTTTTAACCTTTTTTTTGCCGTGGCACACTTTTTTACATTAAAAAATCCTGTGGCACACCAGCATCCCAAAATTTAAAAAAAATCACACATTGTAGCCTAATACAGCATATATATATATATATATACACATACACACAAACACACACATACTGTATGTATTGTGCTGTTATGCCATGCCTCCTACAAACTACCCCTGCACTGGGAGTAAAAAACAAGCAAAGTTTAAAAAATATGTCACACTGTTGTCAGTCTGCCGTGGCACACCTGAGGATCTCTCACGGCACACTAGTGTGCCACGGCACACTGGTTGAAAAACACTGGTCTAAGGAATCACGAAACTCTTAGGTAAATTAAACCCACCAACTATGTTTTGAAGAAACAAAACTTAGTTGATTCATAAGAGATTCCAAAAAAGAAAGATCCACATATATGAATACTGCTCTTTCATAAGTATGTATTGGGTACTTGTAAGCGCATCTAATTACCCATAAGGGACTTAAAACACTGCTCATTTAACTGACCTCGGAAAATGAAAGGCTGAATGGACCTCGTCAGGAATCTAATCTGCAACCCTCAGGTTGCTACAGGGCTAGAAAGACTGGATAGAGAACCGCACCTTCATGCAGTCTAATAACTAGTAAATATATAGCGTATTACTCCCAAAGAGGATACAAAATGCTTTTTTAGTGCTTACACCCGGAATTAACCAAATTAGCAGCTGAGAAAAAACAGTAGTTATTATTACTCAAATAAATGGCATACAATAAATTGACCTCAAAAGGCCAAAGGGCTGTAATGACCCTGCCGGAATATGAATCTGAGACCCTTGGATCTAGAACAATATTTGTAGTCAGGAAATTCAACAACTGATCTACATCACCGGACTTAAAGTAGGGCAGAACAATTCTAGACCTCCAACTATAGAGGAAAAAATAGAAATCAAATAAATTATCATACTAGCAAGATAGAGATAACAACATATATTCAAAATCATAATGATAAATACAGTAAACATAATTAAATGATTACTTCTGAAGTAAATAAACAGAGCTATATACTTGAGAACCTGAAACTGCTTATACTAACTGTTCAACAAAAGTTGAGAAAACAGCAATGTCAGCCACAGATAAGGCTGAGCTAAAATATAAACAGTACAAGAATATGCTCTACCAAGGTTATATTCAAAATTTCTAAAGAATCCTGAAAATAAGTACCAATTCTCATAGAAATAGTAGTACAGTCCCAAGAGGTAATCAGGGTAAACATTCTCTAGAATAAAATACAAATAGTATATTGCATAGGAAAACACCTCAAGAGCAAAACATTCTTAAAATCCAGTTTTGAAAAGGATTAATAACATAGTTAATAGGAGGACTCCTAAAAGCTATAAATAATACATATTTCCTTAATAAAGAACATAAACAGAACAAAATTGATTAAATTTTAACAATTTTTAAAAGACTTTTTAAGTTTATTTAAAGGCATAATAGCAGTCATAACCTTATGATATAAGCAACAACATGTAATGTTTGCAAAATGAAATCAAGTACAAGAACTGAATATGTAAAAAAACAGTAAATGTCATTATACATGTAGAACATAGCTTATCATAAAACATAAAAAACACATGCCACATAATTTAACTGAAGAAATAACAACAGTTTAAGAACACACTTAGCTTTGTAGAATTGTGTTGCAGGGCATCATAGTTTCTACAGTAATATCAGAGTCAGAATCAGAATGAAACATCTTGCAAAATGTAATAAAAAAAGAAAAACATTAGGCAAAATATTCAATTTCCACAATGTAACAGTTTCAGCAAAGAAAAGCAAAAGCAGGCATGATAGTTTTCAAAAAAATTATAAAAACAGCAAGCAATAGAGGGAGAGGGGTAAAAAATTACAAATTTTTTGCGCCAAGAATGATGTACAACGCAAAAAAAGGAAATAAACATTTTTTAGGTGCAAAACTATCACCAGGCAATAGACACAATTCGCGTCATAACAAACGCAATTTTGCGCCAAAACAACTAATGTCAGCAAAGACACCGGAAATGACGAAACTTGCGTCATCAATGGTGCGGCAAAAAAATTTTGCGCAAATAAAAAACAGCATTTTGCGCCCTCGCGAGCCTAGATTTGCCCGCAAAAAATGAAAGTCAAATTGAAAAAGACAACCCCAGGTAAATAAATAAACCTCCCAAACATGATTCCTATACTGAAACTGTTTAGACTGCAAAAGGGAAATATACATAGACCTGAATCATGACAAATAAGTAAATACATATATTTCAAACTTTATATTAATACATAAAGCGCCAAACCATAGCTGAGAGTGTCTTAAATAACAATATGTACTTACTAAAAGACACCCATCCACATATAGCAGATAGCCAAACCAGTACTGAAAAAGTATCAGCAGAGGTAATGGTATATAGGAGTATATCGTCGATCTGAAAAGGGAGGTAGGAGATGAATCTCTACGACCGATAACAGAGAACCCTTGAAAAGATTTCCCACGAGGAAAACCATAAAATCAAAAGGCAATACTCCCTTTACATCCCTCTGACATTCACTGTACTCTGAGAGGAATTGGGCTTCAATATGCTGAGAAGCGCTTATCATAGAAGAAAAATCAAGCACAAACTTACTTCACCACCTCTATAGGGAGGCAAAGTTTGTAAAACTGAATTGTGGGTGTGGTGAGGGGTGTATTTATAGGCATTTGAGGTTTGGGAAACTTTGCCCCTGCTGGTAGGATTGTACATCTCATACGTCACTAGCTCATGGACTCTTGCCAATTACATGAAAGAAATATATAAAAACGATAATACACAGAAAAAAAATTCTCTATTGGGTACGCAAAAAATAAGTCAAAACTGTAGAGGCAGAGAGAATGTACAAAATACAAAACGAAAAAGACATTATTTTCAAAAATAAACGATGTGTTTGAAATTATTAAATTCAGCTGATTCTCCACAACATTAAAGTGGCATCCACAAAAAAGAGAAATGACAGATGATGGCACTGGTACGTAAATAGATAAATAATTGTCATAGTTTATTTACGAAAATTTATTTAGACCTTAAGGTTCCCTTGTGCTAAGCGTAAATACTCAATATAGTGCTTTTTTCGTGAGAATTTTATATTTGTAACCACCACTAGGTGGCAATTTAGCAATATCTATTAACTTTATATTAAAATTGGGGATATGAGTAAAATGAAGCCCATTAAAAGGCCTGGCTATGCTAGAGTCATTATCGTAATTTTTAACATCCCTTTTATGCTCGCCAATTCTGGACCTAAGGCAGCGTGACGCTTGGCCCACATACTGGGCATTGCATAGATTGCACTCCAAAAGGTAAACCACAAAAGTGGTACCACGATTTGCATAGTGTTCAATTTTGTATTCAATACCAGTATCAGAGCTTTTAAAAGCATTGTCCCTAGAAATTACTTTGCATGTGCCACAATTATGTGATAAACACATAAAAGTACCCTTTTTGTTCAGCCATACTCCTTTTTTACTCTGACTACTGGAAATTAGGCTTGGAGACAGCTCAAACAAGGAGCCGATGCCTGAAATAATGGGGCATCCAGGTGGGCTGACTGTGCTCTTGTGTGTTTTGGGCAGGTAGTGTCAGCCCATCTGGACGCCCCATTTTTTCAGGAAACGGCTCCTTGTTTGAGCCTTTATCAGAGTGGGTTGACTTGATTAGACAGCCTTTGGTCAGGGGCTTGAGTAGTTATCTCAGAGACTCTGGCCATCTTAGCTCTTTGTTGGATAATATTAATTGGCATGAAGATTTTGGGTGGGTGGTGATTGATGTGGTGTCGTTATACTAATATTCCCCATCATCTAGGTGTTCAAGCTATTGATTATTTTTTAAGACAAAGGACTAATTTTTCTGAGGAGTTTCGGATGTTTAGCTGTGAGTTTTGAGTTCCTACTATCCCATAATTTTTTTATGTAACAAGGTTTATATAATTACGCCGTTAATGTACATCCCTTAGTACAAAACCATGTACCATGTAACCTCACCATGTATTATACAGTGTTGACAAAGGCTAATCTATGGTGAGTGTCTCTGTCGTATATCGTTGTGGTGCACTTGGGGCCTAAGCTTAAAGATATAGGAGGTTGTGGTATAGAGGTAGGAGAAATATTTTACACTTACTGTACTGGGAGTAATAAGGGAGCCTGACTGATATGTTACAATGCTTTCTTATCTCTCAAAAAATTAAAATAAAAGGTATAGCTTTATAATATAAGTACAATATGCAGCTTAACTCTCATGAACGACCCCCCAATGGTATCAAGGTTTATATATAAAAAAAAAAGATAAGTGAGATTAGCGATAGACATATACTATCCTTTGTATCTGTACTCAGCCTGAGAAATCAGACAGGAGTCCTCATATATGGCCGATGCATAGTGAATTAAAAGAACTTCAACTCCATTAGTATGAGTAGGAGCTGCATGAAAATTCAGGCACGTTGAGAGTGTCCTGGGATGCACACTTATGTTCATATTAGGTAACTATGGGGAGCTTTTGGAAGCTAGGTCTGTACCAGTAACATATTATACAACGCCATCAGTGTACAATCCAAAGCATATCCTATAGGGCAAATGCATGCAAATAAATTAAGAACCATTAAATGAGGAAAAAAAACAAGTAAAAACAAGGCAAAACCAGAAACTGCATAGAGCATAGTCCACATCACGTCAGCCTTTAGCTAGTAAAAGCCTCAACCTACTCCTCTTTGGATAGCAGAATAGTGAAAGCACATCGAGGTCTTTAACCATAGATAGCGAATGTTCCCAAGAGGCACCCGCTCATACATAAGATCAGTCTCTTGGGATGATTTTTCTGGCCCCCGAAGTGTTGAATGTAATTCCATTGAGGTCTGCAAAGCTCTGGCTTGTAATTAATGCATACAGAAAATGCCACTGGTTCAGGAGCTAGATGGCAGGGGTTGCTCAGGCAGCTCTCCAGGTGGTTTTCCGCTTCCCTCCACAGAATCGCAGAAGACAGACCACCCTCCATCATCAAGATGCAGCTAGCTGATGCGGAGTCTGCTGGTATATTAGCGGATGGTAAGAGAGCTTCTTGCCCACCGTGAGTGTCCTTATTTAACATGATCGCCTTTAGGTCTCTTTGGCAGTGTGCTGATGTAAGCATTCTTGGCGCAGAGACAGCCGTCGTCTGAATCTTTCTCCCCTTCATTATGTCTCTGGTATTAGAGTGCAGGATTGTTGCATGTATAATGGGCTCATCGGCACAAATCTGGACACTGGTATATGCGATTGGCACCAACTTGGGAGTGCTTGATGGCAGGTCCTCCATCTCTCTCCCCTGTACAAGTAGGGTCCGATTATAAAAGCTATGCTGCATTTACTGTTCGAAGTTAGCCAAAAGAGTGCGTAACGGCTCTAGTGCTGCTTGAGAATCCTCTTTGTTAAGAGAAGCCATATTAAGCTTAATTGCCTCAGTGCTCAAGTGAGGGGGTCCGATGTAATTCTAGGTAGGCCATGGCCTGATGTCTCGTCAGCCCAACTCTGTTTTTGGAGATCGTTGGTATATCAATACTTATATAGATCTGTTCAGCTGGGATCTATAGATCTGTTGATAGAATCGCTAGCAAGCACTTTGGTGAAATCTGGAAGTAACTTCAAATGATCATCAGGCGACTGCAATTGCCCAGCAAGTTGTCAATCCAGTGTAAAGGCAACAAATAAATACAAGGAAGGTGTCAAGCAAATGTAGCCCGGGTAATTATTGTGACTGTGGTTAAAACATATAGGAGCTCTGGCAGATTCACTTACATACCGCCATGTAATCAAGACATTATGGTGCCATCCAGTGCAGAATTTTACTTTATGTGAAAGTAGATAGTTTGCTGGTTTGGGCAATATCTGTGATTTAGGATCACCTACTCTCTACATTCTAAACTGAAAATGGAGGAAGTCTATGTGAATATAACATGACTTAATGATTGATTTTGAACTACAGATGTGTAGCAGATTCGACTACCTCTTGTCTCTCATGGAGCGCACACACATGCAGGTGACTGTTTTTGAGACCATCATCCAGAGAGGGGATACGCAATTAAGCACTATCTGGCTTTCTGAGGAGGGAAATCCTGTCTTTCCACTGCTGGGTGTTTGTGAGGGACCCTTGCAACTTACTTTGGCCCCTGTTCAGAGGGAAGCCTTCGGTCCTCTGAAGGGAGTTTAGGATGGTTTCTGGGATTGGCAGGAGAGTCCTGTAGTTGAGACATTGGGGCAGCTTGGCGGTCGACTGAGGAGGCCATCCTGTATGTGACTGGGTCCCGCAGTTGTCGGAACTTCTCTGAAGCTCTTTTTGAACAGCCTAGTCTAGCGGAGTTAGGAAGGCCTTCTCTGGATATAGCTGGTGCTGTACAGCCATACTTCGGATCTGTAGAGGAAGAGTGCCATCACATTCTGAGGTACGCAGACAAAGCTGTTTTGGAGGACTGGGGGGCTCCTGCTTTGCTAGACCTTCCAGTGATTACTACATTGTAACCTCTATGTGGGGACTGGCGAGATAGGCCCTCAGGACCAACAGATAGGCTCTGTAACATTTGATGATGGCTCCATAGCCTTAAATAACTGCTTTATTATTTGTTAGACTCATACTCTGATGACAAGTTACTGGTCAATATTTATTTTTCTGCTTTCATCTAACATATTTCTGAGGAGAGGAAAATAGGGTAGCTTCGGAACTCAGGGAAACAGACTGGTGATAAGACACACAAAGAGGTGGGAGCTATGTTAGCCTTTATATTATAATTTAAGTATATACTTATTGGTAATTTTTTAGTAAGTATACAATTCTTTTATATTAAAACTTGTGGTATCACATTGCACATCGAAGTTGGGGGGGGGGAATAAAACACTCAAGGCCTAGGCCTGAAAGAAAACTTTCTTAAAGACATTCTTATCAAAACTTTTTGTGAGGTGTCACACTTTCAGCTGTTAACAATCAGTGAATACAATACATATCAAATAGCTACTTTGCACTACTGATCAACAGTCTCATTATACCTAGTCAATGATGAAGCCCAAAAATATAGTTGAATAATATGTATCTTTAAAGGATAAAGCCTTCTTTGTATTGTATAGGCCCATCAAGATTACACAGCCAAACCAACTGGCCAAAGACACTTGAGAAATATGTCTAAAAATAAGGTAACATTTAGTGATTCTCATAATCAACTTATTTTATCTGACATTTGCATTTCGAATTTATTAATAACCCAGTATTTTTAAGCATAAGGAACTCTACTTTGTACATGCAGAAGGCCATTTCAGGGAGAGAAGTAGAAAGTAAGTTCATAATCTATCACAAACCTGTTAGGCTTCATAGAATCATAGATTCATCTATGACTTATTTTGAAATAGTTGAATCTGACCCAGTCACTATAAACAAGTCAATCTCCATTTATAATTTCATTAGATCTTACCTATATAACTGACTACTTGATTTATTTTCAGTGATACAATGGGCACTCTGAGAAGCCTGCAATACTTATACAATTACTAGAAAATCAACTTCTCTGATGCATTACACTACAGGGCTGTCATATAAGGAACATATATAAGAGGGAGACTTATTTTTTACAGGGCCGGATTTCCCATTAGGTACAGTATGAAATAGTTACTGTTATGAGCTTTTTTTTAAAAATTTTAATATCGTGGCTCCCGGCGCTAGCCAATAAGGCGCCACCTTAGTGACGTCACACTCACTGACCCTGATGCGGAGCTGACGGCGTGGCAGCACGGGGAGGAGGAGAGAAGAGGAGAGGAGGAGGACTGTCACCAGCCTGGGGTCAGGAGAAAATAGAAGCAGCAGCCAGGTCCACCTCATTCATTGGAACAACACAGACTAACAGCTCTTGCTCAGAGCTCGGCGTCCTGTGGATCGCATTTTTACCCAGTGATGTTTTATGTAACTCTCAGCACACATGCACTTTTGTCCTCTGCACACCGTCATTATTATCAGTACCTGCACTGACAGCTCCTGTATATTTAACTGCTTCCATTGAGTATCGTATGCAAATTAAAATCTCTAATGAAATAACATATCTCTCTTTCTATAAACTGTAGCTTGTTCTGCAATAAAACATATAACACATATATATTACTTCTTAAACTGTTTTACATAATTGTTAAGCAAGTCTATGCACATCCTTCAAGGCAATTGTAAATGCTGACATATATTGTAATACAGGTGCACATTGGTTCTGTTTTATTGATAATATAAAACTCTTCACCTATAGCAGGTACATCTCAGCATAGGTTGTCTTACATCTGTAAACACTTTAATAGTTGTTTTTGTGCTGCATATGCAAATATCCCATGCACCAATGATGTGTATTGTTTCTAAATACATAATTTGAGTCGTGCAAACCACTGCTATTTTAATTTTTATTTTCACTTTTTTTTTGAGGGGGGGCGCTTCGGGTTTTTGTGCGTACAGGCACCTGAGATGTAAATCTGGCCCTATTTTGTACCAATACATTGATTTTGAGCAATAAATAAATAATTAAATAAATTAGACACATAAATGATCTTTTAGTCTAAAAATACAAGTCTACTTTTAGAAGTTTAAAGCATCATAGAAACAGAGATTTTTTTTCGGCTGATAAGAACCGTAGGCCCAACAAGTCTGCCAAAATGTCCTAAAAGATTGTAGGATAGCCATATGCTTATCCCAGGCATTCTTGAAGAGAATCATCCCTTATCACCCATATTCTTAAAGAGAATCATCCCTATTATATTATGTATCGCATGTATCCATGACGCTAGTAGTGACCAGGCAGCGGATATATAATCACAGCTGAATAGGATGAAGTGAGGGGTGGAACTTGATTGAACATAAAGCTGGTTTTATATCGTTATGAGAGCTATGTTTGCAAGCCTTGTATAACAGTTATTTCCCCATTCCTCTGTAGGCTACACAATAGCACAGCTATTTTATGTTATCAGGTGCTGACAATAGAATTACAAGAAAGCAATACAGTGCCATAGGTCCTCAATGACAAAACAGAGAGGGAAACTGATTTTCTTCCCAAATAGAATATTAAATTACAACCTTTAGTCTCATCATTTCCTGCACAAAATAACACTAGGAATTACATGCAAAGAGATGGAAACTGATAAATTATCTATAACAAAAAAAATATAAAATGAATTCTATTAATTGAAAACATTTATTATTTCTATACCACGGACTACGAAATGGTAAAATATTTTAAAGACATATAGGAAGTTATGCTACACATAATAGCAAATTAGCACATGAAAATACTGAGATGAGTCATACCCTATAAAGGGGCTCTCTTTATTATGGTAGAAAAAAATCATACGCCGCATAATTTCGTTTCATACATATTGCTACAGAATTTATACACCAGTGGTATAATTAACCCTCCAGTTTCTAAATATACTAGCAACATGTCTTTACAAACATAGAACGCCTCTCTAACACAGGGACTGCTGATCTATTTTTGGCAATGCTCACGGCAAGATGCAAAAAGGAAGCAGGCTACAATTAGTGATGCTTGGAGTAGAAAAGAAAATGAGGCAAAACAAATCCATAAGACACATAAGCTGAGACCCTTTTGCCCTCTGCATGGGGGAAGTAAACACACCCACCTTTCTCTGTGGAATGTGTTGTATGGAAAAGCGTTAAAGGCCTCTCACTGCAGGAAGGCGGCTTTGAGTCAGTACTTCTTTTACGAGACAAATGCAGCTGGGAGTTTGTCGGTGGCATCTCCGGCACGGTGGAAAACATCTATAAATAAAATGAGATTCAGAAGGTCAAATGGTTATATAACACAGAGGAAATGGCAGAAAATTACATTGAAGCATATTGCTTGCACAGTAAAACTTGTTTAAACCCCTGCTGCTATAATGATAGACATCCAACTCCAGCAGCGATAAGGTTAAAGGGATATTAACAGTAAAATATTGTCCATTAGTCTTAAGCCTATAATTAATAGTTCACCTGCTTGCTTACATTTTTATTAGAGGATATTGTTAGGACATATAAATAGGTGAAAAAGGTATATGCATAAAGGGACTTGATATGCAACAGTAATGTTTGCTCTAATGTGCAAGACAATTCTGTTATTGTGCTACTGCTTACCCCATAAAGCAATAAAATACATAGCTAAGGTAAATTACAGATGCTCAACACACATCCACTTCTGAGCTTGACATGAGCCATGCACATATAACACTCCTGTTTAACTCGCAACAGTATCCATCTCTGGAGTGTCAGAGCTTTGTTTCCCGAAAGTGCACTTATATATATGTCCCGTTTGTGGAGTTAAACACATAGGGCTAGATTACGAGCAAAATTGGGTTTATCAGGGTTTTTTGTGCACGTCAGAAGTACCGCAATATTACGAGTTGAAAGTAAACGTGTGCTTGAGTGCAATTGAATTTTACGTGCATTCTCAGAGTTGCATAAAACACACCACAAATACATTTTTAAGTACAGTTAAAAATATAACAATACTATCTAATAAAATAATTTTAAAAATAATGCATTTTTTTTTAATTTAGAGATACATACATATAAATATCTACATATGTGTATGTTTATATGTGTATATATGTATTTACAGACATATATACACATATAAGTACAAATACATATGTATACATATATAGACATATATTTAATTACATTGGAGCCCTCTGCAGTCACGTATATGAAAACATGTAAAGAATACTTATTCAATATTCATATTTAATAAAGTGTTTAACTATGTATTTACTGTAAATATTTCACATTCCAATGTTTTTCACATAGGGTAATATGTTTTAAGTATTTTTAAATAAATATTCTGATCTCTCTCTCTATACACATATATATATATATATATATATATATATATATATATATACACACACACACAGTCATGGCCAAAAATATTGGCACCCCTGCATTTTTGTCAGATAATGCACCACTTTGTCCAGACAATTGTTGCAATTACAAATGTTTAGGCATTCTCATGTTTATTTCTTTTGTTTGCATTGGTATCACACAAAAAGTGGAGAGAAAAAAAAGCCAAATGTTACACATTCCATGCAAAACTCCGAAAATGGACTGGACAAAATTATTGGCACCCTCAATTTAATATTTGGTAGCACACCCATTGGAAAAAATAATGGAAATCAATCGCTTGATGAGTTTCTTACACCTCTCTACTGGAATTTTGGACCATTCTAATTTCGCCAACCGCTCCAGGTCTCTCAGATTGGAAGGGTTCCTTTTCCCAACTGCGGTTTTGAGATCTCTCCACAGGTGCTCTATGGGATCAAGATCTGGACTCATTGCTGGCCAGTTCAGTACTCTCCAGCTCTTTGTCTTAAAACATTTCTGGGTGCTTTTTGACGAGTGCTTTGAGCCATTGTCATGACCTCGGACTGAGACCCAACTTTCTGGCACTGCACCACAGAATTCTTTGGTAGTCTCCAACCATAGCGTCCCTTTTCATTCAGATGGCGACATATGGTGTGAGCTGACACATTTGTACCCTGTGCCTGAAGGTCAGCTTGAATTTGTCTGGAAGTTGAGCAAGGTTCTTTATCCACCATTTGAACAATCCTTTGTTACAATATTTGATCATTTTTTCTCTTTTTTCCACATCCAGGGAGATTAGTTACAGAGCAATGGGCTGTTAACTTCTAGACAATGTTGCGCACAGTGGACACAGGAACATTAAGATGGACTTGACAGAGACTCTGGACAGAGACACACAACAGAAAAGTTGAGTACTTTTTTCACCATTTTAACTAGTTGTCGGTGTGATTTCTATATTGTCAGCACATGTTAATTGATACAGGTGAGTTTAATTACAAATTACAGGAGAATCACAAACTTGGAATGCAGTTATTTCTTACAATTTTGAGAAGGTGCCTATAATTTTGTTACAGGGTAACACATTAACGTGATTACGACATTTAAAGTTCAGCTTTTTCTTTTGCGCATCAGCTTGAAAGTAAAAGGTTTTCGCTTGCCTGCTAACCGGACGCGCACAAAAAAAAGCTGAACTTTAAATATCACAATAGAGTTAACGTGTTGCACCGTAGACTTCAATGGAAGTCTAGCCCATATTCGTAATCTAGCCCATAGTTATGTTCTTAAAAAAAAGGTACCATTCAATACTTTGTAAAACTGAAACCGTTTGCCTAAACCACAGAAAAAAACGTGGCACAGATCTTTTTTATTTATTTGGACATATAGAAAGATTTTGCTGTTTGGTTGGTACATTTTTTTTGTATTTAAAAAAAAATCATTGACAGTTGCTGGTATATAAAGGTTTTAAAGTTAGCTGAAGAAAAATAATATATACTCAGTGATTATTTGGCAGCAGATTGGAATTTCACAGATATTGGTCTGTGTGGTGCTGTAGTCTGGAGGAGGGCAGTTTGTACCTGTAATGGTGTCTTGCGGAAAATACCACATAGTCAGATGTATGGCCGTATTGACCCCTGAAACATCAATACATTTGACAGTGTGGTGTGAAAAATCCTCAAGAGTGCCAGTCATTATTTTGGTGCTGTCTATTGTATGTGTATATAAATAAAGGCATTTTTTTAGCGAACAAGTAATGGGTTAACATACTATTCTTCTGCAATAATGAAAGTAAAATTAAGCCTTAAAAGTTGATGCTAACAATTTTTTAAGGACTGATGGTCTGTGGATCTTTTGCTGGACCCAGAGCACCCTAAACCAAAATGACTACCAGAGCGGTCTGCAATACACACTGGTATATGCCTTGTTGGTCAGGGCTTCATCTTATAGCAAGATAATACCACACACACACATTCAGGCTATGGCAGAACCACCTTAGAATAAAAGAGAAAGGTGATAGTTACAATCTCCAGACTTAAACCCCATAAAGCTGTATAGGGAACAGAAGGGTAGAAGCAAAGCAACCTACAAGTTCAACACACAGTGTTGAGAAGAACTTTCTGAACAAGATTTGACTTAAACTGTATGCCACAAGTATGTTCAGTTATTATATCTGCAAATAGACACATTTTTTTAAATATACATGTATTAGCAAAAATGCTTCTGATAAAAGCTATAGCCGTTTCAAATGTATATTTAAGTATGCACCGTGCACCAGCATTTTAAACACAGAACTTACTTAGAGAGACTAAGGTGCTTCTACCATCTGTTAATGACTCAATTTGTTAGTTGCTGACATGATACATTCCCCACTGTTGCTATGAGCAGCTGCAATATTTCAAATGCTGGTGCACTAAGAATATCTTGCTAAGCTTCACAAATGTTAATACTAAAACAGTGATAAATTTTACTAGAAGCATTTTTGCCAATACATGTACAGTACATTGCAAATATATTTCTACATAAAGATGTAATTCATCTACGTGCATTGAAATTTTGACCGTATTGTCCCTTTAATGTTATGAAATATATATAAATTCTAGGATTTACTTGCATCTCTTATTGTTTATTTGTTCTATGCTTTAATTCCAATATATATATATATATATATATATATATATATATATATTTATATATATATAATGTTCAGAAGAGAGCACTCTCACCTCAATCTTCAGCTGCCAGGGTACCAACGGTTAAATATAAGGAACATAAGGAGGCACTCTCTGGTCTTTTAGCAAGTAAGTTTTAATATATCTAGCGTGACGTTTCGGGGACACACTCCTGTTCCTCAGACAGAGAAAGGGGAGTGTGCCTCCTTATGTTCTTTATATATATATATATATATCATAGCAGCAATTGTAGTTTATTCTTAGTGACGTTTTGGGGTGTTCACCCCTTCATCAGACCAACATTTGTGAACAATGCAACAAACAATTTAAAATGTATGAAGCCCCAGCCACTGACAAATAAACACCAAAGGGTTACCATAGTAACAAAACAAAACAATTTCCATAAAGGGGCTGTGTATATACAGTGTCAAACTCTACAAATCATGCATATAATACACTGTGTTAAGTGATATCTGTGTATTATTGTGTATTTACAAGGGGACAAACTGTGGATAGTCATATTAGATGTTCTGCTGTCCTTATATTGGGCCATAGCGTGTCCAGTGTCATGTTAGATGATTATACGCAATTTGGGTTTAAATGCATTTGTAATAGAAGTGTTTAAGCCACATCATTTACTTACTGTTATCACATGTATAGTTCCTTACTGATACCATACAGGAAGTCTTTACAGAGAATAATGCCCTGCTGTTTATTAAACCGTTATGGGCAGAATGTATACACCCACCTACACATCATCATGACGTAAAATTACACACCTCAATGTGCATGTGCTCATTAGAGAAGGTGATCAGGCTATGTGAGGGTCCTAACATTACTTGCATGCAGCTCTCAAAGGCATAAATACAGAGCCCTAAAAAAAGAGAGAAGACTCACAATACCGGGTGATGTGAAGCCGGATTCATTCACTCCTAGGCCACTAGGGGGCATAAAATTACACGCCCCCATGTACGTATGCTCATTAGAGAAGGTGATCAGGCTATGTGAGGGTCCTAACAATCCTTGCACGCAGCTCTCAAAGGGATAAGTACGGAGCCCTAAAAAAGGAGAGAAGACACAATACCGGGTGATGTGGAACCGGATTCATTCCTAGGCCACTCCCCTTATTATTATAATACAGCATGGGAACAATAACATACACGCCCACAGTGTGTGTCAATATCATGGGGAAATAACGGCTAATAGAAAACTGCACAGCAGCTTCACAATGTATGGTTGTTGCGAGAGTAATACTAACCCCTATAAGTCCAAACTGATATACTACTTCCTCATTAAATTAACGGCATAAAATATGATGATACATGTTATAGCAACTAGACAAAAAAATCCACACAGGGAATGTGAGCAACAGTAATATTGGTATCAAATCTGAGATATCACAAATAAGAGGACAACATATGCTATTAGACTATATGGCAAAGATAATGTATAGTGATCCTACTGACATGCCCTCTAATATGTGATTATATCTAGTGTATTTGACTCATTGAGGCACAATATTTGGGGAACTATATGATGTCTAACTGTGAACAACCGAATCTATCACAAGACTAAGCTCGCCTAATAGTTATAGATTAATTTTAAGTATAAGGGCCAGAAATTAACTAAAGTATGTCAAAAGTATATATAATAAAAAAAAAAAAAAGCGGGCAATGCAAAAAATGAGAGAAATCAATACAATAAAAATGAATACACTAAAAATTGGAAAAATTTAAATTTTTTTTAAAAAAATCATAAAAAAGTTCTGCAGGACTATTGTGGAAAAAATGTCAAGAAATTTGTTTCATCTCCATCTCAAGGATCACCACCATATAAATGGAAACAGACCCATTGTCTTACAGAAAACAATGGCAGTCCACACTGGCGTTAAGGCCTCTGGGATGGACTGTGTCCAATTTATAGATCCATCGTGCCTCTATTTGTAGGAGTCGTTTATTCCTATCTCCTCCTCTTGGTAATGGAGGAACATGGAAAAGTTAATTAAAGTTAATTCTTATAGTTTCATCTCTGTTTTTTTTATGGCTGTCATCAATTCTTTTTGTGTCACTTGAGTAGCTGCTCTTTTGGCTAGAACTATATACTCATTATTATACCCTCTTGCAGCGAACTTGTCATCCATCTGTTTTAATTGTACAGACGTTTGTGCATCAGATGAGTTGTTCCTTGCTATCCTTATTATCTGGGCTTTAGGAATTGTTCTTACCAGTGATCTAGGATGACTGCTTGTTGCGTGCAGTATCGAATTTCTGTCAGTCTCCTTCTGGAAAAGTGTGGTCCCGAATCCTCCATCTTCTTTATAGATGTGTAGATCTAAAAAATCAATTGTTGTTTCGTTTGAGGATACCTTCAGTTTAGTAGGGCATGTGGAGTCATTCAGTGCCATCACCCATTCATTAAGTACCTGCTCTTCCCCACTCCATATGAGCAGGATATCATCAATATACCAATGTTAAAAGATGACCTTGGGATGGTAGTAGACCTGTAGTATATCCTCTTCCACATGTTCCATATATAGGTTTGCAAATGCCGGTGCCATGTTAGACCCCATGGCCATTCCTGTGAGTTGTAGGTAGTATGTATTCTCAAACCTAAAATAGTTGTTCTTAAGGCATATGGTCAGTAGTTCCTTAATAAACTCTGATGGGGGTTCAACATATGGATATTTCTGTAAACATGTCATAACCACCTCTATGCCCTCATCTTGGGGTGTCACTGTGTAGAAACTGTTTACATCCATACTTACTAGCGCCTAGATTTAGAGTTCTGCGGCCAAAGGGGTGCGTTAGCTACGCGTGCTTTTTTCTGGCCGCACCTTTTAAATACCGCTGGTATTGAGAGTTCACAGAATGGCTGCGTTAGGCTCCAAAAAAGGAGCGTAGAGCATATTTAACGCAACTTCAACTCTCGATACCAGCGGTGCTTACGGACGCGGCCAGCAACAAAAACGTGCTCGTGCACGATTCCACCATAGAAAACAATGGGGCTGTTTGAGCTGAAAAAAAACCTAACACCTGCAAAAAAGCCGCGTTCAACTCCTAATGCAGCCCCATTGTTTGCTATGGGGAAACACTTCCTACGTCTGCACCTAACACTCTAACATGTACCCCGAGTCTAAACACCCCTAACCTTACACTTATTAACCCCTATTCTGCCGCCCCCGCTATCGCTGACCCCTGCATATTTTTTTAACCCCTAATCTGCCGCTCCGTAAACCGCCGCTACTTACATTATCCCTATGTACCCCTAATCTGCTGCCCCTAACACCGCCGACCCCTATATTATATTTATTAACCCCTAATCTGCCCCCCACAACGTCGCCTCCACCTGCCTACACTTATTAACCCCTAATCTGCCGAGCGGACCGCACTGCTATTATAATAAAGTTATTAACCCCTAATCCGCCTCACTCCCGCCTCAATAACCCTATAATAAATAGTATTAACCCCTAATCTGCCCTCCCTAACATCGCCGACACCTAACTTCAAACATTAACCCCTAATCTGCCAACTGGAGCTCACCGCTATTCTAATAAATGTATTAACCCCTAAAGCTAAGTCTAACCCTAACACTAACACCCCCCTAAATTAAATATAATTTAAATCTAACGAAATAAATTAACTCTTATTAAATAAATTATTCCTATTTAAAGCTAAATACTTACCTGTAAAATAAATCCTAATATAGCTACAATATAAATTATAATTATATTATAGCTATTTTAGGATTTATATTTATTTTACAGGTAACTTTGTATTTATTTTAACCAGGTACAATATCTATTAAATAGTTAAGAACTATTTAATAGCTAAAATAATTACAAATTTACCTGTAAAATAAATCCTAACCTAAGTTACAATTAAACCTAACACTACACTATCAATAAATAAATTAAATAAAATACCTACAATTACCTACAATTAAACCTAACACTACACTATCAATAAATGAATTAAATACAATACCTACAAATAACTACAATTAAATAAACTAACTAAAGTACAAAAATAAAAAAGAACTAAGTTACAAAAAATAAAAAAATATTTACAAACATTAGAAAAATATTACAACAATTTTAAACTAATTACACCTACTCTAAGCCCCCTAATAAAATAACAAAGCCCCCCAAAATAAAAAAAATGCCCTACCCTATTCTAAATTAAAAAACATAATTTATGTAAGAACTTACCTGATAAATTCATTTCTTTCATATTAACAAGAGTCCATGAGCTAGTGACGTATGGGATATACATTCCTACCAGGAGGGGCAAAGTTTCCCAAACCTTAAAATGCCTATAAATACACCCCTCACCACACCCACAAATCAGTTTAACGAATAGCCAAGAAGTGGGGTGATAAGAAAAAAAGTGCGAAGCATATAAAATAAGGAATTGGAATAATTGTGCTTTATACAAAAAAATCATAACCACCCCAAAAAAAGGGTGGGCCTCATGGACTCTTGTTAATATGAAAGAAATGAATTTATCAGGTAAGTTCTTACATAAATTATGTTTTCTTTCATGTAATTAACAAGAGTCCATGAGCTAGTGACGTATGGGATAATGACTACCCAAGATGTGGATCTTTCCACACAAGAGTCACTAGAGAGGGAGGGATAAAATAAAGACAGCCAATTCCTGCTGAAAATAATCCACACCCAAAATAAAGTTTAATGAAAAACCTAAGCAGAAGATTCAAACTGAAACCGCTGCCTGAAGAACTTTTCTACCAAAAATTGCTTCAGAAGAAGAAAATACATCAAAATGGTAGAATTTAGTAAAAGTATGCAAAAGAGGACCAAGTTTGCTGCTTTGCAGATCTGGTCAACCGAAGCTTCATTCCTAAACGCCCAGGAAGTAGATACTGACCTAGTAGAATGAGCTGTAATTCTCTGAGGCGGAATTTTACCCGACTCAACATAGGCAAGATGAATTAAAGATTTCAACCAAGATGCCAAAGAAATGGCAGAAGCTTTCTGGCCTTTCCTAGAACCGGAAAAGATAACAAATAGACTAGAAGTCTTACAGAAAGATTTCGTAGCTTCAACATAATATTTCAAAGCTCTAACAACATCCAAAGAATGCAACGATTTCTCCTTAGAATTCTTAGGATTAGGACATAATGAAGGAACCACAAATTCTCTACTAATGTTGTTGGAATTCACAACTTTAGGTAAAAATTCAAAAGAAGTTCGCAACACCGCCTTATCCTGATGAAAAATCAGAAAAGGAGACTCACACGAAAGAGCAGATAATTCAGAAACTCTTCTAGCAGAAGAGATGGCCAAAAGGAACAAAACTTTCCAAGAAAGTAATTTAATGTCCAATGAATGCATAGGTTCAAACGGAGGAGCTTGAAGAGCTCCCAGAACCAAATTCAAACTCCAAGGAGGAGAAATTGACTTAATGACAGGTTTTATACGAACCAAAGCTTGTACAAAACAATGAATATCAGGAAGAATAGCAATCTTTCTGTGAAAAAGAACAGAAAGAGCAGAGATTTGTCCTTTCAAAGAACTTGCGGACAAACCCTTATCCAAACCATCCTGAAGAAATTGTAAAATTCTCGGTATTCTAAAAGAATGCCAAGAAAAATGATGAGAAAGACACCAAGAAATATAAGTCTTCCAGACTCTATAATATATCTCTCTGGATATAGATGTACGAACCTGTAACATAGTATTAATCACAGAGTCAGAGAAACCTCTTTGACCAAGAATCAAGCGTTCAATCTCCATACCTTTAAATTTAAGGATTTCAGATCCTGATGGAAAAAAAGGACCTTGAGACAAAAGGTCTGGTCTTAACGGAAGAGTCCACGGTTGGCAAGAGGCCATCCGGACAAGATCCGCATACCAAAACCTGTGAGGCCATGCCGGAGCTACCAGCAGAACAAACGAGCATTCCTTCAGAATCTTGGAGATTACTCTTGGAAGAAGAACTAGAGGCGGAAAGATATAGGCAGGATGATACTTCCAAGGAAGTGAAAATGCATCGACTGCCTCCGCCTGAGGATCCCGGGATCTGGACAGATACCTGGGAAGTTTCTTGTTTAGATGAGAAGCCATCAGAACTATTTCTGGAAGTTCCCACATTTGAACAATCTGAAGAAATACCTCTGGGTGAAGAGACCATTCGCCCGGATGCAACGTTTGGCGACTGAGATAATCCGCTTTCCAATTGTCCATACCTGGGATATAAACCGCAGAGAATAGACAGGAGCTGGATTCCGCCCAAACCAAAATTCGAGATACTTCTTTCATAGCCAGAGGACTGTGAGTCCCTCCTTGATGATTGATGTATGCCACAGTTGTGACAATGTCTTATCTGAAAACAATGAACAACTCTCTCTTCAGAAGAGGCCAAGACTGAAGAGCTCTGAAAATTGCACGGGGTTCCAAAATATTGATCGGAAATCTCACCTCCTGAGATTCCCAAACCCCTTGTGCCGTCAGATACCCCCACACAGCTCCCCAACCTGTAAGACTCGTATCTGTTGAGATTATAGTCCAGGTCGGAAGAACAAAGAAGCCCCCTGAACTAAACGATGGTGATCTGTCCACCATGTCAGAGAGTGTCGTAAAATCGGTTTAAAGATATTAATTGAGTTATCTTTGAGTAATCCCTGCACCATTGGTTCAGCATACAGAGCTGAAGAGGTCGCATGTGAAAACGAGCAAAGGAGATCGCATCTGATGCGGCAGTCCTAAGATCCAACATTTCCATGCATAAGGCTACCAAAGGGAATGATTGTGACTGAAGGTTTTGACAAGCTGATATCAATGTTAAACTTCTCTTGTCTGACAAGGACAGAGTCATAGATACTGAATTTATCTAGAAACCTAAAAAGGTTACCCTTGTCTGAGGAATCAATAAACTGATTGATAAATTGATCCTCCAACCATGAACTTGAAGAAACAACACAAGTCGATTCGTATGAGATTCTTCGAAAATGAGAAGACTGAGCAAGTACCAAGATATCGTCCAAATAAGGAAATACCAAAACCCTATTCTCTGATTACAGAAAGAAGGGCACCGAGAACCTTTGAAAAAAAAATTCTTGGAACTGAGGCTAGACCAAATAGTAGAGCCACAAAACTGGTAATGCTTGTCTAAAAAGAGAATCTCAGACACTAAAAGTGATCTGGATGAATCGGAATATGCAGATACACATCCTGTAAATCTATTGTAGACATATAATGCCCTTGCTAAACAAAAGGCAGGATAGACCTACAGTAACCATCTTGAATGTTGGTATCCTAACATAACGATTCAATAATGATAGATCCATAACTGGTCTGAAGGAATTGACCTTCTTTGGTACAATGAAGAGATAAAATAAAACCCCAGCCCCTGTTCCAGAACTGGAACTGGCATAAATACTCCAGCCAACTCTAGATCTGAAACACATTTCAGAAATGCTGAGCCTTGCTGTGTAAATTGGGACACGGGAAAGAAAAGAATCTCTTAGCAGGAGGCCTTAACTTGAAGCCAATTCTGTACCTTCCTGAAACAATGTTTCTGAAACCAGAGATTAAGAACGGAATTGATCCAAATTTCTTTGAAGAAAACGTAATCTGCCCCATACCAACTGAGCTGGAATAAGGGCCGCACCTTCATAGGTACTTAAGAGCTGGCTATAGGATTCTATAAGGCTTGGATATATTCCAAACTGGAAGTAGTTTCCAAACTGATACCGCTCCTGAGGATGAAGGATCAGGCTTTTGTTCCTTGTTGTGAGGAAAGGAACGAAATGATTATTTACCCTGGAAAGAAAGGGAAAGCAAAGTTGACTTAGAAGACATGTCAGCATTCCAAGTTTAATCCATAAAGCTTTTCTAGCTAAAATAGCTAGAGACATATACCTGACATCAACTCTAATGATATCAAAAGATGGTATCACCAATAAAATTATTAGCATGTTATAGAATAATAATAATGCTATAAAATTATGATCTGTTACTTGTTGCGCTAAAGCATCTAACCAAAAAGTTGAAGCTGCAGCAACATCCGCTAAAAATATAGCAGGTCTAAGAAGATTACCTGAACATAAGTAAGCTTTTCTTAGAAAGGATTCAATTTTCCTATCTAAAGGATCCTTAAATGAAGTACTATCTGCCATAGGAATAGTAGTACATTAGCAGGAGTAGAGACAGCCCCATAACCTTAGGGATTTTTGTCCCAACAAACTCTAATCTGTCAGATGGCACAGGATATAATTTGCTTAAACGTCTAGAAGGAGTAAATAAATTACCCAAATTATTCCATTCCCTGGAAATTACTTCAGAAATAGCATCAGGGAGATAAAACACTTCTGGAATAACTACAGGAGATTTAAAAACCTTATTTAAACGTTTACATTTAGTATCAAGAGGACCAGTATCCTCTATTTCTAATGCAAATAACACTTCTTTAAGTAAAGAACGAATAAATTCCATCTTGAACAAATACAAAGATTTATCAGCATCAACCTCTGAGACAGAAACCTCTGAACCAGAAGAACCATTATCAGTATCAGAATGATGATGTTCATTTAAAAATTCATCTGAAAAAAAGAGAAGTTTTAAAAGACTTTTATGTATACTAGAAGGAGAAATAACAGACATAGCCTTCTTAATGGATTTAAAAAATAAAATCTCTTATGTTATCAGGAACACTCTGAAAATTAGATGTTGACGGACAGCAACAGGTAATGTAACAGTACTAAAGGAAATTTTATCTGCATTAATAAGTTTGACATGACATGCAATACAAATAACAGCTGGAGAAACAGATACCAAAAGTTTATAGCAGACTTAGCTTGGTAGCTCCAGCACTGTGCAGTGATTTTCCTGTAGTAACTTCTGACTCAGTTGCAACGTGGAACATCTTGCAATATGTAAAAGAAAAAAACAACATATAAAGCAAAATTGATCAAATTCCTTAAATGACAGTTTCAGGAATGGGAAAAAAATGCCAGTGAACAAGCTTCTAGCAACCAGAAGCAATAAATAATGAGACTTAAATAATGTGGAGACAAAAATGACGCCCATATTTTTTAGCGCCAAAAAAGACGCCCACATTATTTGGCGCCTAAATGCTTTTGGCGCCAAAAATGACGCCACATCCGGAACGCCGACATCTTTGACGCAAAATAACGTCAAAAAATGACGCAACTTCCGGCGACACGTATGACGCCGGAAACGGAAAATAATTTTTGCGCCAAAAAAGTCCGCGCCAAGAATGACGCAATAAAATGAAGCATTTTCAGCCCCCGCGAGCCTAACAGCCCACAGGGAAAAAAGTCAAATTTTTGAGGTAAGAAAAAATATGATAATTCAATGCATAATCCCAAATATGAAACTGACTGTCTGGAAATAAGGAAAGTTGAACATTCTGAGTCAAGGCAAATAAATGTTTGAATACATATATTTAGAACTTTATAAATAAAGTGCCCAACCATAGCTTAGAGTGTCACAGAAAATAAGACTTACTTACCCCAGGACACTCATCTACATGTTTGTAGAAAGCCAAACCAGTACTGAAACGAGAATCAGTAGAGGAAATGGTAAATATAAGAGTATATCGTCGATCTGAAAAGGGAGGTAAGAGATGAATCTCTACGACCGATAACAGAGAACCTTATGAAATAGACCCCGTAGAAGGAGATCACTGCATTCAATAGGCAATACTCTCTTCACATCCCTCTGACATTCACTGCACGCTGAGAGGAAAACCGGGCTCCAACTTGCTGCGGAGCGCATATCAACGTAGAATCTAGCACAAACTTACTTCACCACCTCCCTTGGAGGCAAAGTTTGTAAAACTGATTTGTGGGTGTGGTGAGGGGTGTATTTATAGGCATTTTAAGGTTTGGGAAACTTTGCCCCTCCTGGTAGGAATGTATATCCCATACGTCACTAGCTCATGGACTCTTGTTAATTACATGAAAGAAAAGTTCAAAGCTCTTTTACCTTACCAGCCCTGAACAGGGCCCTGTGCGGGGCATGCCCCAAGAAATTCAGCTCTTTTGCCTGTAAAAAAACACATACAATACCCCCCCCCAACATTACAACCCACCACCCACATACCCCTAATCTAACCCAAACCCCCCTTAAATAAACCTAACACTAAGCCCCTGAAGATCTTCCTACCTTATCTTCACCTCACCGGGTATCACCAATCGGTCCTGGCTCCAAAATCTTCATCCAACCCAAGCGGGGGCTGGCGATCCATAATCCTGCGGCTGAAGAGGTCCAGAAGAGGCTCCAAAGTCTTCATCCTATCCGGGAAGAAGAGGCGATCCAGACCGGCAACCATCTTGATCCAAGCGGCATCTTCTATCTTCATCCGATGAGGAACGGCTCCATCGTGAAGACCTCCAGCGCGGACCAATCTTCTTCCGACGACGTCCAACTGAAGAATGACGGTTCCTTAAAGGGACGTCATCCAAGATGGCGTCCCTCGAATTCCGATTGGCTGATAGGATTCTATCAGCCAATCGGAATTAAGGTAGGAAAATTCTGATATGCTGATGGAATCAACCAATCAGAATCAAGTTCAATCCGATTGGCCGATCCGATCAGCCAATCAGATTGAACTTGATTCTGATTGGCTGATTCCATCAGCCAATCAGAATTTTCCTACCTTAATTCCGATTGGCTGATAGAATCCTATCAGCCAATCGGAATTCGAGGGACGCCATCTTGGATGACGTCCCTTAAAGGAACCGTCATTCGTCGGGAAGTCGTCGGTGAAGATGGATGTTCCGCATCGGTGGGATGAACATGGATCCGGAAGAAAGAAGATTGAAGATGCCATTGATAGAAGACTTCAGCCGGATCATGGACCTCTTCAGCTCCCGCTTGGATGAAGACTTCAGCGGATCATGGACATCTTCATCCCCCGCTTGGGCTTGGATCAAGACATTGGAGGAGCTCTTCTGGATCGATCGGTGAACCTAGTATGGTGAAGATAAGGTAGGAAGATCTTCAGGGGCTTAGTGTTAGGTTTATTTAAGGGGGGTTTGGGTTAGATTAGGGGTATGTGGGTGGTGGGTTGTAATGTTGGGGGGGGGTATTGTATGTGTTTTTTACAGGCAAAAGAGCTGAATTCTTTGGGGCATACCCCGCAAAGGGCCCTGTTCAGGGCTGGTAAGGTAAAAGAGCTTTGAACTATTTTAATTTAGAATAGGGTAGGGCATTTTTTTTATTTTGGGGGGCTTTGTTATTTTATTAGGGGGCTTAGAGTAGGTGTAATTAGTTTAAAATTGTTGTAATATTTTTCTAATGTTTGTAAATATTTTTTTATTTTTTGTACTTTAGTTAGTTTATTTAATTGTAGTTATTTGTAGGTATTGTATTTAATTCATTTATTGATAGTGTAGTGTTAGGTTTAATTGTAGGTAATTGTAGGTATTTTATTTAATTAATTTATTGATAGTGTAGTGTTAGGTTTAATTGTAACTTAGGTTAGGATTTATTTTACAGGTAATTTTGTAATTATTTTAACTTTTTTAGCTATTAAATAGTTCTTAACTATTTAATAGCTATTGCACCTGGTTAAAATAAATACAAAGTTACCTGTAAAATAAATATAAATCCTAAAATAGCTATAATATAATTATAATTTATATTGTAGCTATAGAGCTTATTTTACAGGTAAGTATTTAGCTTTAAATAAATAATAATTTATTTAATAAGAGTTAATTTATTTCATTATATTTAAATTATATTTAACTTAGGGGGGTGTTAGTGTTAGGGTTAGACTTAGCTTTAGGGGTTAATCCATTTATTACAGTAGCGGTGAGCTCCGATCGGCAGATTAGGGGTTAATACTTGAAGTTAGGTGTCGGCGATGTTAGGGAGGGCAGATTAGGGGTTAATACTATTTATTATAGGGTTATTGAGGCGGGAGTGAGGCGAATTAGGGGTTAATAACTTTATTATAGTAGCGGTGAGATCCGCTCGGCAGATTAGGGGTTAATAAGTGTAGGCAGGTGGAGGCGACATTGAGGTGGGGGCAGATTAGGGGTTAATAAATATAATATAGGGGTCGGCGGTGTTAGGGGCAGCAGATTAGGGGTACATAAGGATAATGTAGGTGGCGGCGCTTTGCGGTCGGCAGATTAGGGGTTAATTATTGTAGGTAGCTGGCGGCGACGTTGTGGGGAGCAGGTTAGGGGTTAATAAATATAATATAGGGGTCGGCGGTGTTAGGGGCAGCAGATTAGGGGTACATAAGGATAACGTAGGTGGCGGTCGGCAGATTAGGGGTTAAAAAAATTTAATCGAGTGGCGGCGATGTGGGGGGACCTCGGTTTAGGGGTACATAGGTAGTTTATGGGTGTTAGTGTACTTTAGAGCACAGTAGTTAAGAGCTTTATAAACCGGCGTTAGCCCAGAAAGCTCTTAACTACTTACTTTTTTCTGCGGCTGGAGTTTTGTCGTTAGATTTCTAATGCTCACTTCAGCCACGACTCTAAATACCGGAGTTAGAAAGATCCCATTGAAAAGATAGGATACGCAATTGACGTAAGGGGATCTGCGGTATGGAAAAGTCGCGGCTGGAAAGTGAGCGTTAGACCCTTTCCTGACTGACTCCAAATACCGGCGGTAGCCTAAAACCAGCGTTATGAGCCTCTAACGCTGGTTTTGACTGCTACCGCCAAACTCTTAATCTAGGCCTAGGAGATCCTCTGATGTTATATCTGTTAGTTGTGACAATATATCAATCAAAGCCCAAGTGTCTCTTAGGTAGGAACTAATATTCGTTACCATGGGTTGTAATATATAATTCAAGAATATGACCAGTGGCTGGAGTAGCGATTCTCAGGCAGAAGTTATTGGACAGCCGGGAGGTAATTTCAAATCCTTATGTATATTTGGCAGGGTGTACATGATTGGTCTCATTGGATTCTATTACAAATGCGTTTTTACCAAATTTGTGTATGATCATCTAACATGACACTGGACACGCTATGGCCCAATATAAGGACAGCAGTACATCTTATATGACTATCCAGTTTGTCCCCTTGTATATACACAAGAATACACAGATATCACTTAACACAATGTATAATATTCATGGTTTGTAGAGTTTGACACTGTATATACACAGCCCCTTTATGGAAATTGTTTTGTTTTGTTACTATGGTAACCCTTTGGCGGGTTTTTTGTCAGTGGGTGGGGCATCAAACACTTTATACATTTTTTTACATTGTTCACAAATGTTGGTCTGATGAAGGGGTGAATACCCTGAAATGTCAATAAGAATAAACTACAAGTGTTGATCACTATACAAGACCAGTGAGTGCTTTGAATTGTATTGCTATTCTGGATTTTTCATAGCACCCTGACAGTTGTACTGTAGGAGTGCACTTATCTCAATGCCTATATATATATATATATATATAGGCATACAAATAAAATTAACATTAAATGTCAGACTTTAAATAAAACATTAAAAAAAACAAGGAAATTCAAAATTATTATTACTAATATAACAACATAAAATACAATATATAATGATACTAATATAGTATTTGCATTATTTGTAGGGAACCACACTACATATGCATTTGTTATTTATATATTTTATAATTATTTTTTTATATAGGGATTTTCAAATGAAAACAGCTGAGGACAGTTAGTTACAGCAACCCTGCTCAGGGCTATTAGTCAAAATGAAAAAAAGTTATTTTTTTACAAAAAAAAGTTAGATAATAACTGGCTTAATTCGTTATTCTTCCTATTCAGGTATCTTATTAATACAACTTAATTCTATATATGAACAGATCAAAATGTGCTTCTTTCAAATAAATAATAGTAACTAGTTTCATGATATACTGAGTCTTACTATTATCCACTTCCTTCAAATCACTCTGGCATCTATAACTTTGCTGATGGTTGTTTGAACTCAAAGATTTAGGGAAGAATATTTGTAATTAGTAAAATATCAACATTTCATAAAAAACAAATTCATATAAATATTTTTGTAAAGAAGCGGCAAATAGTGTAGAAAGAAAAAAAAAGATAAGCTCTAAAAAAACGCTCATACACATAGCGGGACTGAGGTGAATTACAGCCAACCGCAATCTCTTTTCATTCTACCGAAGACCACCACTAAACATTAGTAGCACCACTTTCATTAATAGCAGATGTACTAAATCAAAGGCTGAGTATGTTTAACTTAATATCACAGGTGTTCTCAAAAGTCCTGCAAAACATTAATAAGTGCAGACAGGGGGAACAAGTTTATTGTTAAGAGGCTGTCATCTCGAATCATAAAACAACAGACAGAATATAAAAAAGCACATTTGTAAGTTAAGCAGAAATCAGACATTGCTTTTCTGCAAATGAGCTTTTTCAAAAGTCATGGGTGAGAATAAAAAAATGTATTTAGCTAAATTTCATTATTTTATTTCTGTAAGAATTTAATATGTTAAAAGGACAATGAAGTATTTTTTTTTTCTTCAAATGTTGCAGTCTAAAGTAAGGTCAGCAAAGCAATGTTATCTCTAAATCAGCTCCTTTTAAGTTGGTTGTATACAGAGATGTCTTTATGAAATGTATAAACTTGAGATTTTGTGTATACTTGGAATTAAACTGATTAGCTTTCATTGTATAACTTTATATAAACGTTTGTGAGCTGAACAATTATGACACCAATATTTGAATAAGGAATGCCAGCATGCGGCACAATTTGAAAAAAAAAATCAATTTCACTCAAGGATAAGATTCTCCTGGACTGCATGTTTGTAACAATCATTTTAGTGGTCTATTTAATGTCAAAAGATACATGATTTTATTTTTATCAGGTTGTAATGACCTTATACTTTTTACTACGATGAATGTTCTTTCCAGTTTGCTGTTGAATAACTAAAATTATATTTTCGAACCTCAATGAAGTATTCTTGGAAATTAAAAATTGGCAAACTAACTTTCTTCTGGGTATGAGATGAAGAAAGCTTACAAATAACCCACAGTCATGCACTTTAAAACCTATGCTGCCTTCATGTCTAATTAAAACAAATATCACTATTTAAATCAGGAAGACACCTTAGACTCTCGTGCTTTATTTTAAATTTGACTTGTCTAAAAAACATTTACCTTTATTTCTCTTTTCATTAATATTTACAATATTTGTGGTACAACAACTCCTCAATTTTTTTCCTCTGCACCTCCATTAGTAATTTTGTGCCCCTTCATTTCGCTGTTGCTTCATCCCTACCCATGACATCAAACCCCACCAGCTCCACCACTGTCCACCCACTCTGCTAAATAATACCAATGTTTTCCCCTCTACTCATTCTGACTCTGCTCAAGCTAGTTCCCAGCTTCTTGGATCCGCACAGAGTTCTATGAGGTGTTTGCCCACACATTTGTTTTTTCCTGAAACTCTTATACCCACTGATAATTAGATGCAATTTTAAACTTTGTTTTTATTTTCTCGCTAATACATCTCTCTTTCTGAAGGTTTATAAAGCATTGAGCACCAATAACAAAAAAACTTTCATTTTAAATACTTTTAATTTTAAATATAAAGAATGTATCCACCAACCTTTAAACATAGTAAAATAATGGACCATTATTTGTTGAAGGATACTACTAGTTACACAACTTACCTGCAAAGTACTGTATAGCATTTACAGTGAAAAATATTATTTTAAAAGTTTTAAATCTTAAGTGCACCAGTCTGCATAGAAAAAATAAAATAAAATCGAAACTTCTTAATAAACAAGCCTTTACAAATGCCAAGCATTAATTTCATTTGAGTGCCATGATAATCAATTTAATTAGAGCAAGATATGCAGATCTGTGCAGCTGAGCTACTTCAGCGTAATGAACTCTGGCTTCCAAGCCCTGCGTTTTAATTGTGAGTGATATAGGTCAGCTGATATTGGATAGCAATGTCATTATGTCTGCCACGGACAATCTGTGGATTCAATCAACACAGATCAGCCTGCTTTGTGCATGATAATCCGTATGGCTGTAGCTTGCAGATAGTTTACAAATTCATTAAGTAATAGGCTTAGATTTTTTGATTAACATAATATGGCACCAGAGAAATAAGATACATATTATCCAACCCAGGTAAAACAAGGAATAGGATACAGATTTCACACCTCATCTCAAAAACAAGATAAGGAAAATAATGCTCCATGTTGAGCTCCTATTAATTTTGCCCTTACAATAGTGTGGGATATAAACGTTATCGTAATTTAAAGGGACAGTAGACACCTTAAAATCACAAGACATTTCTGTTGTTTTGCTATAGAAAAACATATCCGCCAAGTCTCAGCGTTTTTTTTAAACAAATGAACATCGCTTTACTGCTTTGTTTTTCAAAAGCAAAACTCCCACCTCCCACCATCTGTCTCTTTTGAAGGAGCCAATCTGGGCTTTAGTTTGCCATAGTCATATTGCTAGCATAAAATTCATTGTTTTGCAGTTGTTATGACTTAAAACCAGTTAGGGACATGTATTTAGCAGAGTTAGCCTTAATAATCAACAGAGCACATTTCAAGTTCTGGGAATAAGAAAATCCTCAAATTTTAGAGAAAACTACGAAAAAATTGATTGTGTTTAATTTCCCTTTAATGATGTGATTAACAAAAACATGTAGCTTGTTTAAGAGAGACCAACATTGTTTGGTTTCAGTTTCAGTTTCGTATATTAATTGTTTGGTACACTAAAAATTAGGTGTAGTCAAAGGGACAGTACACACCAATTTTCATATAACTGCATGTAATAGACACTATTATAATGAAGAATATCCACAGACACTGATATACAAATCCAGTATAAAACTTTTTAAAAACTTACTTTAGCACTTAGTTTAGCACTGTTGATGAGGTTAGTCTGGAACACCCAGTGATAGGGGCTGGGGAAGCAGGAAGAGCAGGCACCCCCCCCCCCCCTTTCCCCTGCATATGAAAAGAAAGATTAAACAAACAGGAGCAGCAGGAATCTGCAGACATCACTATGCATCTAAAACGTTGGGGCTTGGTTAGGTGTCTGAAAATCAGCACAATATTATTAACCCCTTAATGACAACTGACGTACCAGGTACGTCAAGCAAAAACTAACTGTTAATGACAATAGACATACCTGGTACGTCAGTTGTCTTACAGAGTGCTGGAATCGATTGCAATCGCTTCCAGCAACTCTCAGGGTATTGCAGTGATGCCTCGATATGGAGGCATCCTGCAATACCTTTTAACAAGCCTCCGATGCAGAGAGAGCCACTCTGTGGCCCTCTCTGCACCGGTAACAATGGTGCTGTTTTCCCGGGGGAGTGTAGCAAGGAGGCGGCAGCGTGCAGGGCGCGCGCGTGTGCACGGTGGGGGGCGCGCGCGTGTGCACGGTGGGGGGCGCGCGTGTGTGCACGGGGGGCGCGCGAGCGCACATTAGCCACTGACGCCAATGGAAAAAAAGTTTAAAAACAAAAAGTTAAAAATAAAAAGTTCAAAACATCAAAAATACATATATATAAAAGGATCTGGGGGGGGGGGGGGGGTTGGGGGTAACTCCTTCACTGCTGGGCATAATTCACGTGTTGTGCGCAGCAGCATTTAGCGGCCTTCTAATTAACAAAAAGCAACGCCAAAGCCATATATGTCTGCTATTTCTGAACAAAGGGGATCCCAGAGAAGCTTTTACAACCATTTGTGCCATAATTGCACAAACTGTTTGTAAATAATTTCAGTGAGAAACCTAAAATTGTGAAAAATTTAAAGGTTTTTTTTATTTGCTCGCATTTGGCGGTGAAATGGTGGCATGAAATATACCAAAATTGGCCTAGATCAATACTTGGGGTTGTCTACTACACTAAACTAAAGCTAAAATTAACCCTACAAGCTCCCTACATGCTCCCTAATTAACCCCTTCACTGCTGGGCATAAAACACGTGTGGTGCGCAGCGGCATTTAGCGGCCTTCTAATTACCAAAAAGCAACCCCAAAGCCATATAAGTTTGCTATTTCTGAACAAAGGCGATCCCAGAGAAGCATTTACAACCATTTGTGCCATAATTGCAGAAGCTGTTTGTAAATAATTTCAGTGGGAAACCTAAAGTTTGTGACAAAATGTGTGAAAAAGTGAACATTTTTTTTAATTTGATCGCATTTGGCGGTGAAACGGTGGCATGAAATATACCAAAATGGGCCTAGATCAATACTTTGGGATGTCTTCTAAAAAAAAATATATACATGTCAATGGATATTCAGGTATTCCTGACAGATATCAGTGTTCCAATGTAACTAGCGCTAATTTTGAAAAAAAAGTGGTTTAGAAATAGCAAAGTGCTACTTGTATTTATGGCCCTATAACTTGCAAAAAAAGCAAAAGAACATGTAAACATTGGGTATTCTCAGGACAAAATTTAGAAACTATTTAGCACAGTGTTTTTTGGTGGTTGTAGATGTGTAACAGATTTTGGGGGTCAAAGTTAGAAAAAGTGTGTTTTTTTTCCATTTTTTCCTCATATTTTATAATTTTTTTTTATAGTAAATTATAAAATATAATGAAAATAATGGTATCTTTAGAAAGTCCATTTAATGGCGAGAAAAACGGTATATAATATGTGTGGGTACAGTAAATGAGTAAGAGGAAAATTACAGCTGAACACAAACACCACAGAAATGTAAAAATAGCCATTGTCATTAAGGGTAAGAAAATTGAAAAATGTTCCGGTCATTAAGGGGTTAAAAACTAAGCAAAACTATAATTTTTTTTACAAAAAAACTCCCAGTTGGGCTATTTAAATGGATCATCTACAAAGCATTTATGCAAAGAAAGATCTAATGTACAATGTCCCTTTAAACTTATTCTTTTTTTTGGGGGGGGGGGGGGGTTTGAAGAATGACACCAGAGAGGTCTAGAGAAAAAAGAGAATTTTCCCATACTTCACACACTGGTCTGCATTTGGTCCTCCGCTGGGGCAGCTATTTAAAAGCAACTAAGATTTCCGTACTCCAAAGACACAAATGATCTATTAATTAATAGGATACAACATACTAATGTAAAAATAAAAAATATTTATAGGCCTTGGGGGCTGATTTATCAGGCTCGCCGGAAACAGAAGTTATGTAGCAGCTCCATAACTTGTCTGCCTGCTCTGAGGCACTATGATAAATCTACCCCTTGAACTTGAGTATACGTGCTCACTTTTAACTAATCACACATACTACACAACTAATGATACCTGACCTACATCACATTTGGGTTATTAGGAGACACTATCCCTCCAACAAGGTGAATTAAGAGGAAATGGAAGTTATTATAACGTATTAGCTGAATTGCAATGTTAGCAAAAGTCTCTATCAAATTATCCACTGTTGCTTTGTATTTAATTTTGGTTAAAAAAATGATATGCTACTATTACTTTTTAGGTGCAGGAGAGTGTAAGGTGTTGTTTTTTTTACCACAATTTGCACACAAGGGTCCAAAATGGGATTTCTTTTTACTTGGGAAAACAAAGCAAATTTTAAAAAAAATACTTTTAATATAACAATAACTACATACAGTTTATGTCAACAGCCTTCAAGTCAGTAATGCTTTGTCTAGACTGTTGTTTTTGCTTGCATGGGTACCAATATCTCCATGACAACATTATGCAAAGATGTACCTGTGTTTTATACAGATCCATTTATACATGATCGCCACCTAACCCCCCCCCCCTAAAAAAAAGTACCTTCCATGCTTAAAAGGAACAGCTAATAGAAGATCCAAATATTTACCAATTCCTTCCTGGAGGCGTCTAA
Source organism: Bombina bombina (assembly GCF_027579735.1). NCBI lineage: Eukaryota > Metazoa > Chordata > Amphibia > Anura > Bombinatoridae > Bombina > Bombina bombina. Next base: position 422,989,308 of record NC_069504.1, read on the forward strand.
AATTTCATTGAAGGGTCACCGTGCTTTGTTAAAAGCAGCTTAATATAGGTAACCATTAGATTACTGTTCTTACAAAAACCAGATTGGTAATTGTGAAATGTGCACAGTAAGTTTGTAGCAGTGACACACTTAAAGGAACATGATCAAACGTTTCTGCATAGTTTTTAGGTGTGTATATATGAAGGTAGCTTAGGAGGTAAATATTATATGCCTGAGGAGAAACTGCTGGGAAGCAGAGAAACGCGTTGCATTACATTAGGGGTTAACCAATTTGTTAATAACCTTTTCTTTGTGAGTCTATATGACCTTTTTAACAATTTTATCTTTTTGTTGATTACATTTATATTTAACCTTCAACAAACTGTTTGGTTCCTGTTTTGCTACCTTCAACACACCCAACATGGAGTTCCAGATTGCTGGAGAATAGTAAACTGAAGCACTACAAATCTTTAGTCTGCGTCTATTAGCACAATTTAGTGCTGCTACTAAATTTGAGTACCCTGTATATATTTTACCAATAGGAGTACCATTTGGAATTGCTGATACACACAGGAGGCGCCCTTTTGTTTGCTTTCTTTGCAGAAACGTTTGATCATTAGCATTACCTTTAGGGGTTAAGAAGAGGAGCAGCCGCATCCATCCTGGTGTGATTTTGGGTTAAAAACCCTGTTCTTCGTGTTTAACTGCTACACTTCAAGATTTAGTTCTTCGATCATTGGATTGATTTACTTGAAATCTACGTCACCTTGGAATGGACAGTTTTTAACATCTTTTGGACTGAAGTATAAACTTTTGATCTTTATTTATTATTTTTTTCAAGATTATGTATTGTTTATTTTGCACTTATTTATTTTTGTTTAATTCTTTTGAGTATCCTTTGCATAGTGCCACCTTGTGCTCTTAGAGAGGGTTTTGATACTTAAAGGAACATGAAACACAACATTTTTCTTTTCATGATATAGCATTCATATACAACTTTCCAATTTACTTCTATTACCAATTTTATTTCATTCTCTTGGTATTCTTTGTTAAAGAAGATTGAATACACTACTGGGAACTTGCTGAACATATTGGTAAGCCAATGACAAGAGTCATTATTGTGTATCCACCAATCAGAAGCAAGCTCCCATCTCTAATCTGGATACAAAGTGAAACATACATATGCTAAAAGCGCCAAATAAATACATAAAAAACAACATATGCAAAATGAAATGTGCAAAATACATACATTTGTGTGATATTCCAATTACAGTCTATATGACCATGGAGAAGCACAAAGTTCACCAGAGTGTGAATGCTGCTAGTGGATTTAATTTGGACAGGGAGACTTCCTCTTTAAAAAGGAATCTTGTGGAAACACAAGATCAAAACTAGAAGACAAAAGCAAGAACAGGGCGCCCCAATGGTGTGATATCTTCACAATAATGATGTTGTGCAGTGCAATGAAGAAACTTACTCACAATTTTGCAAGGACTATATGGGCAGGCTGGACTGTTCGAAGTCGGCCAGCAGACTTGTACTCCACAGGTTGTCAGATTCGATGTAATGATAAAAGCATGCAGGCACTCAGTAAGGTAAAGATAGCCCAAACCAATCAATGCCTTGCATTCAACTCAGAACAATAAATAATGATAAAAACAGGTAAATTTAATAAAACCAGTAAAAACAATATAAGTAAAATTCTCACAATGCGTTTCTCAGATTTACCTTTGATGAAACGTTAAATTCGAGAAACGCGTTGTGAGAATTGTACTTATATTGATTTTTATTTATATTGTTTTTACTGCTATTAATCAGGTAAATATACATTTTGATTTCTTTCATTGATGGTTAGAGTCCACAAGAGTCTAAAACTCAGGAAGTGAAGTATACAAAACCACCAGAATAGGGTGTGACAAAAAGGCTAAGGCGGAAACAGAAACAAGTCAGACTGTGCGCACTACTTTCCTGCAGAAAGCCGCAGCAGAAGAGGCATAAACTTTAAAATAGTAAAACTTAACAAAAGAATGCAAAGAGGAAAAGGCAGCTGCTTTAAAAATTAAAGAGAAGCATAATTATAAAAGGCCAAAGAAGTAGTCACTGGTCTAGTTAAAAAAGCAGTAATATTTTCAGGAGAGGACCACCACCATCCTGGCTGATAATAGGAACCTTGGCATCAGCTGTGGGGGCATATATTTAAAAAAGCCTGAATAGAAAAGAGAAAACAGGGGTGCCCCTGTTTTCTCTTTTCTATTCAGCACAGATGACCTCCAGCATCAGGTTTTCCAGTGGAGCGGTCTTTATCTGACTTCTTTCCCTTCTGGATTGGATTCATCACACATTACATACATCACGATTGGGACATATATTTATTTTATTTTTTGTTTTTTGTTGTTGTTTTTTTGTTATTTTTTTTTGTTTTTTATGATAATTTTCTCATTAGTTTGCACATATTTCTGGACATTTTGATATCCACCATATGTATTTAGATATTTATACGTTATAATTTTGTTTTATTTGGTATATTAGCATCATAGATTGCAGACACAACACATTTTTCTATATAGTTCTATATATTTTTGTAAGGCGCCCCTTACAGGATATCTTCAGTGGATTTCTTGATTTCACTGTACAGTTAAAAAAGCCTGTACATGGCCAAAATGCATACGTGCAGATTTTATTACATTATTAGTGCATAAAACCCCTTAAAAAGTATTGATTTTCTATTCTTTCATTTTTTTTTAATCAAAACCTTAAGTCAGGATGCTTAAGAAGCAGGAGTAGTTTTGTAAATCTTGCTGGGTACAGAGAAGTACTTAAAAAGGACAGAATAAATAATAATAAGACTTTGTAGCGTCAATGTAAAACCTAAGAGCCTGGACCACATGTAGGTTGTAAAGGCAATTAATAGTGTCAGTAGAAACAACCTTTTGAAGGAATAATTGCTTCTGAGAACCAAATGGATAAAAAAACAGCAAAGGATGTGTACAAGAAAGAACTGATTGCTCAAAGACAGTGCAAGCTAAAGAAATTTCTAGCAGGAAGAGAACCTTCAAGCTCAGGAGATGAAGATCTAGACCATGGATAAGTTAAAAAGGAGGAAGCACCATTAGGAATAAATTGAGACTCCAAAATCACTGATTCCGACTTCTGTTGATTCTGGATATCACTATGGAGAAAAACACAAACGGAGGAAATTTATAGATCAGCTTGGCATCCAAATTAGAAGCCATCAGATTAATCTCTCTCTCCAGTGTCTCTGGTTGAAGGCAATGGCAACTTAGAATGTCTGCCTAAGAGTTGTTGATTCCAGGAACATAAATTATTGAGACACACTCTGATTTGTATCTGCACACCTAATGCAAGATACCTCCCTAATCACCAAGGATCTTCAAGTCTCTCCCTTATGACTGGCATAAGACACTGAGGTGACCATAGCCCAATCTTCATAGAGTTCTTGGTATACATACTATAGATCCAAAACCCCCCAGCAATCTCTAATAATAAAAAAAATGCTGCGTGAGACACCCCTAAATATTTATACACACACACACATGCACACACATATTTATATATATATATATATATATATATATATATATATATATATCTTGCACTTAGTTTCATTAAAGTAATGCAGTGACATATTAAACATAATGAGAATAAAAAAGTGTTTTATAGGCAAGTGTTCTATATATATAAAATAAAGATTTCAACAGATAAGAATTTATGGTTCAAGAATAATTTTATCTCAAACCAAATTCAACTGAAGGTATTAGTTAAAAAAAAACAAAAAAAACCCACACACAACACTTTTCACTTTATCTCCATTATTAAATTGACTTTATTCCCTTGGAATTCTTTATTAAACACACTATCTATAGATACACTTAGGAGCAAGGCTTGCAACAATATTATAAAGACAAGCACATTACATTACAATATAGCACTACATATAATGAGAGTTATGCTACGTTTAAATGTTGTGCTTTGTATTTTAAGTTTACTTTAGTCTTCAGATTGTGTCGTTACATTTAATCATTGCACTTTGTTTTTTAATGCATTTAGAATTTGTGCACAGTGGTTTATTCAAATTCTGATTTGTACTTTGAATATTTCTATATAATTGCATATCTTTAAAACATTGCACTGGACTTCACATAAGGCGGGCTGAAAAGGGGCATTCCTTGGGTGTGTCTGAAGTTCTCTCCAAGCCTTTACTATATCCTCTCAGCATTTTACACATGTAGTTCTCATTGATTTATATCTTAAAAATTTGCAATAAACTTATTTAAAGAAAATTACTATAAAATAAACTAGAGGCAAATACAAGATAAAATGTAGTGAAACATTTCAATATAATTTGTATTTTCTTCATACTAAGATTTTATATTACTATCAGGTGCTCCCCTAATAACTCCACTCTCCCCATAAGTTTCTTTGCATACTAATAGCTATTGTCACCACAAAGCCTTATATAAAGCTAGATTAAATCCAATATACACCCTTTAAAACACCTAATCTATATGTCTAAATATTAATAACACCAAAAACCTAAGTATGATTTATTACTCTGAAAAGGTCAGTACATTAGGAAAAGGGACAAAATTGATTAACAAATGTACACATATTATAAGAGAAATAAGCAAACATCTTTTAAAATAAAATAAAAAATAGTAAATACAGAAAACTGGACTACCATAAACTCAGATAATCTGGTTTCTATACTAGGATTGCACCAATACCATTTTTTTAAGACCGAGTACAAGTACTGATACTTGTTTTCAAATACTCGCCGATACCAATTACCGATACTTTTTTTTATGTCATGTGATAGTTTACCAAGCACAATACAGACTAATTATTTAAGATTCCTTCTTTATAATTATGAGGGACTGTAGCTCAAAAGACATTATGAAATAATAAAACAGGTTTTATTTGTCACAAAGTTCACAGAACATGTTTAGAAATAAAAATATTACAATAAAATATATTAACAACAACAATAAATAACAAATATAAAATTGCAACCAACCAAAAGTGCCATACAGTAAAAAATAGAACAGAATACTGTTTAATCATGGCGAACAACATTATGGGCTAGATTACATTTGACTGGTAAGCTTTACCAATGCTCTCATTACACGTCCTACTCCATTAAAGGCTATGGAGTTGGAAATGTGAACAGAGCATTGGTAAAGCTTACCAATCAAATGTAATCTAAATCTAGTCCTATAATTGCAGGATGAGTGTTCATTGGGATTAACTTAATTTTTCCTATGAGTACTCTTCCTGCAATTATATAAGCTAAGATGTTCCTCAGAGTACAGTATGTTTTGAACATAATTGTGCAAGATGAGAACTAGCAGTATAAAAGGCAATCTAGCAATTAGAATAATTTTTCAAAAGTTAGTGGCAAGTTCTTTTTAAGGAACAGAACAGAAGCATCTCTGCATGTTCAGCTATAAGTCTGTTTTTCTATCAGTAAGGAGGTTCAACTTTCCACACTACTGCATGGGGCAGAAAGATATTTTGGGCCATTTTAGCCAGAGCTGGAAATCTCAGTTTATTAACTGCCCAGTACTTCAGGGGTTTGTCTAAACGATGTAAAGTAATATCTCCTACAATAATACAAATAAGAGCAATTTGTATTGGCAGAACAGTAGTAAACAATTTTTAGTTTAGTCTCCTTGCCAGCTTTAAATGAAATGGGAACATGCAGTTTGAAAAAAACACCACAAGATAGCATATGGGTAGTAAGTGGAGGTATTGGTTTAAGTATCGGTGCATTTGCACAAGTACAAGTACTCATGCAAGTACTTGGTATCAGTACCGATACCGATACTAGTATCGGTATCAGTGCAACCCTATTCTATACTTTGGACAGGATGTGGGCGTAACTGGTCACTACTGACATCATATGCCGATTCTAGAAATAGTTTACTTTTTTCATAAACCTTTATAGGTAATTATCCATGTATCAGGCCCTCTTCCTCTTTGACATTGTAGTCAAACCATCCCCAGCCACATGCTCTATTTTATGACAGGTCAAAGGTTGTTAGTTCTTAAAAAAACTAAATGTATTTCTACAGGAATGTGTTAACCCTTGCAACACCATTGCAAGATACTTAATATGACTATATGCAAGTCTAATCTTCCAAATGATCCGTATTACATCTTTTAGAAATATAGAAGTGTTTAGATATTGGATTCTGGCACAGCATTTAGGTTCCCCATGTCTCTAATTCAATATTTCCTCACTTCTCAGGAAATAACAGAACACACATCAACGTAATTATGTAAGCATCTCCTTGATGAATACTTTGGCAGCTGAAGAAGACTGTTCCCTAAAATGGACAATTACGTGAGAATGGATACAATCATTGAGTATGATCAATGCCCAAATAAGTATATGCAAAACTTTCTTCAATGCTGTCACATTCTTTAGGTAGGGGAGTTAGTGCATGGTTAGTCATCTATGCGCGGTTCTGGCTAGTCTTTGGTTTCACTATGTGACGCTAAAATATAAATACAATTTCAATAGGGAAAGGAGGGGCAAGGCTTTAAAATTAGTACCTGCACACAAATCTCAGAGGCTGGGAGCTCTTCACATTAAATCTCATGTAAGTTTTAGTCCCTTAGATTTATGTGAATACATATTTACTGCTGGGAGAGTAATATTTGTTATTATATACTCAAAGTGGCAACAATTCACTTCTTTTTCACATACATTCAGTATTCAGCTTGCAGACTTGAAGAGCCAAATAAATGCAATAAAGGGACACATTGTGGCTCTAGGGCTAAGGCTGTCAGGTCTAGGCTAAAGCTTTTTATTGTAAACAGCTGTCATGCTAGTAATTAGAGCTATAGCATAATTTGGGTTAAGAGCACAGTGTACACAAATTTACATAAAATAATAGTAAAATACATGTAATTCTATGATGTTTGTCAAATTGTTACTTTCTTAAAAGTGATACAGACAGAAATAAAAATAAATAATAATAATAATTTAAACAACATCCAAATGTCAAGTAATTTTGTGTAGCTCAGATTACAATAAAGAAAGAAATGTGTAAGTTATCTTCAAAATCCACAGTCCAAAAAAAAGCAAAGCTGTAAATAAATGTAAAATAACCTGATACAAATTTGTTACTGCACGTTTGTCTTTTTATATCAGGCTCCTAGGGAATGACATACATCTTCCTAATGGAAGATAAATAGAAGCAGAGAGAGGAAAGCATATTTTACATGAGTTTGCTTCTGTCAAGGGATTCTGGGAAAGCAGGAGGACTATAAATCAAGCATTCTGACAGGTAATATTCTGAATAGATATAAAATTTGGCATCTGTACTACCTACTAAGATCACTTGCATCAATAAAGATAACCTTCTGAAGTTACCTTCAAGAGAATGCCTAACTCACTTTATGGAGGGTCACCTTGTAAATTACATATTTTAACATAGTATATGCACTTGCAATTTCATATAATTAAAATAAACTGAATGAGAAAAACTAAAGCTGTGTCCAGATCAACCTGGATTATTATTAGTAACACTATATATTATAGAAGAAATCTATTAAACTAATATATATAGTGGTGGGCCCGATAGAGGGACGTCACTGTGCATCTACTAGCTTAACTACTTCAGAGGAATTTAGTGGAGATTACCAAGAAATCTTTGAATTACTAGAGGTTTTAAAGGAAATAAATGTTTTTTTTTTTGTTTGTTTCTTTTTTAATTTAATGAAGATCTGCATTATAGTAAACACTTGAGAATGGGTGGGAAATAAATGATACATTTTAAAATAAAAATAAAAAAGTGTATGGGGAATCTAAAGTTTAAACAAACATGAAATAGCAAAAGGAAAATATTATTTCCAATCTGTTTATCTGAGACCATTGTGCCGTTATATTTTATACTTAAACAATTTATATAACTAGACAGAATGAAAATGAAGAAACTGAGAAATGCCGACTGTTTAAACAAATGTGGTAAATTAGTAGCAGCTGACACAATAGTCCTGATAGACTTTGCTAATAGGGTAGATCATTTCATCAAAGATCACTAGGTAGGGGAAAAAAATCCATGATGAATTTACTGGAACTTCCACATGGAAGAGATGAAAATGTTGAATTTATTGTTTCTTGTGTTTGCAATGAATCATGCACTCAAAGCACATTTGATCAAAAAAGAATTTCAGTAGCTTCAACTGTAAATATACATTTACAACTGGAACAGATATAAATATATTCCTGTATATAAATGCAAAAAAGATATCAGATCACGTTTCTACCTTTTTTTGTCGTACAATTAAAGTTTACACCATTTAACATTGAAATCTTTTTACTCAATTATTTTATTAAGAATAAATGTAATAATTTTTTATTCTGCCATTATCACCACCACCGTGCGGTTCCATGTGAATTTGCATGTGTAACGAAAGGTAAGAAAAGTACATATAAATTAGTATTTTAAAAGTGCATGCACAATTATTTCTGGTGTTATGCAATAGATTATATCAGTTGCTGCTCCTAGAAACTGCTTGAGAGTTTTCATACCTGGGTCGCTGGAAACACCAGCCAGAAAACTATGGCTTAGCTTGTGACAGGCAGCAACCTCCTATAATTTCTATAGGAGCTGTTAGAGTATCCTATGGCTGACACTACAATGCTGTATGCTCTCAAACGTATCTTAACCACTGTCTAGATTAAGAAGTCAAACATTTTTGTAAAGGCTGAATGGCTCCTAGAGAACAAAAAGCAAACAAGTAAAATAAATAAATCATTCTAACAGTAACCTTTATGAGATCTCTACCAAAACGTAACCTTAACCGCACCATCCACAACATACCCAGCACAAGGTAACCATTACTGGAAACCTCCACATTGCTTAAACCTAACCATGACCCCAGAGACACTTGACTCTGCTCGATATTGTTTAACCCTTTGGCTGCTAAGCCATTTCCCACCTGGATGCTAAGCTGGTTTTGAGCTTTTTTATTTTTACTTTTTTAAAATATATTTATTTTTAACTTTTTATCTTTTTTTTTCCAGATGCTGAAGATGTATACAGTTGGAAAGGTTAGGCGGTTAACTTTCCAACGGGGGGTCTTGGGGGTCTGTAGCTGCTTAGATGCCTGAGATACAGGCTTCTAAGCAGCATGCCACATCTCCCTATACTAGTTCATTGTCAACTTTAAATAAAGTTGCGCGGTGACACCATCACGTCATTAAGCGTGACATCACCATGGCTATGCAAAACTGGGGAATGGGTAATAAAGGGATTATATTTATTTTTAAACAATAACAATGTTCATGTAGATTATCCCTTTAACTGCTACATGACTGCTGAGACAACAAGCACAACAAAATGCAACTGTAACCTACCTAAAAATTGTGTCAATAGATATGAAGTACCTCTTACAAGTGGTATACATGCTTGGTGGTTATTTGTCATGGGGTGTCACTAAGGATCATTAACTCTGTGGGAGTCACAGTTAGGGTTAATAATGATAGTTACACTAATAGCTATTGCGAGTTAGGTAGTTCATCTGGGTTACTGTTAGGCTCAAAGGGACAGTAAACATTTTGTAATTACATAATTTGTTCTTTCAATAGATTTACAAATCAGTAGAGTCTGTATTAATAGAACAGATTACCACCTTGTTTGATGCAATTGTTTTTCAATGTTCAAACTCCACCCACCATTTTTCTAATTAATATATATTTTAATTGTGTTAACTTAATCTACTTTGTTTTCCATCCATAGAAAAATAACAAAACTAAACATTAAAGAGAGATATGTGGCAAGATGAGGTTTGCAAAGCCTACCATGTGATTTTTCCATTTTCAGGAATGGAAAACCCACAGGTACCAGTGACGTAGTGCCTTGGGTCAGATACTCCCTGACAGCTTATTTTTGTGACCCATCATTAGGTGTTGCTACTATTTAATGACGGCAGGAAGTGATCTGTAAGCCTCAGTATCATCTAGTCACTAAAACGGCACTGCCACATTTGTTGTGCAACATCTCCATTTTAGTCACAAACAGGTATTTATAGTTTTGCTAATCACAGTAAATATCACTATACTAAGCAAACTTGATATTATGTAAACTAATACATGCATAGTATACACTTAAAGCCAAAAAGTGTGTCCTTATAACACATGTAGTTTTTTTTTAGAAAGCTTTATTGAATGAACATATGTAGTATTACATCTGTGACATTGATAGTAAATAACAACACTGTCGTTATCCATGATGCTATTACAAGTCAAAACACATGTAGTTTTTTTTTTATAGAAAGCTTTATTGAATGAACATATGTAGTATTACATCTGTGACATTGACAGTAAATAACAACACTGTCGTTATCCATGATGCTATTACAAGTCAAAACACATGTAGTTTTTTATTCAAGTTGTAGTTTTTTATTCAAGTAAGCCAAGTCTTCTTTAACAACTAATTATTTAATTACAGACATAGCTGAGATCCGCGAATATAGATGAAGTTGTACATTGAGTTGCTAAATAAGACTTGTAAAGCACACTATACAATCATGTATTTGGCCCTAGGAATAAATTTTTACTAAGACTATTTTCGTATGCTACAACTGTCTAAATGACATAACAAATGACTTTCGAAAAGAAAAACAAATTAGCTGCAGTTCTGGTGTACACATTGGCTTAAAAAACTGGTATATGACTCAATATATCAATAATCAATTTGGCAAACCCACAAATAATAAGCAGTAAATCTATTTAAATTGACTATCAACCTCAAAAATATATTCATTAAAATAAACACAGCAACTAGTATTTTGAGTAGTGCAGTACTCAGTGATTTGCTTCTACATTATCACACACACAGCATGTAGTGAGCAACTGATACCTAGGTCTTAGGTGCACTTACTGTTTCACACTAAATTTAAACAGCTCCTACTTCATGACAACCAGAGGCCACTAGTTACAGATAGGTTTGCCAATTCTTCTGCACCAGACAAGTACCTAAAAGTACCCAATCAACTGTGTGTCAAGTGAAATGTCTATGAAATGCAACGGCTCAAACAGAGCCAGCTGTTAAACTTTAAGAACAAGGTTAGGGCTCCAAGGAGGAGCAACAGACTTAAAGACATGCCTGATTTTGACCAAGGCCTGACAAAAAGATTGCACATCTGGCACATCCACCAAACGTTTATGTAGTAAAAATAATAAAGCAGAAATCTGACCCTTCGGGGTACTAACTGACAATCCTTTCCTCCAAGCCTTTCTGAAGAAAAGATAAAATTCTAGGAATTCAAATTCTACTCCAAGAGTAGCCCTTGGATTCAAACCAATAAAGATATTTATGCCATATCTTATGGTAAATCTTTCTAGAAACAGGCTTGCGAGCCTGAATCATGGTCTCAATGAACGACTCAGAAAAACCACGCTTAGACAGAATTAAAGCGTTCAATCTTCAAGCAGTCAGCTTCAGAGAAACGAGATTTGGATGAAGGAAGGGACCCTGAATCAGGAGGTTCTTCCTCAGAGGTAGTCTCCAAGGTGGGATAGATGACATCTCCACTAGGTCTGCAAACCAGATCCTGCGAGGCCACGAAGGGGCTATTAGAATCACTGATGCCCCATCTTGTTTGATACGAGCAATGCCTTGTGGAAGGAGAGCATACAGAAGAAACAGGTATGTCAACCTGAAAAACCCAAGGAACCGCCAGAGCATCTATTAGAACAGCCTGCGGATTTCTTGACCTTGAACCGTACCTTGGAAGCTTGGCATTCTGACGGGACGCCATCAGATATAACTCCGGCACCCCCCATTTGAGGACTAAACTGGAAAACACCTCCGGCTGAAAAGTCTGTCTGTTCATAAAATCCGCTTCCCAGTTGTCTACTCTTGGAATGTGGATGGCAGATAGATAGCAATTGTGGGTCTCTGCACACTGAAAAATCTGAATAACCTCTTTCATGGATAAGGAAATCTGACTTCCTCCTGGTAAATGATGTAATCCATAGAGGTTATGTTGTCTGACTGGAACCTGATAAACTGGGCTGAGGACAACTGATGTCAAGCCAATAGAGCATTGTAAATTTCTCTCAACTCCAAGATGTTGATGGGAAGAGCAGACTCCTCCCAAGTCCAAAGGCCCTGTGCCTTTAAAGAGTTCCAGACTGCTCCACAGCCCAGCAGGCTGGCGTCCGTGGTCACAATCACCCAGGAAGGTCTCTGAAAGCATGTGCCCTGAGAAAGATGTTCCTGACAAATCCACCACGGGAGAGAATCCCTTGACGACTGATCTAACTCTATTCTCTGAGATAGATCCGCATGGTCGCCATTCCATTGTCTGAGCATGCACAACTGGAGAGCTCTCAAATGGAATCGAGCAAAAGGAATGAATTCCATGGAAGCCACCATCAGACTGATTACCTCCATACATTGAGCCACTGAAGCATGAGCAGTAGCCTGAAGAGAGGCAAGAGGAAATAATTTTATTTTTCCTGAATTCATGAATAGAGAATTTATTGGTCCCTAATAACACTACTCTTGTAGCAGGGAAAAATTTGCTTTTTTCCAGATTCACATTCCATCCGTGGAAACAAAGAAAAGACAACAATATCTCTGTATGAGATTTTGCTTGTTGAAAAGATGACGTCTGAACCAATATGTCATCCAGGTAGGGTGCGATAGCAACTCCACGAGAACGGATCACTGCCAAAAAAAACCCTCAGAACCTTTGAAAACATTCTGGGATGGCTAGACCAAATGGAAGGGCCACAAACTGGAAATATTTGTCCAGAACGGCAAATCTCAGGAATCTGTGATGGTCCCTGTGAATAGGAACATTAAGATACACATCCTTTAGGTCTATGGTTGTCATGAACTGACCCTCTTGTACTAAAGGAAGAATGGAGCGTATAGTCTCCATCTAGAAGGATGGAACTTTGAGAAACTTGTTTAGACGCTTCAAGTCTAAAATGGGACGGAAAGTTCCCTCTTTTTTGGGAACCACAAATAGGTTGGAGTAGAACCTGAGACCCTGTTTCTGCACTGGAACTGGAACTATCACTCCCAGCGAGGAAAGATGTTGTATACATTTCAAGAACGCCTCTCTCTTTATCTGGTCTGTAGATAATCTTGAGAAAAGGAATCTGCCCCTGGGAGGAAAAGTCTTGAATTCCAATTTGTAACCCTGGGATACTATGTCCATAGTACAGGGATCTGGGACATCTCATATTCAGGCTTGAGAGAACTGAGAAAGTCTGCCCCCCACCTGATCTGATTCCGGATCGGGGGCAAACCATTCATGCTGATTTGGAATCAGCTGTGGGTTTCTTTGATTGTTTCCCCTTGTTCCAAGACAGATTGGGTTTCCAAGAAGACTTGGATTGTTCCTGCTTGGAACAAGAAGGGGAAGGTTTTCCTCTGAAGTTATGAAAGGAACGAAAATTACTCTGACGTCCTTTAGGCCTATTCTTCTTATCCTGAGGTAGAAAAGACCCTTTTCCACCATTAATGTCAGAGAATTTTTTTGCGAAACTGGGTCCAAACAAGGTTTTGCCCTTGTAAGGAATCGCCATATGCTTGACTTTAGAGGAAACGTCCGCAGAACAGGATTTCAACCCTAACGCCCTGCGGGCTAGGACAGCAAAACTAGAAGTTTTAGCTCCTAATCTAACAATCTGTAAAATGGCATCTGCAATAAAGGAATTGGCCAATTTAAGAGCTTTAATCCTATCTTGAATTTCATCCAAGTCTCTACTTGAAGAGAATCAGACAAGGCGTTGAACCAATAAGATGCCACACTAGTAACGGTGGCAATACACACTGCAGGTTGCCATGGGGGACCTTGATGAACATATATCTTTTTCAAATAAGCCTCCAGCTTCTTGTCCATCGGATCCTTAAAAGAGCAGTTATCCTCAAAAGGAATAGTGGTTCTCTTAGCCAGAGTGGAAATGGACTTTGGGTACAGTACACCAAGGGTGTTTAATGGAGTCCTCGACAGGAAACATTTTCTTAAAAATGGGAGACAGGGAAAAAAAGACACCCCTGGTTTCTCACATTCCTGTGAGATAATCTTCTTAAAGGGACACTAAACCCAATGTTTTTCTTTCATGCTTCAGGTAGAGAATACAATTTTAAACAACATTCCAATTTACTTCTATTATCTAATTTGCTTCATTCTTTAGATATACTTTGTTGAAGAAATAGTAATGCACATGTGTAAGCCAATCACACGAGGCATCTAAGTGCAGCACCCAATCAGCAGCTACTGAGCCTATCTAGATATGCTTTTTAGCAAAGAAGCAAATTAGACAATAGAAGTAAATAAGAAAGTTGTTTAAAATTGCATACTCTATCTGAATCATGAAAGAAAAAATTTGGGTTTTATGTCCCTTTAACACGGTCCGGCACAGGAAAAACCTCTGAAGTGGAAGGTTCATCAAAGAAACTATTAAGTTTACTATATTTCTTAGAAGTGACAATGACAGAGGGTATTGGAGTCAACTAAAGTAGCTAAAACCTCCTTTAACAATATAAGAAGGTGTTCAAGCTTAAATCTGAAGGATACCAACTCAGTCTCAGAAGAAGGAATTATACTGTCCGAATCTGAGATTTCACCGTCAGAAAGTCCCGATGTATCTTCCTCATCAGACTTATGAGAAAGGACAACTTGGGAAGAAGAACTGAGGACAGGCACCTTACTTTCGGAATTTCTAGTTTTCCTCTTGCGTTTTCCCTGTAATCTGGAAATGGCAGCTAATGTCCCAAATACTGCTGAAGATACCTGGGCAGCAATTTCTGCTTTTAAATAAACTCCACTAGGAGTTATAGAGGAACCACAAGGCACTGTGACGCCATTGAGGCTTGGGACGTAGCAGGAGAAAGCTGAGGTATTATTTTAACAGCATCATCCTAAGAGACATTAGGCTCAAAAAATGTACCTTTATTTTGCAAGGTTTTCTTGACACATGAAGAACAAAATTGCATAGGAGCTTCAATTTGTGCATCTAAACATAATAAGCATGAATTCCTAAGAGCAGGCTCTTGCTCCATATGAGACATGTTGTGAAACAGTAAATAAACTTGTACAGATAAGTTTCAAAGATTTTAATATTCAATTAAAATAAGCCAAGATAAAAATACACTTTAAATTTTATACCTAATTAGGATCGATCCCCAGCTAAAATTATGTGACAAAAGTTAAGAAAAAACATTTAATAAACATCAAATAAACTTCTAAAATACTCCTCAGGCAACCCCACACCTCAATTACACCTATATTACAAGTTTTGCGCTATAGATGGTGCTAAACAAACGCAACAAAAGTTGTGTCATTTCACCCTCCATAGCGCTGCTATTACAAGTTTTTGAAAAGCCGCCTTGTGCGTACGATATAGTTGCGTACTATATATATATATACCGCACAAAATACAAGCGCTGCTTTGATAGACATCAATGTGGAGAGAGTGTTAGAAAAAAACCTTATACCTGCGATTGCGGAATGAAAAGCTCCGTAACGCAACCCCATTGATGTCTAGGGGAAAAAAAGTTACATTTAAACCTAACACCGTAACATAAACCCCATGTCTAAACACCCCTAATCTGCCCCGCCAACATCACAACACCTATATAATGTTATGAACCCCTAATCTGCCACTCCCGATATAGCCACCACCAAAATAAATTTTTAACCCCTATTCCGCCGCTCCCCGACATCGCTGCCACTAAATAAAGATATTAACCCCTAAACATGTGGCCTCCCACATCACTGCCACTAAATAAGCCTATTAACCCCAAAACCGCTGGCCCCCACATCGCAACAATCTACATTAAACTATATTAACACCTAACCCTAACACCCCTTAACTTTAGCATAATTAAAATAGACCTAAATTAAAGTTACAATTATTAACTAAATAGTACCTATTTAAAACTAAATAAAAATTAAACCTAAGCTAGCTACAATATAACTGATAGTTATATTGTAGCTAGCTTCGGTTTTTATTTCACAGGTAAGTTTGGATTTATTTTAACTAGGTAGACTAGTTAGTAAATAGTTATTAACTATTTACTAACTACCTTGTTAAAATAAATACAAACTTACCTGTGAAATAAAAGTAAAACCTAAGCTACCTTACACTAAAACCTAACATTACAAAAATAAAAAAACTACCACTAAAAAAACAAAAAAAACACTAACATTACAAAAAATAAAAAAAACTACCATTACAAAAAATAACAAACAAAATGATCCAAAACAATACAAATTATTCCTATTCTAATACCCTGTTTAAAAAAAAACACCCCATAATAAAAAACCCTAATCTATAATAAACTACCAAGGGCCATTAAAAGGGCCTTTTGTAAGGCATTGCCCTAAAGAAATCAGCTAACACCCCCTAACAGTATAGAAAACCCCCTACCCCCCAAACCCACAAAATAAAAATAAAGTTAAACCTAATCTACTCATTCAGCTCTTTTGCTGCCCATTACAAATAAAAAAATGGCTCTTCTAAAAAACACCCCAAAAATGAAACATTACACAAAATAAACAAATTATACAAATAATAAAAATTATTCCTTTTCTAAAATCCCGTTTTTAAAAAATACACCCCAAATCCCAGAACCCTAATCTATAAAACTACAAATAGCCCTTAAAGGGCCTTTTGTAGAGCATTGCCATAAAAAAATCAGCTCTTTTGCTACAAAATAAAAACAAGCAACCCCTTACATTACAAACCCCACACCCACAAAATAAAAAATCCTAATCTACCCATTACACTGAAAAGGGCATTAGTATGGACATTCAGTTCTTTTTAGACAAGCCTAAACCCTAATAAAAAAAAAAAAAAACACCCTAAAAAATGCTAACACTAACCCCTCTTTAGGTACTCACAGTTGCTGAAGTCCAGCTTGAACGATCTTCATCCCAGCGACGAAGCATCTTCATCCAGGTGGCTCCATCTTCATCCATCGAGGGTTTTGCATCTTCTTCATCCCTGCGCAAGCGGAGCGGTCGATGCGCAGGGGCGGAGGTCCGACGTGAAGGTCCTCTTCATGCGATTGTCCGCCGCACATTGAGGATTCAAATGCAAGGTACACCTTTTATACTGGGGGTACCATTGCATTCCTATTGGCTGAAAATCAGCCAATATGATTTTAGCAGCTTTAATTCCTATTGGCTGATTTAAATTTTTCAGCCAATAGGAATGCAATGGTATCCCCAGTTTAAAAGGGGTACCTTGTATTTGAATCCTCGGTGTGCAGTGGACGATTGCATGAAGAAAACCGCTACGTCGGATCGATGGACCTCCGCCTCTGCACATCGACCGCTCCGCCTCTTCAGGGATGAAGATCGAGCAGCCTGGATGAAGATGGAGCCGCTGGGATGAAGATCATTCAAGCCGGACAACTGTGAGTACCTTAAGAGGGGTTAGTGTTAGGTTTTTTAAAGGTTTTTTTGGGGTGGTTTTTTTTTTAGATTAGGGTTTGGGCAAGAAAAATAGATCAATGCCCATACAAAAGCCCTTTTCAGGGCAATGGGTAGATTAGTTTTTTTTCTTAGTTAGGTTTTTTATTTTGGGGGGATTGGTTGGGTGGTGGGTTTTACTGTTGGGGGGGTGTATTTTTTTTATAGGGAAAAGAGCTGATTTATTTAGGACAATGCCTTTTAAGGGCTATTGGTAGTTTATTGTAGGCTAGGGTTTTTTTTATTTTGGGGGGCTTTTTTATTTTGGTAGGGCTATTAGATTAGGTGTAATTGTTTTTCTTTTGGATAATTTCGTTTGTTATTTTTTATAATTTAGTATTTATTTCTTTTTTGTAATTTAGTATTTTTAATTTTTTGTAATAGTAGATTTAGTTTTTTTTAGTAGTGTTAGGTAGTTTTAATGAGTGATTTAATTTATTTGATAGTTATTTAAATTTTTGTACAATAGTAATGTTAATTTAATTTATAGTTTAGTTTAAACTTAGATTTTTTTTAATTTCACAGGTAAGTTTATATTTATTTTAAGATAGGGATATTGTAATTTTAATTTCAAGTTAGGGGTTGTTAGGTTTAGGGGTTAATAGTTTAATTTAGTTTTTGGCGATGGGGGGACTGGCGGTTTCAGGGTTAATAGGTTAATTTAGTGGTAGTGATGTGGGAGGCCAGAGGTTTAGGGGTTAACAACTTTATTTAGTGGCGGCGATGTCGGGGAGCAGCGGAATAGTGGTCAATATTTATTAGTGTGAGCGATGTTGGGGTGCGGGGGAATAGGGGTTAATAACTTTATTATAGTGGTGGCGCTGTCGGGGATCGGTGGAATAGGGGTTAATAGATTTTATTAGTGGCGGCGATGTTGGGAGCGGCAGATTAGGGGTTAATAACTTTAATTTAGTGTTTGCGATGCGGGAGGGCCTCGGTTTAGGGGTTAATAGGTAATTTATGGGTGTTAGTTTACTTTGTAACAGTTTAGTTATGAGTTTTCTGTAACAGTTTTGTTGCATAAAAATCATAACTACTGGTCTCAGATTTTTAGCCTCACCGCAAAACTTGTAATGGCAGCGCTATGGAAATCACACACAAAAACTAAATTTTTTTGAGTGCGGGACTGACGTGTTACAGGCTAAAATGCTTGTGGTACAGCTATACCGACAAGACTCGTAATGGCTGCGTTGCTGTTTTAATGTTGAAATGGCCATTTTTCCAGCGTTAAAACATGAACGCAAAACTTATAATCAAGGTGTTATTGAGGTGCCTTAATGCAACCAATTAAGACCGGATCACCCAGAAATGGAGAAAAAACTACTTTTTCTTCAGAAACGTTATGAAGTCAGTCATGTGACCGCAACTGCCATTATGTTGTCTGACTTTCAAATTACTACCGCGACACAGAGAGGCACTAAAAACAGCTTCCTGGTACACGCAGTATCAGAAATAACCGATTTTTAAAAACTTAATTTAAAATGTTGCATCGTTTTATTTTAAAGCAAAGGGGAAATTAATAAGCTGCTGAAATAGAAAATTCAGCCTTACTTTCAGTTTAAACGTCTATTGTTTTATCAAGTAAATATGTGTCAGAAAATAAAGCCTAATAAAAACATTTTACCCTTTCTTTTTAAGGGAGTTTAAATGTTAGTCTCACACATGCGACAGTGCCTGCTTCATGCCCCAGTGTAACCCATACAACAGGATCATCTATGTCCGAATATAAAAGCAGTGTCCTAATTTGTTAAGGGCATGGTCTTCCCAAATGGAAGAAAAAGCACTTACCTGCTCCGCTGTCCGGCATGTAGACAGTTACAAGGTATGAGAAGTCACAGTTCTTCACAGAGACCTTTGAAAAAAAAAAGAACAGAGTAGCCAACTCTGGCTTTCTAAACTAGGGCAGCAATTGTTAGGAAAACTCAGTAAGTACCTCTTTACAAGTTCCTAACTGCTTTAAAGCCACCACTACCCGACTGCAAGGAATGACGTGGAATACGGCTATACCCCAAAACTTGCTTTTAGATGAAATCAAAATTTTTCTTCAGACACCTAAACTTCTCCTCCTCCATGCACCGAAGGCAAAGAGAATGACTGGGGGTTGTGGGTAAGGGAGTGATACTTAACAGTTTAATTGTGGTGTTCTTTGCCTCCTCCTGCTGGCCAGGAGTGATATTCCCAACAGTAATTACTCAAGCCATGGACTCACCATAGCTTAGGAAAGAAATATATACATTTTACATATAACTTTCTAAGTGTTCAGTATTATTGTTATTATTGTGTATATAGTGTGAAAGATTAACCTTAGCTTCTAGCGTCAGCTCATACATTACTTTTTTTCTGGAAACATACAGGCAATGCTCATTAGCATAAATTTGCATTTATAATGATATAGCTTAAATCAGGAACTAAAGCTGCTAGGACTGATTTTAAATGGTCATTTGTTTGTAATTAGATTCAAACAATTTTGGAAGTTTGACCTTGATAGAATTTTTATTACTATATTAAGGGTTAGATCACGGTTGGAGCGCTATCAGTTACTGGCGAGCAAAAAGTGGTTTATCACTGGTGTTTGTGCATGTCGGGTTTTTTGCTCATATTACAAGTTGAAAGTAAATGCTATCGCTTGAGCGCAATTGAAGTTAATGCTCATCAGTATGTTGCGACTACAGAGCTCTGGTTAACTGTTTCATGAAACAAAAAAGTGTCACAAAACACATCAAAAACACATTACAAAGTAGAGTTATACTGATAACACTATCTAATAAAAAGTATTAAAAAAAAATATTGCAAAAAAGGTATAAAGGATGAAAGATAATGTCTCAAGTATTAGAAAAAAAGGCAGACAAAGGGTTTTAAAGGGACATGAAACCCATATTTGTTCTTTCATAATTTTAAAAAAAGAGCATGCAATTTTAAACAACTTTCAATTTACTTTTATTATCTAATTTGCTTTATTGAAAAGCATATCTAAATAGGTTTAGTAGCTGTTAATTGCTGGCTGCACATAGATGCCTTGTTTGATTGGCTCACCCATGTGCATTGCTATTTCTTCAACAAAGGATATCTAAAGGATGAAGAAAATTAGATAATAGAATGAATTGGAATGCTGTTTAAAACTGAATTCACTATCTGAATCATGAAATAAATATTTTGGGTTTCATGTCCTATTAAAGGGACACTGAACCCAAAATTTTTCTTTCGTGATTCAGATAGAGCATGCAATTTTAAGCAACTTTCTAATTTACTCCTATTATCAATGTTTCTTCTTTCTCTTGCTATCTTTATATGAAAAAGAAGGCATCTAAGCTTTTTTCTTGGTTCAGTACTCTGGACAGCAGTTTTTGATTGGTGGATGAATTTATCCACCAATCAGCAAGGACAACCTAGGTTGTTCATCAAAAATGGGCCGGCATCTAAACTTACATTCTTGCATTTCAAATAAAGATACCAAGAGAATAAAGCTCATTTGATAATAGGAGTAAATTAGAAAGTTGCTTAAAATGTCATGCTCTATCTGAATCACAAAAGAAAAGATTTGGGTACAGTGTCCCTTTAACATTGAGATACATACATATACATGTCTAAATATGTATATGTGCTGTATGTCAGTGCTCCGCTGACTTTTCTGGATTTTGTGTCAGGGGGAAAGCAAAAGAAATGTCAAAGGATCTGCGGGAAAAGGTTGTTGAACTGTATACAACAGGAAAGGGATATAAAAAGATATCCAAGGAATAGAGAATTCCAATCAGCAGTGTTCAAACTCTAATCAAGAAGTGGAAAAAGAGGGGTTCTGTTGAAACCAAACCACGGTTAGGTAGACCAACTAAAATTTCGGCCACAACGGCCAGGAAAATTGTTTGGGATGCAAAGAAAAACCCACAAATAACTTCAGGTTAAATACAGGACTCTCTGAAAACATGTGGTGTGGCTGTTTCAAGATGTACAATAAGGAGGCACTTGAAGAAAGATGGGCTGCATGGTCGAGTCCATCCATACAGGATAGATTTGGCCAGAAACATACAATTCGGTCTCACATTAATTGTAACACCACAAACATTATCCATGCCATTACATGCAGCTGCAACAAGTATTATATTGGGATGTCCTCAAGGAAACTCCGCACCAGGATGCTTGAACACCTGAGTAATGTAAGAAATGCAGCCAAGGATGTAGCAGATCATAAAAACATCACAAGTGTAGCATCCCATTTCCTTAAACATCATAAAGGACAAACCTCAGCACTAAATTTTCATGGGGTAGAAAAAGTCTCCCTAGGAATTAGAGGAGGTAACTTGGAAGACAGCCTATTAAAAAGAGAAAGCCATTGGATTTATCTTATGAACGCAGTGTTTCCAGCAGGCTTAAATTAAAACAATAATTTCTTTACCTACCTCTAAGTGATTTAACATCATTACTTGACTAATATACTTTTATCCTAAATACATAAGAACCACAGCATAAGATCAAGTCTATATGTATTTTATAACTCTCATGTTCATACTCATATCAAACATCTCACTTATATAAGATAAGGAATTCAAATAATATTTCTGCACAAGTTGTTAACATAATTAACAAGTGCACATCACAAACAAAATCGAAAAATTAGGTTTCACACAATTAATTTTAAATATGCACCAGTACTTATTTATTCAATTCACATTTTTTAATATGTTTATAATCACATTTAAGCCACACACTGGGGTCACAGATCACAACTCCAAGACTTGGAATTAATCTTGGCATATCACCTTAAGACATATATTATTTAATAAATCATAAATGTTTACTTATACTTTTATTTAATCTCACTTTTATATATTTAATGTTTCACAAGTACCATTCCCCCCCCATCTCATAGAAACAGAATTAGAATGTTATATCATTACCATTTAAGATATATAAACTACATAAAAAAATATTAATCTGGAATACAGAAATAGATACAAATGCAATTTAGATTCCCATTATAATATTCAGTCAAGTGATCATCAGCAAGTCCGAATATTATGAGTAACTCCATGTTATGTGTACCACCATAAGAACGTTACGAAAATTTTTTTCAAATGAAAGTGCTTTATTATCAAGAATTATAACGATTATAAAGTGATGGACTTTAATAAATCCTATGATCAAACATACCTGAAAATCATAATCTTTTTATTAATGAAAGATTTCTATGTCTCTATACGATTGAGAAAAGATAAACATCATCTATCTATTAATTAAAGATTTATATGTCTTTTTTACTATTGAGAAACAATAAACATCTTGCCGATTCAAAATACATCAGATCAAACTCAGGATCTGATTCGTCATCTAACCTTCAAGGCGTGGACTGCAATAGTACAAAAGACCGCAGAAACCGCGGCGCCCCGCCTTCGAAAAAGCCGGTATACCCGGCAAAACATGTCAGGAGCAGGGGGAATTGGGACCCCTTAGTTTTAAATCTAGACATACTATTTAGTTGTTAATAATGATATCTGAGCTGACGACAATGTATACTCAGATTTAATCAGATAGAAAAGCTCACCGAGAGGTATTCAAACACTTCATATTTGAGACTTATGTCTCATACGGTGATTGGGGATAGTGTTTGATCAATATTCGCTCTTTAATCTTAAGTGCTGATTATTGCTAATATCTTTAGCAAAAAAAGTCTTTTGACTATATATCTTTATAATAATAGTCCGCTTAAGTATTTTGTGCATACAAACAGTACCGTTACATACTTAGTACTACATTTCAAGTAAATCTTTAGATTGGGCGGTTATTTTATACAGTTTGTACCAACAATGAGCTGCAAGCTCAAACGCTATTTTGTTATATAATGTGTTAAATACTATTAACCACACCTTGATAAAACAAAAATAAGCATTTACTTTTAAATACTAGTAAATCACAAAAAAAATCTTTCTTTTACTAATGGTATGCAGTAATCTATAAGCTGTGTTTTCTAAAAACAGCACCGAGTCTCACATACTAACCTGATATAAATATACTATTAATCAGTTGCTAATACGCTACCTAGAAGATTTAAATATCGGCAAGTAGTAACATTATACTTGTATTTGCAATATTCAGCAATATACAATTTACGGTGTAACAAACTGCAAATGAACTCGATTACACAGTTATGAATAACGTTATGACTATACTGTAACAATGGTAGCAATCTATTAGTCATTTACGATTAACTAACTTTGTATCCAATAAGACACGCTGTTACTTTTTTCAGTTACACCAAACATACGAGCAAGCACTGCTCTCTATATATTAACAGGAGAATTATTGCATTGAATTAAGTGGCTACTTTCTGCATGCCGAAAACTACTACTCTCATATTTCATTTTACTATCAGCACGCAATAATTCAAAACTTGTGCTCTCTAAACAGCACTGTGTTTCACATAACCACTTGATACAAACTAATAATGTATTACCATCTTGCTACTTTAACAGGTTAATATAACAGAAAACGGGAATACTCTCTTTGTATCTACAGCATATAGTAATACATCACTCAGGTGTACAAAACTACAATATAATGTGACTACATAGATACATGATATCCCAGTAACTGCAGAAATGTATTAGTTATTTTAGACTAACCAACTTGGTACTCAATAGAACACTTTGTTACCATTCAATGTGCACATAATACAAGAGCTCTGCTCCTTACATACTTCTTGGTATTCCTATTTCTACACTCTAGAACAATTACATAAGGCTAACAAGATTATGTGAGAAAGACATTTGACAGTAGATTATCTCAAGACTTTTAAATAATATTTGATTTAAAGCTTACTATCAACTTAGCTCAAGCAATCCATCAGTCACGCCACAAGTACTTTATACAATTTGGTTACAATGGTTACATAACTAATATATTCCTCAGGAGGTGATATAAGGATTATCTGCCAAAATAAATTTACCCTGTCTGACTATTAACAGACGTACTATCTAATACAACTACTAGTTGCCTAGGGTTTTTAAGTGTGCCCAATTTTTAATTTCTACTATTAAAGTTTAATTTTTAATGTGTCATTTCTTTAACACACACACTTTTCACGCCATACAAATTGATTTTCTATATGAGGATGTGAGTGCTATTTGAATGTACCCTTTTTCACAACCTCCTTGGTTGTACAGTTTGCATATAATTTGGTACACAGCACCAACGGGCAAGTAAGATTGTCATTAAGGCCAAAATCTATACTATTACCAGCCCAACCCTCAACACCCATAGTAGTGCCATCGCACCCTCCCTTTTCTTGAAACTGCATGGTCGAGTCGCCAGAAGAAAGCCATTACTACGCAAATGCCACAAAGTATCCCACTTATAATACGCTAAACAGCACAGAGACAAGCATCAAACCTTCTGGCACAAAGTCATTTGAAGTAATGAGACCAAAATTTAGCTTTTTGGCCACAACTATAAACGCTACATATGGAGAGGAGTCAACAAGGCCTATGATAAAAGGTACACCATTCCTACTGTGAAACACAGAGGTGGATCGCTGATGTTTTGGGGATGTGTGAGCTACAAAGGCACAGGAAATTTGGTCAGAATTGATGGCAAGATGAATGCAGTATGTTATCAAAAAATACTGGAGGAAAATTTGCATTCATCAGCCCGAAGCTGCGCATGGGACGTACTTGGACATTCCAACATGACAATGATCCTAAACACAAGGCCAAGTCGACCTGTCATTGGCTACAGCAGAATAAAGTGAAGTTTCTGGAGTGGCCATCTAAGTCTCCTTACCTCAATATCATTGAGTCACTCTGGGGAGATCTCAAACGTGCAGATAATGCAAGACAGCCCAAGAATTTACAGGAACTGTAGGCTTTTTGCCAGGAAGAATAGCCAGCTTTACCATCTGAGAAGATAAAGAGCCTCATCCACAAATACCACAAAAGACTTTAAGCTGTCATTGATGTTAAAGGGGGCAATACACTGGAATATGTAAACATTTGATCAGGGTCATTTGGGTAGTTTCTGTTGTCATTATGATTTAAAAAGAGTAAACACAGTTGATTGATAATAAATGGCTTCAGCCAAACACTAACCATGAGTGAAAGAAAAGTTTTTGTGTTATCATTCATATTCTCTGAAAAATGGCCAAGAAATCATAAATTCTGCCAGGGTATGTAAACTTATGAGCACAACTATATATATATTGTAGATAATAAGATACACAGGAGGGCACTCGCAGGTCTTTCCATCAAAAAAAATTTCCGTTATTCAAATGAAACAAATCATGAAGAGGTCGACGTTTCAGCTGGTACAGTCAGCTTTTTTCAAGACAATCTACAATTAAATACAACATTCATTAGTCTAAAGTGCTATAAACAATATGCACAATAGCTTTTCAGTACAAGTTAGCCACACATAAAGTGCTCACCCACCAGAATCCATTAACATATGCATGGTAAAATATAACTAAACAATTTAATTACAAAAATTGTAAAAGTTAAAAAAAACTCTTATAGAAACATCTATTACGATCAGCAGAAAGCACTATACACATGTGTGAGTCAAATGATTTATGGCTACTATATTCCACCCAATGATATATGAGCATATTTAAACATCAATTTCCTAAATATACAACAGACGTCTCAATTTAGGGCAATAGTGTGTACATGCTACTATTTGTACTTGAGTCATATACCAGTGATACAATATATCTTTAAATCCACTAATGCTGCGGCATCAGCAGAGAGACCAATTTGGTTTAACCTAGAGCAGCTCCAGATTTACACAGGCAAGTTTGTATTTATTTTAACTAGGTAGAATAGTTACTAAATAGTTATTAACTATTTACTAACTACCTAGCTAAGATAAATACAAAAGAACTGTAAAATAAAACCTAACCTAAGTTACAATTACACCTATCACTACACTATAATTAAATAAATTAACTAAATTAAATACAATTAAATAAATTAAATTAAGTTATCTGAAGTACAAAAAAAAAAAAAAACACTAAATTACAGAAAATAATAAACAAATTACAGATATTTAAACTAATTACACCTCATCTAATAGCCCTATTAAAATAAAAAGGCCCCCCCAAATAAAATAAAACCCTAGCGTAAACTAAACTACTAATAGCCCTTAAAAGGGCCTTTTGCGGGGCATTGCCCCAAAGTAATCAGCTCTTTTACCTGTACAAAAAAAAATGCAAACAACCCCCCAACAGTAAAACCCACCACCCACACATCCAACCCCCCAAATAAAATACTAGCTAAAAAAAACCTAAGCTCCCCATTGCCCTAAAAAGGCCATTTGGATGGGCATTGCCCTTAAAAGGGCAGTTAGCTCTTTTGCCGCCCAAAGTGCCTAACCTAAAAATAAAACCCATCCAATACACTCTTAAAAAACCTAACACTAATCCCCTGAAGATTGATTTACCGGGAGACGTCTTCATCCAAGCCAGGCGAAGTGGTCCTCCAGATGGGCAGAAGTCTTCATCCAAGCCGGGCAGAAGTAGTCCTCCAGACGGGCAGAAGTCTTCATCCAGACGGCATCTTCTATCTTCATCCACCCAGCGCGGAGCGGGTCAATCTTCAAGACATCCGACACGGAGCATCCTCTTCATCCGACGACTAACACAGAATGAAGGTACCTTTAAGTGACGTCATCCAAGATGGCGTCCCTTAGATTCCAATTGACTGATAGAATTCTATCAGCCAATCGGAATTAAGGTAGAAAAAATCCTATTGGCTGATGCAATCAGCGAATAGGATTGAGGTTCAATCCTATTGGCTGATCCAATCAGCCAATAGAATGCGAGCTCAATCCTATTGGCTGATTGGATCAGCCAATAGGATTGAACTTCAATCCTATTGGCTGATCCAATCAGCCAATAGAATGCGAGCTCAATCCTATTGGCTGATTGGATCAGCCAATAGGATTGAACTTCAATCCTATTGGCTGATTGCATCAGCCAATCAGATTTTTTCTACCTTAATTTCCGATTGGCTGATAGAATTCTATCAGCCAATTGGAATCTAAGGGACACCATCTTGGATGACGTCACTTAAAGGTACCTTCCTTCTATGTTAGTCGTCAGATGAAGAGGATGCTCCGCGTCGGATGTCTTGCCCATCTGGAGGACCATTTCTGCCCGGCTTGGATGAAGACTTCTGCCCGGCTTGGATGAAGACGTCTCCCAATAAGTCGATCTTCAGGGGGTTAGTGTTAGGTTTTTTAAGAGTGTATTGGGTGGGTTTTATTTTTAGGTTAGGGACTTTGGGCGTCAAAAGAGCTAACTGCCCTTTTAAGGACAATGCCCATCCAAATGCCCTTTTCAGGGCAATGGGGAGCTTAGTTTTTTTAGCTAGTATTTTATTTGGGGGGTTGGTTGTGTGGGTGGTGGGTTTTACTGTTGGGGGGTTGTTTGTATTTTTTTTACAGGTAAAATAGCTGATTACTTTGGGGCAATGCCCCGCAAAAGGCCCTTTTAAGGGCTATTGGTAGTTTAGTTTAGGCTAGGGGTTTTTTTTTTATTTTGGGGAGGCTTTTTTATTTTAATAGGGCTATTAGATTAGGTGTAATTAGTTTAAATTTCTGTAATTTGTTTATTATTTTCTGTAATTTAGTGGGGGTTTTTTGTACTTTAGATAATTTAATTTAATTTATTTGTTTTTAATTTATGTAATTTATTTAATTATAGTGTAGTGTTAGGTGTTAGTGTAACTTAGGTTAGGTTTTATTTTACAGGTAAATTTGTATTTATTTTAACTAGGTAGTTATTAACTATATTACTCCCTTGTTATACAGCTTGTCCGTCAAATAATGGTTGATATTGTCGCAACATTGATAACCATCTCATAACAATGTGTCATTACTATGTGCACCCCTTCCTTGAATGGTTCAGTTAAAAAGTGATAGTAAGGTGAAGTGGTAGTAATTGCAAAAGTTTGTTGTCCTACTTGATTGGCTACTGGCCAACACTCCCCCCGTGCTACATTTCCAATCAGTGCGTGAGTTAGTCAATGACATGAATCCCACAGCGGGTATTTCAAACCACGCTCGTCAGTGCATACACACACTCTGATTCTGAATGGCGCTGGAGAAGCTGTAACCGCAATATATAAAGGTAGATATTGGTCTTATATACGTGTCATGGTTGTTATTAATATCAGAGCTTGTTTAGCGTTAAGTATTAAAATTGGGCCAGTTGTAAATGCGATTATAGGTTTGTACAAGTGTAAATCCGGAGCAGCTCTGGGTTAAACCAGATAGGCCTCTCTGCTGATGCCGCAGCATTAGCGGATTAAAAGAAACATTGTATCACTGGGATATGACTCGGTTGCAAATGGTAACATATACATTCTCTTGCCCTAAATTGAGACGTCTGTTGTAGATTTAGGAAATTGATGTTTAAATATGCTCATATATTATTGGGTGGAATATAGTAGCCATAAACCATTTGACTCACACATGCGTATAGTGCTTTCTGCTGATCAACACGTAATAGATGTTTCTATAAGAGTTTTTTTAACTTTTGTAATTAAATTAATTGTCTAGTTATATTTTACAATGCATATGTTAATGGTTTTGGTTGGTGAGCACTTTATGTGTGGCTAACTTGTACTGAAAAGCTATTGTGTATATTGTGTATAGCACTATAGACTAATAAATGCTGTATTTAATTGTAGATTGTCTTGAAAAAGGCTGAGCAGCAGAAACATCTACCTGTTTATGATTTGTTTCATGTGAATAAAGGAAAATAATTTTTTGATAGAAAGACCAGTGAGTGCCCTCCTGTGTATCTTATCCTATGTGTGAAAATTAAGTAGTTACCTGATCAACGTCATTATTATATAGGAGTGCATGTTCTGGATGTACAATATATATATATATATATATATATATATATATATATATATATATATATATGTATTTATACACACATATATATATATATATATATATATATATATATATACACATACACAGTATCTTACAAAAGTGAGTACATCCCTCACATTTTTGTAAATATTTTATTATACCTTTTCATGTGACAACACTGAAGAAATGATACTTTGCTACAATGTAAAGTAGTGATTGTATAGCCTGTATTACAGTGTAAATTTGCTGTCCCCTCAAAATAACTCAACACACAGCCATTAATGTCTAAACCATTGGCAACAAAAGTGAGTACACGCCTAAGTGGAAATGTCCAAATTGGGCCCAAAGTGTCAATATTTTGTTTGGCCACCATTATTTTCCAGCACTGCCTTAACCCTCTTGGGCATCGAGTTCACTAGAGCTTCACAGGGTGCCCCTGGAGTCCTCTTCCACTCCTCCATGATGACTGTACATGTTGGCATTCATGGTTCCCTCAATGAACTGTAGTTTCCCAGTGCCGGCAGCACTCATGGATATATATGGATATATAACATGGACACTATGAATCCCAATGGTTTGAATGAGGAGATTAATTATGCTCCCTTTCTATAGTTAGATAGTCCTTGATTATGTATAATTTGGATAATTCTGATAACCTTTAGATATCTCTAAATTAATTAATAGCTACTAGCTTTTACCCTGATCTAAATTTCACTGAATTTATACTCTATATGAAGAAATAGATATCATAATCTTGATAGATGTGTTTACCATCCTGACATTGGCATCGTACCTGATGCAGTGAATCACAATCAAATTTTATTTTATACGGTACACACTATTCTCCAAATTTATATTAGAATAATTCACATTTGTATATGTATATATTTTAAAGAATGCACTTTATTTATGTATATAGTAAGGGAATTAAATGTAACTATGACTATCGTTTTAACCAACAAATATAATATTTGATTATTCCTAACAAATATAATAAGACCTTGCTTAGCCCAATAAACATTGTAGTACAGCAACAAACAGATTAATTGGAGGATTAAAATAAAGGAAATAGTGGCAACGGTGTTAGTTTAAGCAAATATCAACCCCTTCATAATATAGTATGCTGAAATAATAGTAGATATATAATCTATTCAGTATTCATTATATACCAGTTAGTATCACTGGTGAAGTGTAGGAGAAGGGGGGTGCTGACTGTCTGATAGATATATAGGTACAAAAAAAGAGAGAGAAGTTTGACAGTACCCAGCACTCACAAAACACTATATAGTAACAGTATGCATTGAAAACCGGGGGCGCGATCCGATATAGATCGCAGTTTGCGGCGCAAGCGAGGGAACCGGCGTCGCCCGCAGTTTTAGCTCGCAACTCGAGCTATCCCATATAAGTCGCCGTCAGATGCTAACGTGCCGTAAGTCTGACAAACCAGCGATGTCCAGAAATCTGCGTAAGTACAAATTTCTGGCGTCGCCAGTGACTTGCGGCACGTTAGAAACTGCCGGCGCCTATAAAACCTGACTAAAGTCTAAAACACCCGCACTGTCTAACACGCCTCCCTAACATAGCCCGACAAGTCTAACACGCCTCCCTAACATAGCCCGACACGTCTATCCCTCTATCCGCTATCCCCCCTCACTATCCTAACAATAAAAAAGCTATTAACCCCTAAACCGCCGCTCCCGTACCCCGCCGCAACCTAATAAAGTTATTAACCCCTAAACCGCCGCTCCCGTACCCCGCCGCCAGCTATATTATATCTATAACCCCCTAAAGTGAGCCCCTAACACCGCCGCCATCTATATTAAAATTATTAACCCCCAATGTAAGCCCCTTACACCGCCGCCATCTCTATTAAAATGATTAACCCCTAATTTAATCTACCTACCCCGCCGCCAGCTATATTACCTATGTTAACCCTAAGTATATTATAGTTAATATAGGTATTACATTATATATATTAACTATATTAACCCTAATTATATTAGGGTTAATATAGTTAATATAGTTACTATAGTATTTATATTAACTATATTAACTCTATCTAACCCTAACACCCCTAACTAAATTTATATTAAATTAATCTAATTCATTTATAAACTAAAATATTCCTATTTAAATCTAAATACTTACCTATAAAATAAACCCTAAGATAGCTACAATATAATTAATAATTACATTGTAGCTATGTTAGGGTTAATATTTATTTTACAGGTAAATTGTTAATTATTTTAACTAGGTATAATAGCTATTAAATAGTTATTAACTATTTAATATCTACCTAGTTAAAATAATTACCCAATTACCTGTAAAATAAATCCTAACCTAAGTTACAAATACACCTACACTATCAATAAATTAAATAAACTACAAACATCTATCTAAAAATACAATTAAATTAACTAAACTAAATTACAAAAAAAAACCAAACACTAAATTACAAAAAATAAAAAAAAGATTACAAGATTTTTAAGCTAATTACACCTATTCTAAGCCCCCTAATAAAATAATAAACCCCCAAAATAAAAAAAATTCCCTGCCCTATTCTAAATTAAACAAATTTCAAAGCTCTTTACCTTACCAGCCCTTAAAAGGGCCTTTTGTGGGGCATGCCCCAAAGAATTCAGCTCTTTTGCATACAAATAAAATACCCCCCCCATTACAACCCACCACCCACATACCCCTATTCTAAAACCACCCAAACCCCCCTTAAAAAAGCCTAACACTACCCCCCTGAAGATCTCCCTACCTTGTCTTCACCACACCGGGCCAAACTCCTGATCCGATCCGGGCGATGTCTTCCTCCAAGCGGCAAAGAAGAATTCTTCCTCCGGCGATGTCTTCCTCCAAGCGGCAAAGAAGAATTCTTCCTCCGGCGACGTCTTCCTCCAAGCGGCAGCAAAGTCTTCATTCTTCCGGTGGCATCTTCAATCTTCTTTCTTCGCTCCGCCGCCGTGGAGCATCCATCCCGGCCGACTACTGAACTTGGAATGAGGTACCTTTAAATGACGTCATCCAAGATGGCGTCCGCCGAATTCCGATTGGCTGATAGGATTCTATCAGCCAATCGGAATTAAGTTAAAAAAATCTGATTGGCTGATTGAATCAGCCAATCAGATTCAAGTTCAATCCGATTGGCTGATCCAATCAGCCAATCAGATTGAGCTTGCATTCTATTGGCTGATCGGAACAGCCAATAGAATGCGAGCTCAATCTGATTGGCTGATTGGATCAGCCAATCGGATTGAACTTGAATCTGATTGGCTGATTCAATCAGCCAATCAGATTTTTTTAACTTAATTCCGATTGGCTGATAGAATCCTATCAGCCAATCGGAATTCGGCGGACGCCATCTTGGATGACGTCATTTAAAGGTACCTCATTCCAAGTTCAGTAGTCGGCCGGGATGGATGCTCCGCGGCGGCGGAGCGAAGAAAGAAGATTGAAGATGCCACCGGAAGAATGAAGACTTTGCTGCCGCTTGGAGGAAGACGTCGCCTGAGGAAGAATTCTTCTTTGCCGCTTGGAGGAAGACATCGCCGGAGGAAGAATTCTTCTTTGCCGCTTGGAGGAAGACATCGCCCGGATCGGATCAGGAGTTCGGCCCGGTGTGGTGAAGACAAGGTAGGGAGATCTTCAGGGGGGTAGTGTTAGGCTTTTTTAAGGGGGGTTTGGGTGGTTTTAGAATAGGGGTATGTGGGTGGTGGGTTGTAATGGGGGGGGGTATTGTATTTGTATGCAAAAGAGCTGAATTCTTTGGGGCATGCCCCACAAAAGGCCCTTTTAAGGGCTGGTAAGGTAGAGAGCTTTGAAATTTGTTTAATTTAGAATAGGGCAGGGAATTTTTTTTATTTTGGGGGTTTATTATTTTATTAGGGGGCTTAGAATAGGTGTATTTAGCTTAAAAATCTTGTAATCTTTTTTTATTTTTTGTAATTTAGTGTTTGTTTTTTTTTATAATTTAGTTTAGTTAATTTAATTGTATTTTTAGATAGATGTTTGTAGTTTATTTAATTTATTGATAGTGTAGGTGTATTTGTAACTTAGGTTAGGATTTATTTTACAGGTAATTGGGTAATTATTTTAACTAGGTAGATATTAAATAGTTAATAACTATTTAATAGCTATTATACCTAGTTAAAATAATTAACAATTTACCTGTAAAATAAATATTAACCCTAACATAGCTACAATGTAATTATTAATTATATTGTAGCTATCTTAGGGTTTATTTTATAGGTAAGTATTTAGATTTAAATAGGAATATTTTAGTTTATAAATGAATTAGATTAATTTAATATAAATTTAGTTAGGGGTGTTAGGGTTAGATAGAGTTAATATAGTTAATATAAATACTATAGTAACTATATTAACTATATTAACCCTAATATAATTAGGGTTAATATAGTTAATATATATAATGTAATACCTATATTAACTATAATATACTTAGGGTTAATATAGATAATATAGCTGGCGGCGGGGTAGGTAGATTAAATAAGGGGTTAATCATTTTAATAGAGATGGCGGCGGTGTAAGTGGCTTACATTAGGGGTTAATAATATTAATATAGCTGGCGGCGGTATAGGGGGATTAGGTTAGGGGTTAATAATTTTTATATAGGTGGCGGCGGTGTAAGGGGTCAGATTAGGGGATAGATAAGGTATATGGCGGCGGTTTTAGGGGCTCACAGTAGGGGGTTAGTTTATGTAGATGGCGGCGGGGTCCGTGAGCGGCGGTTTAGGGGTTAATAACTTTATTAGGGATTTCGGGGGGGGGGGATCGCGGTTGACAGGTAGATAGACATTGCGCATGCGTTAGGTTTTAGGTTTATTTTAGCAGATCGCGGTTGACAGGGAGATAGACACTGCGCATGCGTTAGGTGTTAGGTTTATTTTAGCAGCCAGTTTAGGGAGTTACAGGGCTCCAATAGTCAGCGTAAGGCTTCTTACGGCTGCTTTTTGTGGCGAGGTGAAAATGGAGTAAGTTTTCTCCATTTTCGCCACGTAAGTCCTTACGCTGCATATTGGATACCAAACTGCGCGGGTTTGGTATACCTGCCTATAGCCCAAAAAACTACGGGCGACAGCAGAAATAAACGCGCGTAACTTCTAGGTTACGCCGTATATAGGATACCAAACCCGCGCAAATATTGGCGTCGCCGGCTTTTGCGGGCGACGATTTTTATCGGATCGACCCCCGGATTGTGTCAAGAACTGGTTATTAAAACATAACTTTTACTAATGATAGAATAAAAAGGGTGGTAAATAGTACCAAATGTATAACATAAATATGTGAGACATACATTTAAAACTTAGATTAAGAAACGGATCAGGACTGTGTGTGTGAGACTTAAAAAACAGAATTACTTCCCTGGGTAATAGTTCAAATACACCGTAACCCTCAGGGCTCAGAGAATACACGGATTGCTCTAAAGCTAATCTAAAAAGGGGATTGACCCCAACAACATTACCTAATCTGAGCAATACTGGTATCTAGAGCAGGAGAGGCCTCTGAGAAAGCTGTGCTAGCGGCGAAATGTACATCAGGCATTGTCTGTGTGCATGAGACTTGCTAATTTGTGTTTACCTGGGACCTTTCTAAGCTCATATTGATGTGGCAATTACTCAGGAAAACACAAGGTTTGCAACCGCACTACACAAGTACAAGGGGAGTGCCTATGTATATCTACTGTAGGTTCAAATGTAGATATAGGCTGGGGTGCTTATGCAAGAATCAGAGATTCAGAAAAAACTTGAGCCAAAAATATAGATTAATGGCTCGGTATAGGATACATAAATTTAGCACTTCCTATCCCCTATATATGATTCAAGACCTGGAGTAGGAATGTTGTAAGTGTGGGGCGACGCGATCCTTAAATTAAAATCTAACTTTTATTTCAACACTTAAAAACAAAATTCCACATACAATTTAAAAACACAAATTGGCATAGAGCATATTCTGAGAGAGTTTGGGCTATAATAATATTAAATGTACAATCTTGAGAGAGTAACCACTTGGACGAATGTGTATCGTTGCTAGGATACCCGATTATGATGATGTCCAAAATATTGGACAGTTGTGTATCCAGGCTGTTCCGATCAGCCAATAGAATGCGAGCTCAATCTGATTGGCTGATCGGATCAGCCAATCGGATTGAACTTGAATCTGATTGGCTGATTCCATCAGCCAATCAGAATGTTCCTACCTTAATTCCGATTGGCTGATAGAATCCTATCAGCCAATCAGAATTCGAGGGACGCCATCTTGGATGACGTCCCTTAAAGGAACCGTCATTCGTCGGGAAGTCGTCGGTGAAGATGGATGTTCCGCGTCGGCGGGATGAACTACATGGATCCGGAAGAAAGAAGATTGAAGATGCCGCTTGATAGAAGACTTCAGTCGGATCATGGACCTCTTCAGCTCCCGCTTGGATGAAGACTTCAGCCGGATCATGGACATCTTCAGCCCTCCGCTTGGGCTTGGATCAAGACATCGGAGCCTGGACGGATCGCTGATACCCGGTGTGATGAAGATAAGGAGAGATCTTCAGGGGCTTAGTGTTAGGTTTATTTAAGGGGGGTTTGGGTTAGATTAGGGGTATATGGGTGGTGGGTTGTAATGTTGGGGGGGGTATTGTTTTGTTTTGTTTTTCAGGCAAAAGAGCTGAATTCTTTGGGGCATGCCCCGCAAAGGGCCCTTTTCAGGGCTGGTAAGGTAAAAGAGCTTTTCTATTTTAATTTTAGAATAGGGTAGGTCATTTTTTTATTTTGAGGGTCTTTGTTATTTTATTAGGGGGCTTAGAGTAGGTGTAATTAGTTTACAATTGTTGTAATATTTTTCTAATGTTTGTAAATATTTTTTTATTTTTTGTAACTTAGTTCTTTTTTATTTTTTGTACTTTAGTTAGTTTATTTCATTGTATTTATATGTAGGTATTGTATTTAATTAATTTATTGATAGTGTAGTGTTAGGTTTAATTGTAGATAATTGTAGGTAGTTTATTTAATTTATTTATTGATAGTGTAGTGTTAGGTTTAATTGTAACTTAGGTTAGGATTTATTTTAATAATTTAATAATTTGTAATTATTTTAACTAGGTAGCTATTAAATAGTTATTAACTATTTAATAGCTATTGTACCTGGTTAAAATAAATACAAAGTTGCCTGTAAAATAAATATTAATCCTAAAATAGCTACAATATAATTATAATTTATATTGTAGCTATATTAGGATTTATTTTACAGGTAAGTATTTAGCTTTAAATAGGAATAATTTATTTAATAAGAGTTAATTTATTTCGTTAGATTTAAATTATATTTAAGTTAGGGGGGTGTTAGTGTTAGGGTTAGACTTAGCTTTAGGGGTTAATACATTTATTAGAGTAGCAGTGCGGTCCGGTCAGCAGATTAGGGGTTAATTATTGTAGGTAGGTGGCGGCGACGTTGGGGGCGGCAGATTAGGGGTTAATAAATATAATATAGGGGTCGGCGGTGTTAGGGGCAGCAGATTAAGGGTACATAGGGATAACGTAGGTTGCGGCGGTGTACGGAGTGGCAGATTAGGGGTTAATAATAATATGCAGGTGTCAGCGATAGCGGGGTCGGCAGATTAGGGGTTAATAAGTGTAAGGTTAGGGGTGTTTAGACTCGGGGTACATGTTAGGGTGTTAGGTGCAGACATAGGAAGTGTTTCCCCATAGGAAACAATGGGGCTGCGTTAGGAGCTGAACGCTGCTTTTTTGCAGGTGTTAGTTTTTTTTCAGCTCAAACAGCCCCATTGTTTCCTATGGGGGAATCGTACACAAGCACGTTTTTGAAGCTGGCCGCGTCCATAAGCATCGCTGGTATTGAGAGTTGCAGTGGCGATAAATTATGCTCTACGCTCCCTTTTTGGAGCCTAACGCACTGAAAACGCAGCCATTCTGTGAACTCTAAATACCAGCGGTATTTAAAAGGTGCGGGGAAAAAAAAGCATGCCTTAGCTACGCGGGTCGTTACCGACAAAACTCTAAATCTAGCCGCTAGTTAGCTGGTAAATTTAGATTCCACTTAGCAGCAGATAGCACACTGCAATAATTTAAATTAAGAGCTGAAGAATGACTATTTAGGTTAGCACTTATAAAATGGAGTGGGTGAGATTGACTATGAGTAAACAGTATGACAAGGCGAAATATTAGCATCTAAGATAGGATAGCGGGGCAATTTTAGAATAATTTAATTATGTAACTAAAGTTAGTGTTCACAGAGAGTCATTTTACATAAGTATGTTAGTTTTAATCTTTATCCCCCAGGCAAATTTAGTTTCGGACACATAGATCGTTTTGAGCGCAACCAGCTTTATAAATTGAAAGCAACTAAGGACAAAATAGTTGTTAGGTAAACTGAGAAGTCCGCATTCATGTGGGATAAGAAATGGAAAAAACATAATTTATGTAAGAACTTACCTGATAAATTAATTTCTTTCATATTAGCAAGAGTCCATGAGCTAGTGACGTATGGGATATACATTCCTACCAGGAGGGGCAAAGTTTCCCAAACCTCAAAATGCCTATAAATACACCCCTCACCACACCCACAAATCAGTTTAACGCATAGCCAAGAAGTGGGGTGATAAGAAAAAAGTGCGAAAGCATAAAAAATAAGGAATTGGAATTATTGTGCTTTATACAAAAAAATCATAACCACCACAAAAAAGGGTGGGCCTCATGGACTCTTGCTAATATGAAAGAAATTAATTTATCAGGTAAGTTCTTACATAAATTATGTTTTCTTTCATGTAATTAGCAAGAGTCCATGAGCTAGTAACGTATGGGATAATGACTACCCAAGATGTGGATCTTCCACGCAAGAGTCACTAGAGAGGGAGGGATAAAATAAAGACAGCCAATTCCGCTGAAAATAATCCACACCCAAAATAAAGTTTAAACTTATAATGAAAAAAACTGAAATTATAAGCAGAAGAATCAAACTGAAACAGCTGTCTGAAGTACTTTTCTACCAAAAACTGCTTCAGAAGAAGAAAACACATCAAAATGGTAGAATTTAGTAAAAGTATGCAAAGAAGACCAAGTTGCTGCTTTGCAAATCTGATCAACTGAAGCTTCATTCCTAAACGCCCAGGAAGTAGAAACTGACCTAGTAGAATGAGCTGTAATCCTTTGAGGCAGAGTTTTACCCGACTCGACATAGGCATGATGAATTAAAGATTTTAACCAAGATGACAAAGAAATGGCAGAGGCCTTCTGACCTTTCCTAGAACCGGAAAAGATAAAAAATAGACTAGAAGTCTTTCGGAAATTCTTAGTAGCTTCAACATAATGTTTCAAAGCTCTAACTACATCCAAAGAATGCAATGATTTCTCCTTAGAATTCTTAGGATTAGGACATAATGAAGGAACCACAATTACTCTACTAATGTTGTTAGAATTCACAACCTTAGGTAAAAATTTAAAAGAAGTTTGCAACACCGCCTTATCCTGATGAAAAATTAGAAAAGGAGACTCACAAGAAAGAGCAGATAATTCAGAAACTCTTCTAGCAGAAGAGATGGCCAAAAGAAACAAAACTTTCCAAGAAAGTAATTTAATGTCCAATGAATGCATAGGTTCAAACGGAGGAGCTTGAAGAGCCCCCAGAACCAAATTCAAACTCCAAGGAGGAGAAATTGACTTAATGACAGGTTTTATACGAACTAAAGCTTGTACAAAACAATGAATATCAGGAAAATTAGCAATCTTTCTGTGAAAAAGAACAGAAAGAGCAGAGATTTGTCCTTTCAAGGAACTTGCAGACAAACCTTTATCCAAACCATCCTGAAGAAACTGTAAAATTCTCGGAATTCTAAAAGAATGCCAGGAAAAATGATGAGAAAGACACCAAGAAATGTAAGTCTTCCAGACTCTATAATATATCTTTCTAGATACAGATTTACGAGCCTGTAACATGGTATTAATCACAGAGTCAGAGATACCTCTTTGACTAAGAATCAAGCGTTCAATCTCCATACCTTTAAATTTAAGGATTTGAGATCCTGATGGAAAAAAGGACCTTGTGACAGAAGGTCTGGTCTTAACGGGAGAGTCCACGGTTGGCAAGAGGCCATCCGGACAAGATCCGCATACCAAAACCTGTGAGGCCATGCTGGAGCCACCAGCAGAACAAACGAGCATTCCTTCAGAATCTTGGAGATTACTCTTGGAAGAAGAACTAGAGGCGGAAAGAGATAGGCAGGATGATACTTCCAAGGAAGTGACAATGCATCCACTGCTTCCACCTGAGGATCCCTGGATCTGGACAGATACCTGGGAAGTTTCTTGTTTAGATGAGAAGCCATCAGATCTATTTCTGGAAGTCCCCACATCTGAACAATCTGAAGAAATACCTCTGGGTGAAGAGACCATTCGCCCGGATGTAACGTTTGGCGACTGAGATAATCCGCTTCCCAATTGTCTATACCTGGGATATGAACCGCGGAAACTAGACAGGAGCTGGATTCCGCCCATACCAGTATTCGAGATACTTCTTTCATAGCCAGAGGACTGTGAGTCCCTCCTTGATGATTGATGTATGCCACAGTTGTGACATTGTCTGTCTGAAAACAAATGAACGATTCTCTCTTTAGAAGAGGCCATGACTGAAGAGCTCTGAAAATTGCACGGAGTTCCAAAATATTGATTGGTAATCTCACCTCCTGAGATTCCCAAACCCCTTCTGCTGTCAGAGACCCCCAAACAGCTCCCCAACCTGTGAGACTTGCATCTGTTGAAATTACAGTCCAGGTCGGAAGAACAAAAGAAGCCCCCTGAACTAAACGATGGTGATCTGTCCACCACGTCAGAGAGTGTCGTACAATCGGTTTTAAAGATATTAATTGAGATATCTTTGTGTAATCCCTGCACCACTGGTTCAGCATACAGAGCTGAAGAGGTCGTATGTGAAAACGAGCAAAGGGGATCGCGTCCGATGCAGCAGTCATAAGACCTAGAATTTCCATGTATAAGGCTACCGAAGGGAATGATTGTGATTGAAGATTTCGACAAGCTGAGATCAATTTTAGACGTCTCTTGTCTGTCAGAGACAGAGTCATGGACACTGAATCTATCTGGAAACCTAAAAAGGTTACCCTTGTCTGAGGAATCAATGAACTTTTCGGTAAATTGATCCTCCAACCATGATCTTGAAGAAACAACACAAGTCGATTCATATGAGATTCTGCTAAATGTGAAGACTGAGCAAGTACCAAGATATCGTCCAAATAAGGAAATACCACAATACCCTGTTCTCTGATTACAGACAGAAGGGCACCGAGAACCTTTGTAAAAATTCTTGGAGCTGTTGCTAGGCCAAACGGCAGAGCCACAAACTGGTAATGCTTGTCTAGGAAAGAGAATCTCAGAAACTGATAGTGATCTGGATGAATCGGAATATGCAGATATGCATCCTGTAAATCTATTGTGGACATATAATGCCCTTGCTGAACAAAAGGCAGGATAGTCCTTATAGTTACCATTTTGAATGTTGGTATCCTTACATAACGATTCAATATTTTTAGATCCAGAACTGGTCTGAAGGAATTCTCCTTCTTTGGTACAATGAAGAGATTTGAATAAAACCCCAGCCCCTGTTCCAGAACTGGAACTGGCATAATTACTCCAGCCAACTCTAGATCTGAAACACATTTCAGAAATGCTTGAGCTTTCGCTGGATTTACTGGGACACGGGAAAGAAAAAATCTCTTTGCAGGAGGCCTTATCTTGAAGCCAATTCTGTACCCTTCTGAAACAATGTTCTGAATCCAAAGATTGTGAATTGAATTGATCCAAATTTCTTTGAAAAAACGTAATCTGCCCCCTACCAGCTGGGCTGGAATGAGGGCCGTACCTTCATGTGGACTTGGGAGCTGGCTTTGGTTTTCTAAAAGGCTTGGATTTATTCCAGACTGGAGATGGTTTCCAAACTGATACCGCTCCTGTGGGTGAAGGATCAGGCTTTTGTTCCTTATTGTGACGAAAGGAACGAAAACGATTATTAGACCTAAATTTACCTTTAGATTTTTTATCCTGTGGTAAAAAAGTTCCTTTCCCTCCAGTAACAGTTGAGATAATAGAATCCAACTGAGAACCAAATAATTGATTACCCTGGAAAGAAAGGGAAAGCAAAGTTGACTTAGAAGACATATCAGCATTCCAAGTTTTAAGCCATAAAGCTC
The DNA here is from genome assembly GCF_027579735.1 of Bombina bombina. Classification (NCBI taxonomy): domain Eukaryota; kingdom Metazoa; phylum Chordata; class Amphibia; order Anura; family Bombinatoridae; genus Bombina; species Bombina bombina. The sequence continues at coordinate 423,030,853 of NC_069504.1, forward strand.
TTCTAGCTAAAATAGCTAGAGACATATACCTGACATCGACTCTAATGATATCAAAGATGGCATCACAAATAAAGTTATTAGCATGTTGAAGAAGATTAACAATGCTATGAGAATTATGATCTGTTACTTGTTGCACTAAAGCTTCTAACCAAAAAGTTGAAGCTGCAGCAACATCCGCTAAAGATATAGCTGGTCTAAGAAGATTACTTGAACATAAGTAAGCTTTTCTTAGAAAGGATTCAATCTTCCTATATAAAGGATCCTTAAAGGAAGTACTATCTGCCGTAGGAATAGAAGTACGTTTAGCAAGAGTAGAGATAGCCCCATCAACCTTAGGGATTTTGTCCCAAAACTCTAATCTGTCAGCTGGCACAGGATATAATTGCTTAAAACGTTTAGAAGGAGTAAATTAATTACCCAAATTATTCCATTCCCTGGAGATTACTTCAGAAATAGCATCAGGGACAGGAAAAACTTCTGGAATAACTACAGGAGATTTAAAAACTTTATTTAAACGTTTAGATTTAGTATCAAGAGGACCAGAATCCTCTATTTCTAATGCAATTAAGGCTTCTTTAAGTAAAGAATGAATAAATTCCATTTTGAATAAATATGAAGATTTATCAGCATCAACCTCTGAGACAGAATCCTCTGAACCAGAGGAACCAATATCAGAATCAGAATGATGATGTTCATTTAAAAATTCATCTGAAAAATGAGAAGTTTTAAAAGACCTTTTACATTTACTAGAAGGAGGAATAACAGACATGGCCTTCTTAATGGATTTAGAAACAAAATCTCTTATGTTAACAGGAACACTCTGAGAATTAGATGTTGACGGAACAGCAACAGGTAATGTAACATTACTAAAGGAAATATTATCTGCATTAACAAGTTTGTTATGACATTCATTACAAACAACAGCTGGAGGAACAGATACCACAAGTTTACAGCAGATACACTTAACTTTGGTCGATCCAGCACCAGGCAGCGTTTTTCCAGAAGTATCATCTGACTCAGTGTCAATCTGGGACATCTTGCAATATGTAATAGAAAAACAACATATAAAGCAAAATTGATCAAATTCCTTAAATGACAGTTTCAGGAATGGGAAAAAATGCCAGTGAACAAGCTTCTAGCAACCAGAAGCAATAAATAATGAGACTTAAATAATGTGGAGACAATAGTGACGCCCATATTTTTTAGTGCCAAAAAAGACGCCCACATTATTTGGCGCCTAAATGCTTTTGGCACCAAAAATGACGCCACATCCGGAACGCTGACACTTTTGGCGCAAAAAAACGTAAAAAATGACGCAACTTCCGGCGACACGTATGACGCCGGAAACAGAAAAAAAAAAATTTGCACCAAAAAAGTCCGCGCCAAGAATGACGCAATAAAATGAAGCATTTTCAGCCCCCGCGAGCCTAACAGCCCACAGGGAAAAAAGTCAAATTTTAAGGTAAGAAAAAAATGATTTATTCATATGCATTATCCCAAATATGAAACTGACTGTCTGTAATAAGGAACGTTGAACATTCTGAGTCAAGGCAAATAAATGTTTGAATACATATATTTAGAACTTTATATAAAAGTGCCCAACCATAGCTTAGAGTGTCACAGAAAATAAGACTTACTTACCCCAGGACACTCATCTACATGTAGTAGAAAGCCAAACCAGTACTGAAACGAGAATCAGTAGAGGTAATGGTATATATAAGAGTATATCGTCGATCTGAAAAGGGAGGTAAGAGATGAATCTCTACGACCGATAACAGAGAACCTATGAAATAGACCCCGTAGAAGGAGATCATTGAATTCAAATAGGCAATACTCTCCTCACATCCCTCTGACATTCACTGCACGCTGAGAGGAAAACCGGGCTCCAACCTGCTGTGGAGCGCATATCAACATAGAATCTAGCACAAACTTACTTCACCATCTCCATAGGAGGCAAAGTTTGTAAAACTGATTTGTGGGTGTGGTGAGGGGTGTATTTATAGGCATTTTGAGGTTTGGGAAACTTTGCCCCTCCTGGTAGGAATGTATATCCCATACGTCACTAGCTCATGGACTCTTGCTAATTACATGAAAGAAAAGAGCCCTCAACAGAATCTAGGCAATTACCTTTATTCAGAATAGGATACCCTTTATTCCCTGCACATATGTTCAATCATGTTAGCGTTCCCAGTGAGCCCCCGTTTTATCTAACCCCCAGGAAAAGGGACGTACATTTATAGGGTTGAAAACATGTGGGTTATTAAAGATACAATTGTTGATAGTTTGATTGGATCCATGTAGGTTACCTAAGGTACAACTGTTGATAGTTCGATCGGTTACCATAGATACAATTGTTGATAGTTTTGATCGGATTGGTCCGCTCTGAGGTTTGAGAGGGGAAAGTAGGCAGGTCCTTGAAATGTAAGCAAAGGGGTTTGCACTTCATAATTACAACACAACGAGCAGGCAGCATAAGCAGAGTTTTTTTGCATTTTAGGCATTTACTGTAAACTTGATTAAAAGAGCATGGAGGCTGTATTCATCCTTTTATTTAACAAGATAGTAATTAGTAGTGTATATGGCAGATAGCAAACATGAACATGAAAGTAGCCAGAGACAGAAGCACATAGACTCAATTATAGAACTACGGAGGTGTTGCAGATCATATTTAGATGTGAACTTAGGCAATTGTTCCATTTGTTTGATACCTTTAAGTTATGTTAATACAAAAGTGGATAGCGCTCACTCCATAGAAGTCCCAAATCGTCATATGAAGAAAATAAATAAGAAGAGGAGCTCCAGGCAAGGCTTAGATTAAAACATCCAAATTTTATTCCTTAAAATTATTGAACATTATACAGATCATCCAAACGAAGAGAGCCAGCAGTGACAGAGACAAACAGGTAGTTGAACTGATCTCCATGCTTTGTTAGGTGGGATTGTATCACTAATGTATTCATTTCAGCTGTTAGCGAGGTAGGAGGTCTGATTGGTATAGGAGAGGGAGGAGTGTGAACCCACTACCCAATCAACAAACGGTTGAATGTTGTTAAGCTTGTGAGTTATCATTTGTTTTTAAGCAGGCTAGGAGTAAGGCAGAAGCAGAAACCGGTCAGCCTATTACTTCAACTGTTTTTTCTTTATTCTCTGTACTTTTACCAGCGGAGTGAGGACACCCCAAGTCTTTGTATAATAATAAAGTATATATTTTAACCCTAAACATGGTGCTCCTGCAGACATTCATTTTTTGCTAAAAACACCCTACACCAAGAGCTTTAATATCCCTCCCACTTTCCTGCTCCCTCTCAGTATTACTTATAGCTAAGAAAAAAAGAGGAAGTAAGAAAGATAGTAGGGTAAAGAGGTGCTGACTAGAACTGCCCCTGTTCTGTATTATTTGCCGACTTACTTATGTTTCCCTACCTCCGGACACGCCTACACAATACTTGCAAAGACAGATATGCATGCATGCGCTCTACAGAACACAATAACAATAAAATTGCAAATTACACTAAAGAGCACGCATGCGCTCACTGCCGCAGTCAGCAAATATTACAGAAGTGGTATGTCCACAATTTTGGCAGTAGCTGTGGGCATACAAATAATACATAGTCAATATCATTGAAAGGATTTGTGCGATTTTCATAATATAAATAGTTACAAACCACTGGCAAAAGGCTTCGTAGTCACTATTATTGTATGGATTTGTTTGAGTCAATGGCCTCTATTTATCAAGGTCTGTCGGACCTGATCCGACAGTGCGGATCAGGTCTGACAGACCTCGCTGAATACGGCGAGCAATACGCTCGCCGTATTCAGCATTGCACCAGCAGCTCACAAGAGCTGCTGGTGCAATGCCGCCGCCAGCAGGGGGGTGTCAATCAACCCGATCGTACTCGATCGGGTTGATTTCCGGCGATGTCTGTCCGCCTGCTGAGAGCAGGCGGACAGGTTATGGAGCAGCGGTCTTTGTGACCGCTGCTTCATAACTGCTGTTTCTGGCGAGCTTGCAGGCTCGCCAGAAACATGGGGCATCAAGCTCCATTCGGAGCTTGATAAATATGCCCCAATGAGTGAACGTTTTTCATAAAAAAAAATATATATATATATATATATATATATAAATAATTACAAACATTCCCTTTCATGATGGTAGTGACTATGAAGCTTTTTTGCCAGTGGTATTTAGATGTCCACAGTGTTTGTAACTATTTATATTATGAAAATCATACAAATCCTTTCAGTGAATTGACTATGAATTCATTTTTTTTACCACTATTATTTGTATGCCCCCAACTAGCGCCAAAATTGTGGAGGTACCACTTCTGTAATATTTGCAGACTGCGGCAGTGACCGCATTGCTATTTTTTTGTTATCGTGTTCTGTAGATCGCATGTGTGCACAACTGTCTTTGCAAGTATTTTGTAGGCGTGTCCGGAGGTAGGGAAAGGTAAAGAAGTCTGAGAATAATACAGAAACAAATAGGAAAAAAGGGCGGGTTTGTGGACTCTCACCACCAAAAAAGAAAGGAATTTATCAAATGAAATGTTTTTCTTATAGTGACGAGAGTCCACAATTCATATTCATTATTGTTGAGAACTAATACCCAAACTGTGGAGTCCACGAAAAAAAGGGTGCCTTGACAAGGCAAAGAAAATACTGAAAGGGAACAGAAGTAAGAGGCAAATTAAAGTTCTTAGTGTAGGGTGTATTTGCCTCCTCCTGGTGGCCAAGTGATAAATTCCTAAGAGTAATAAATATGAATCATGGACTCTCACCACAATAAGAAAGTAAAATAAATCATAAAGGTTAATTCAACAGTTTTACTTTCTCAATGTCAACTTAAAGGGATCCATGTAAGATGGGCAGTGAACTTAAGACAAAAAATGGCTGTTACTTTGCTGAAAAATCTTACTTTTTGTTTTCATGTCTGGAGACCTGTACTTTTGACCAACACATATAGAAGAGCAGTTCTTTTTGGCCAGTGGGTGTATATATAAAGCAGTGTCTTATGTACAAACATACATTTCCTGCTAGTGCCAATTTAAATGTTAAACGTTTAACTTATTTTTAAACAAAAAAAATATAAAAATTTAGCATAATTGATTATTGCTCTTTATATGAATAAAAAAAATCACTTTGTTAAGTTGAGCTTTCTTTGGTAAGTTTTAGCATTCAGAATTACTAGACTCACAGTTCTAACTAAACCCAGCAAAACTGCTGATTTTTTAACACTGCTCAGACTTGTTATCCTAGCTCACCATCTAAGGATGATTCACTAAGAACTAACTAAATATAAAAAAAACAAAAACTAATGCTTTATTTGTATTAAATATTATTAACAGTAACTTCTTAGAAGAAATGAGTTACAGCCATTTAAAGGAACATACAAGTAGAATCTTAAATACACTACAAGAAATTGCTTCTTATAAAAGTCACCTGACACCAAGACAGATTCTAAAGAAATTCAGGCTCCTAGTTAATTTGAAAAGGATGGCAAAATGAATGTGATGTTGTCTCTTTGCAATAAGCAAATCTCTCTTCTATATAGCTATAGAGAGAAAATGAAATAATGAAAACGGTTTGCCTTTTTACTGTCAATAATAAAAATACACATATTCCGTTGCTCTGCACAGCTGAAACACTTCATCACCAGCCCTTCTGCCATTTTTAACATGTTACATTTGGAAAACTTAAAAGGGCACTGGTCAGGCACAGTGGAGGTCTGAATAAACCTGCAACACATTTAACTGTACTTGGCAGTAAAAGGCAGTAGCTGTGTGGTTTGCCAAAGGCATAACAGACTGGAGAAAACATGTCATTGTGGAGTTACCAGGGTGGGAAATGTGAGTCACAGCACATAACAGTACAGGAAGCACAGGGCATGTACACAGATCAAGGAACTTTCTCTAAATATTGAAATCCCAGCTGTCAAAGACAAAATTTCTTGCAATGTGCCTTAACTGCTATTTCTGGCTGTCCCGGCCTCCGTAAAAAGATTAGGAATGCAGCCAAAACAGATTGCCAAAGCAGTCTGGGATAATGAAGGCAAAACCAAGGACTTGGTTGACTTGATACATTGAAACATTCAAGGAGAATGAGACCTTAGAGACTCTCAATTGGACGGAAAGTTTATTAGTGTTATTGATAACACTATCAAAAATTTGGAAGAGATGCTCGGAAACTCAGGAACAATAAACTGGGATGATTTAACTTTGCTGATTACACTGTGCTCAATTGCATACACAGGGAATTCAGGCAATCTATAGCAGCTGTAAATTTGTTGTCACCTCTTTGCTGATGGATTCAAAACCCGCACATTGATCTACAGATGCCCCTAAATGAACTTTGTGCTAAGCGTCTATTGATTCATCTGAGATTTATTGGTCCTCAAATGTAAGTTCAAGTTGCACTTAATCAATAATGAATTTTTAAGCTGATGCCGCTGGATGCTCCAATCACTCAGTAGCAAACCTTTGAAAACATCTATATGTTAGTTTGCAAAGCACATGCATTAAATGCCAGTCATAATAATGCTTGTTTGGCATAGTTACTTGTCTTTTCTATTGTGTTTTGTCAAATCACATAGCCCTAGTGGTTACAACTAATCGTACCAATATAGTGTGGCTCTTATACTGGCTATACGCCCATGCTTACAGTTTATAAAATCCTTCTTGCACTATTCCGGAAGCATATGTCTACAGAAGATTGTTATCTGAGCCAGTGCTCATCAGTCATGTGCTTTCTTTTAAAATACATTAACCAAACAGTAAACACAATGCATTAAAAAAAAATTGGGATATACTTTCATTATTTATTTTGTCCCTTTTAAAAGTAATTTAAAGGAACACTAAAGTCAAATTAAACTTTCATAAATCAGTTAAATCATGCACTTTTATGAGAATTTCAAATTCACCTCCATTATCAAATTGTGCGTCCTTTTTATACACACTTTTTGAGACACCAGCTACTACTGAGCATGTGTAAAAGTTTAGTGTATAAGGATATGAGTCTATGATTGGGGGTGGATGTCACATGATATAGGGATCCAGCAAATTAAAATACATTAAGTGAGTAAGTTATAATGCATTATCTACTTATTATTCACTTGTTGAATATACAATTACACTGCACTTAATGGTGCTTTAAGCAATTGTGGCATTTTTTCAGTTCAAAGACTTCACCAGCCTAACACTGACACATATCAGTCCCTAGCTAGACATAAGAGATTATCACATAAGGAAATGCAAACTCCTGGCAGTGCTACCTAAGTTGGAGGCTGCTCACTGCTGTGCCATCTGATACTGTCCCCAGACCCCAGTGGGGCAGCCCACCGGAAGATTTCCCAGCAGGCCAATCTAGCCCGGAGTATGTTAATTTACTGAAAGCAGAAAAATCTTATAACAAGTTAAATCGTGTCCCTTTAAATTGACAGTGTACTGTAAAATTGTCTCCCCTTTTAATTTGTTCTCAAATAGCCCCTTTACCTTTATTTTGTCATTTAAAGTAGCTGTTTTACTGACATTTTAAAAACTAAGCATTGGCTATAGAAAAGCTATGTAAACATAACCAGCAGAAAAATGACAACCCATTAGGTTGGAATGGAAGGTAGGAGAGCTAAGTAATATTATGCTCATTTTCAATTGTTTTTTTAAAAGGCCTGATGGTCAAAAACATGCTGGCATGGAAGCTTATCAAATCTTTAGGGACTTTACCTTTATAAGCATTTTTGAGGGACCTTGCAGTACAAGACATCTTGAGTCATCTCTCTAGATTGGCTTCGGATGGTTGACATCGGTTGGGGGTGGGGGTTGGAAACTGGAAATGTGTTGAGAGATTTTTTTTGTTTTTGATGGAATCAATTTTGTTGTTGGGGTGTCTGGCAAAATCTTGAGTTTAGAGAGATGTGGGGTTGGCATAGAAGGGTATTAAAATTGGAAAACTTATGTTTTGTGTTTTGGGGTTGAAGAAAGAGTAAAGATTAGAGTAGAGAAGTAATTGTGCTTAAAGAGGTTGAGGGGAGAATAAAAGAAGTTCTGGATGGAATTATAGTGAAAAAAGTAAGCTAAACACAGACCAATGTCGCTCAGCAGTGCAGGTACATTTGTGGAGGTAGCATGTCAGAGCAGTATGCTAGGGCTGAGGATTATCATGTGATTTACGAGCTATGGTAAAAGGGGTCAAGTTGTCAAGGACTAATATAAAAGTAGAGTTGTAGTGACAGATAGATTGGTCAGGACAGAAAAGGAGGATATGGAAGAGAGCAGAAGTTTGAGAGCGATTGAGAGATGTTGTTCATCTAGTGACTTAATGCTGCTGTGAAATTTGGTATGAGGGTTAGATGGAGAAGGAGTAATAGGAAGAGCTGTGATGTTGCAAGTGAAAAGATCCAGTTCATTATGGTTAGCCATGCAAAAACCTAGACACGCAGCTCTTTATTTTTCTGTGGACATCCAATTCATTAAAAGTATGTTTGTTTGAATTTGTTAAACTTAGTTACATACAAGATAAAATAAATCACCTGCTTTTCTTCTATTAGGGTTGGATTAAATATAAAAAACAAAAAAACACTATAGGAACTTTTTTCTAAGGCTCTTCGTGATGTTTTGGCACATCAACATATATATATAATTTGTTGTTTTTTTGCATAATAATAATCTACACAAAATATTTCTACAACTAAAAAACATAATTTATGCTTACCTGATAAATTTATTTCTCTTGTGGTGTATACAGTCCACGGATCATCCATTACTTGTGGGATATTCTCCTTCCCAACAGGAAGTTGCAAGAGGATCACCCACAGCAGAGCTGCTATATAGCTCCTCCCCTAACTGCCATATCCAGTCATTCGACAGAAACAAGCCGAGAAAGGAGAAACCATAGGGTGCAGTGGTGACTGTAGTTTAAATTAAAATTTAGACCTGCCTTAAAGACAGGGCGGGCCGTGGACTGGATACACCACAAGAGAAATACATTTATCAGGTAAGCATAAATTATGTTTTCTCTTGCAAGGTGTATCCAGTCCACGGATCATCCATTACTTGTGGGATACCAATACCAAAGCTAAAGTACACAGATGAAGGGAGGGACAAGGCAGGCTTAAATGGAAGGAACCACTGCCTGTAGAACCTTTCTCCCAAAAATATCCTCCGAAGAAGCAAAAGTATCAAATTTGTAAAATTTTGAAAAGGTATGAAGCGAAGACCAAGTCGCCGCCTTGCAAATCTGTTCAACAGAAGCCTCATTTTTAAAGGCCCAGGTGGAAGCCACAGCTCTAGTAGAATGAGCTGTAATCCTTTCAGGGGGCTGCTGTCCAGCAGTCTCATAGGCTAAGCGTATTACGCTCCGAAGCCAAAAAGAAAGAGAGGTTGCCAAAGCTTTTTGACCTCTCCTCTGTCCAGAGTAAACAACAAACAGTGTAGATGTTTGGTGAAAATCTTTAGTAGCTTGTAAGTAAAACTTTAAAGCACGTCCAGATTATGTAAAAGACGTTCCTTCTTTGAAGAAGGATTAGGACACAATGATGGAACAACAATCTCTTGATTGATATTCTTGTTAGAAACTACCTTAGGTAAAAACCCAGGTTTTGTACGCAGAGCTACTTTATCTGAATGGAAAATCAGATAAGGAGAATCACATTGTAAAGCAGATAACTCAGAGACTCCCCGAGCCGAGGAAATAGCCATCAAAAACAGAACTTTCCAAGATAAAAGTTTGATATCAATGGAATGAAGGGGTTCAAACGGAACCCCTTGAAGAACTTTAAGAACCAAGTTTAAGCTTCATGGGGGAGCAACAGGTTTAAACACAGGCTTAATTCTAACCAAAGCCTGACAAAAAGCCTGAACGTCTGGAACTTCTGCCAGACGCTTGTGCAAAAGAATAGACAGAGCAAAAATCTGTCCCTTTAAAGAACTAGCTGATAATCCTTTTTCCAAACCCTCTTGGAGAAAGGACAATATCCTAGGAATCCTAACCTTACTCCATGAGTAATTCTTGGATTCACACCAATAAAGGTATTTACGCCATATCTTATGGTAGATTTTCCTGGTGACAGGCTTTTGTGCCTGTATAAGGGTATCAATGACTGACTCGGAGAAGCCACGCTTTGATAAAATCAAGCGTTCAATCTCCATGCAGTCAGTCTCAGAGAAATTAGATTTGGATGATTGAAAGGACCTTGTAGTAGAAGGTCTTATCTCAGAGGCAGGGTCCATGGTGGAAAGGATGACATGTCCACTAGGTCTGCATACCAGGTCCTGCATGGCCACGCAGGCGCTATCAAGATCACCAATGCTCTCTCCTGTTTGATTTTGGCAATCAGTTGAGGGAGCAGAGGAAACGGTGGAAACACATAAGCCAGGTTGAAGAACCAAGGCGCTGCTAGAGCATCTATCAGTGCCGCTTCTGGGTCCCTGGACCTGGATCCGTAACAAGGAAGCTTGGCGTTCTGGCGAGACGCCATGAGATCCAGTTCTGGTTTGCCCCAACGATGAACCAATTGAGCAAACACCTCCGGATGGAGTTCCCACTCCCCCGGATGAAAAGTCTGACGACTTAGAAAATCCGCCTCCCAGTTCTCTACACCTGGGATATGGATTGCTGATAGGTGGCAAGAGTGAGTCTCTGCCCAGCGAATTATCTTGGAGACTTCTAACATCGCTAGGGAACTCCTGGTTCCCCCTTGATGGTTGATGTAAGGCACAGTCGTGATGTTGTCCGACTGAAATCTGATGAACCTCAGGGTTGCTAACTGAGGCTAAGCTAGAAGAGCATTGAATATTGCTCTTAACTCCAGAATATTTATTGGGAGGAGTTTCTCCTCTTGAGTCCACGATCCCTGAGCCTTCAGGGAATTCCAGACTGCACCCCAACCCAGAAGGCTGGCATCTGTTGTTACAATTGTCCAATCTGGCCTGCGAAAGGTCATACCTTTGGACAGATGGACCCGAGATAGCCACCAGAGAAGAGAATCTCTGGTCTCTTGATCCAGATTTAGCAGAGGGGACAAATCTGTGTAATCCCCATTCCAATGACTGAGCATGCATAGTTGCAGCGGTCTGAGATGTAGGCGCGCAAATGGCACTATGTCCATCGCCGCCACCATCAAGCCAATTACTTCCATACACTGAGCCACCGAAGGGCGCGGAATAGAATGAAGAACACGGCAAGATTTTAGAAGCTTTGATAACCTGGATTCTGTCAGGTAAATCTTCATTTTTACAGAATCTATCAGAGTCCCTAGGAAGGAGACTCTTGTGAGTGGGGATAGAGAACTCTTTTCCTCGTTCACCTTCCACCCATGTGACCTGAGAAATGCCAGAACTATGTCCGTATGTGACTTGGCAATCTGAAAGCTTGATGCCTGTATCAGGATGTCATCCAGATAAGGGGCCACTGATATACCTCGCGGTCTTAGGACTGCCAGAAGCGATCCCAGAACCTTTGTAAAGATTCTTGGAGCTGTAGCTAACCCGAAGGGAAGAGCCACAAATTGGTAATGCCTGTCCAGAAAGGCAAATCTTAGGAACCGATGATGATCTTTGTGAATCGGTATGTGAAGGTAAGCATCCTTCAAATCCACTGTGGTCATGTACTGACCCTCCTGGATCATAGGTAGGATGGTCCGAATAGTTTCCATTTTGAACGATGGAACTCTGAGGAATTTGTTTAAGATCTTTAGATCCAAAATGGGTCTGAAGGTTCCCTCTTTTTTGGGAACCACAAACAGATTTGAATAAAAACCCTGTCCCTGTTCCAACTGCGGAACTGGACAGATCACTCCCATAACTAGGAGGTCTTGCACACAGCGTAAGAATGCCTCTTTCTTTATCTGGTTTACAGATAATCTCGAAAGGTAAAATCTCCCTTGAGGAGGGGAAGCTTTGAAGTCCAGAAGATATCCCTGAGATATGATCTCCAACGCCCAGGGATCCTGAACATCTCTTGCCCACGCCTGGGCGAAGAGAGAAAGTCTGCCCCCTACTAGATCCGTTACCGGATAGGGGGCCGTTCCTTCATGCTGTCTTAGAGGCAGCAGCAGGCTTCCTGGCCTGCTTGCCCTTGTTCCAGGACTGGTTAGGTTTCCAGCCCGGCTTGGATTGAGCAAAAGTTCCCTCTTGTTTTGTAGCAGAGGAAGTTGATGCTGCACCTGCCTTGAAGTTTCGAAAGGCATGAAAATTAGACTGTTTGGCCTTTGATTTGGCCCTGTCTTGAGGAAGAGTATGACCCTTACCTCCAGAAATAGCAGCAATGATTTCCTTCAAACCAGGCCCAAATAGGGTCTGCCCCTTGAAGGGAATGTTAAGTAATTTTGACTTTGAAGTCACGTCAGCTGACCAAGATTTAAGCCATAGCGCCCTACGCGCCTGGATGGCGAATCCAGAATTCTTAGCCGTTAGTTTAGTCAAATGAACAATGGCATCAGAAACAAAAGAATTAGCTAGCTTAAGTGTTCTAAGCTTGTCAAGTATTTCAGTCAATGGAGTAGCTGTCTGAAAGGCCTCTTCCAGAGACTCAAACCAGAACGCCGCAGCAGCAGTGACAGGCGCAATGCATGCAAGGGGCTGCAGGATAAAACCTTGTTGAATAAACATTTTCTTAAGGTAACCTTCTAATTTTTTATCCATTGGATCTTAAAAAGCACAACTGTCCTCGACAGGGATAGTGGTACGCTTTGCTAAAGTAGAAACTGCTCCTTCCACCTTAGGGACCGTCTGCCATAAGTCCCGTGTGGTGGTGTCTATTGGAAACATTTTTCTAAAAATAGGAGGGGGGGAAAACGGCACACCGGGTCTATCCCACTCCTTATTAATAATTTCTGTAAACCTTTTAGGTATTGGAAAAACATCAGTACACATCGGCACTGCATAGTATTTATCCAGTCTACACAATTTCTCTGGCACTGCAATTGCGTCACAGTCATTCAGAGCAGCTAACACCTTCCCAAGCAATACACGGAGGTTCTCAAGCTTAAATTTAAAAGTAGAAATATCTGAATCAGGTTTCCCCGAATCAGAAATGTCACCCACAGACTGAAGCTCTCCTTCCTCAGCTTCTGCATATTGTGACGCAGTATCAGTCATGGGCCTTAAAGCATCTGCGCGCTCTGTACTACGTCTAACCCCAGAGCTATCGCGCTTTCCTCTGAATTCAGGCAGTCTGGCTAATACCACTGACAGGGTATTATCCATGATTGCCGCCATGTCCTGCAAAGTAATCGCTATGGGCGTCTTTGATGTACTTGGCGCCATTTAAGCGTGAGTCCCTTGAGCGGGAGTCAAAGGGTCCGACACGTGGGGAGAGTTAGTCGGCATAACTTCCCCCTCGTCAGAATCCTCTGGTGATAAATTTTTTAAAGATAAAAGCTGATCTTTATTGTTTGAAGTGAAATCAATACATCTAGTACACATTCTCATATGGGGTTCCACCATGGCTTTTAAACATAATGAACAAGGAGTTTCCTCTATGTCAGACATGTTTATACAGACTAGCAATGAGACTAGAAAGCTTGGAAAACACTTTAAATCAAGTTAAACAAGCAATATAAAAAATGTTACTGTGCCTTTAAGAGAAACAAATTTTGCTAAAATTTGAAATAACAGTGAAAAAAGGCAGTTAAACTAACGAAATTTTTACAGTGCATGTAACAAGTTAGCAGAGCATTGCACCCACTTGCAAATGGATGATTAACCCCTTAATACAAAAAACGGATTAACAAAATGAAAAAAACGTTTTTAAACAGTCACAACAACTGCTACAGCTCCACTGTGGCTTTACCTTCCTCAATACACGACTTTTGAAGCCTTTTGAGCCCTTCAGAGATGTCCTATAACATGCAGGGGACTGCTGAGGGAAGCTGAATGTCTCTGTCTGTAATTTTAACTGCGCAAAAAAGCGCTAAAATAGGCCCCTCCCACTCATATTACAACAGTGGAAAGCCTCAGGAAACTGTTTCTAGGCAAAAATCAAGCCAGCCATGTGGAAAAAACTAGGCCCCAATAAGTTTTATCACCAAAGCATATATAAAAACGATTAAACATGCCAGCAAACGTTTTATATTGCACATTAATCAGAGTATATACCTCTGATAGCAAGCCTGATACTAGTCGCTATTAAATCACTGTATTTAGGCTTAACTTACATTAATCTGGTATCAGCAGCATTTTCTAGCAATTCCATCCCTAGAAAAACTTAAACTGCACATACCTTATTGCAGGATACCCTGCACGCCATTCTCCCTCTGAAGTTACCTCACTCCTCAGACATATGTGAGAACAGCAGTGGATCTTAGTTACTTCTGCTAAGATCATAGAAAAACGCAGGCAGATTCTTCTTCTAAATGCTGCCTGAGATAAAATAGTACAACTCCGGTACCATTTAAAAATAATAAACTTTTGATTGAAGAAAAAACTAACTATATTACACCACTTTCCTCTTACTATCTCCAGCTATGTTGAGAGTTGCAAGAGAATGACTGGATATGGCAGTTAGGGGAGGAGCTATATAGCAGCTCTGCTGTGGGTGATCCTCTTGCAACTTCCTGTTGGGAAGGAGAATATCCCACAAGTAATGGATGATCCGTGGACTGGATACACCTTACAAGAGAAAACATAATTTATCAGGTAAGCATACATTAATTTCTTTCATGGTGGAGAGAGTCCGTGATCCATTACTCCTGGGATTTAATCTTTCCTGCCACTAGGAGGAGGCAAAGATTCCCAAACCCCAACAGTTCTATATAACCTCTCCCACCTCACTGGTAAACTAGTCTGACATATAGCCAAGCAAAATAGGTAAGAAAAAGTAATAAAATCAAAATGATAGGAGCAGGGAAAAAAATGTGCACAAAAATAAACCAACACCAGAAAATAAACAGGGTAGGGCCCCATAGACTCTCACCACCATGAAATAAATTAATTTAATAAGAAAAGCATAAATTATTTTTTTCTTTTATACAGGTGGTGAGAGTCGACAATCCATTTACTCCTGGAAATACACAAGCAGTGGAGTAATGAGTAATGAAAAATAAGGGTGGGAAAAAATATAATTTCCTCATAGAGAAAGCTAAATCCACAACTCAAATATAATCAAAAAAAGTAAATTGGCAAGTGATCTGGTAGAATTAGCAGTAATCCATTTATGTGGAGGTTGCTCTAACTCCAAGTAAGCTTTATGGATCAAAAGTTCCAACCAAGAAATGGCAGTGGCTTTCTGCCCTCATTTGGAACCAGAACAATTGACAAATAATCTAGAAGTTTGTCTGAAATCCACATAATATCAGCATAATACTTTAAGGCTCTAATGACATCCAAATTATGAAGATACCTTTCTGAAGAATCCTTAGGATTAGGACTTTAAAGAAGTGACAACAATTTCCAGACATATCGTCTGAACACAACAATCTTAGGCAAAAAGTCAAATTTGGCTCTCAAAACTGCCTTATCGTGATACAAAATTAGATGACGAGATTTACAAGAAAGAGCATGCAATTCTTAAACTCTTTTAGCATAAGAGATAGAAAAAGAAACAAAAGTTTCCAAGAAAGAAGCTTAATATCCACCGTATGCATTAGGCTCAAATGGAGGAGCCAGCAGAACCCTTCAACACCAAATTTAAATACCAAAGTGGAAAAATTGGCCAAACAACAGTCTTAATACGTGCCAAAGCCTGAACAAAACCATGAATATCATGAAGCATGAAAATCTTCATATGAAACAAAATTGCCCCTTCAAAGAAATGGAAGATAGGCCCTTATCCAGACAATCCTACAAAAACTGCAAAATCCTAGGTATTATGAAAGAATATCAGGAAAAAACATGAACCAAACACAAAGAAATAAAGGCCTTTCAGACCTAATGATACATTTTCATGAAAAAAATCTATGTCTACAAACTAATCATTCTATCTGCAAGCCGTCAAGCATAGAGACTTGAGATTAAGATAGAAAAATGGACCTTTAGACAGCAGTTCTGGCCACAGAGGAAGAGGCCAAGGCGGGCAACTGGACATCTAAAACAGATCTGCATACCAAATTATGTAAGGCCAAGCTGGAGCAATCAGAATTACTGATGATTTATCTCGTCTGATCTTCGAAATTACCCTGCAAAGAAGAACCTCAGTAGGAAACACAAAGGCAAGCTGAAAAGATCAAGGAGCTACTAGAGCATCCACAAACTACATCTGAGGATAACTGGACCTCACAAAGTACCTGGGAAGTTTGTTGTTTAACCAAGAAGCTATCAGATCTATTTCTGTGAGACCTCAAAGATCCACAATCTGAAACAAAAACATTCTGATGGAGAGACCATTCTGGCTGAGATAATTTGAGACACTTCCCTCATGGCTAGAGAACTGTTCCTCGATGATTTAAATAGGCCATTGTCTGATTGAAAACTGAGACTCCCTTTTCAACAGAGGCCAACTCTGAAGAGCTCTCAGAATAGTTCTAAAATATTTATTGGAAACCTTGCCTCCTGAGTAGCCCAAACCCCCATTCTCTCACGACCCTTGACAGCTACCCAAAAGACTTGCATCTGTAGTAATCACAAGCCCCCTGCATTATAAGCTATAATTCAGCCACCAAGACAGGGACTGACCTGTTCTGTGATCCAGAAAGATCTCCTGAGACCGCTGAGTATGATCTCTGCACCATTGTCGAAGCATGCAAAGCTGAAAAGGCCTCATGTGAAAATAGACAAATGGAATAGCCTCCAATTCAGCAATCGTGAGACCTAATAGCTCAACACAAAAAGCAACTGAGGGAAAATAAAGAGACTGAAGGTTTTGACAGGCTGAAACCAGCTTTAGCCTTCTCTGATCTGTTAAATAAGGTCTCATGGAAACTGAATCTATCTGAACCCCTGAAAAGTAATCCTTGCCTGATGAATCAAATAACTCTTTGGAAAATTGATCTTCCAACCATATTGTTGAAGAAACAACAACAGTCTTTTCTGCTAAATGTAAAGATGGAGCGTGAACCAAGAAACACTACAATACCCTGAGTTCTGATCACAGACAGAAGGGTACCCAGAACTTTTAAGAAAATTCTCAGAGCTGTAGCCCGACCAAAAGGTAGAACAACCAAACAATTCCTGTGTATAAATGAAAACCTCAGAAACAGAAAATATTCCTTGTTAATGGGAAAATGAAGGTAAGCATCCTAAAAATCTATTGTGGACATAAACTGGCCTGGCTGAACAAAAGGCAGAATAGTCCTAATAGTCTCCATTTTGAAAGTAGGAACTCTGACAAACTTGTTCAGGTCTTTTAGATCCAAAACTAGTCTGAAAGTTACCTCCTTTGGGACAGTGAAGATATTTGAATAAAATCCCCTTCTGTATTCCAGAAATGGAACTGGAACAATCACTCCCATAATTTCTAGTTCCAAAATTGACTGAAAAAAGATTTGGGCCTTCCACAGAGTCTTTTGAACATTGGATAGAATAAATCTTCCTCCTAGAGGCCTTGTTCTGAAACCTGTCTGATAAAATTGAGACACTATGTTTAGATTTGAAAGTAAGCATCCTGAAAAATTCACAGCCTGCCCTCTACCAGAGTCTCTGGATTGAGGGTCATACCTTCATGCAGACCTGGAAGTCATGAAGTGGACTGTTTAGGCCCAATTTGAGCTCTGCGTATTAGAAAGGATAAAGTATGAAGCAATGTTAGCACTTCCCTTCAGGTCCTCGCTGCCAGCCCCGGTTCTCCCAAACTGTGTATAGAAGCAGAAATTGTTGAAAGTGGCGGCGCTGTGTCACCTCCAGGGAACCAAGCTGCCACGTCATTTGAGTCAACCTTGTTGCTTTCACCTCCAAAATAAAAGAGCTCACAATAGTGTAGCAGATTTCAGACAATGTGGTAGGTGCACCAACTGGTTATACTCATGATATTGCAGTTAAAATAAGCCTTTTATTAAAATCATCACAAAGGTGTCTTCAGGTGCAGCTTCAGGTTTTATTTAAAATACAGCTCAATGTGTTTCGGCTAAAAGAAGCCTTTATCAAGAGCATAAAGTTAAAACAATTTCTGGAACAAATGGTTATAGCCTAGCGATATTCACAAACAAATTTATAGTCTCAGGGCTGTATCCAATTCCTATCTTTTTCTGTCAGGAAGTGTAGAAATATACCAATGAAATTCAGTATGCCAGATGCCTTAAATAAATGTTTATGGTTACACTTCCCCACATAAAAAGCTTCCATTCTGAGATCAACAGACCTATAGTGTCTTTGTGTTGATAATCTCTTTACATTGATAATATCTCACTAAATAATCTGTATCAAAAACAAAATGTGCTTGGAAACATATGTGTTATTAAACATTAATTTGTGCAGGATAAATCAAACTTTACAAATGATGATGAACCACATTAGTTATTGGTACAAGGCAAAAGTTGCGCCACTTATAAACATCTTGTTATTATGATCTCTGTTAACATCAATAATAAACGTTAAAATCACTATAAAGATAGCAACCAATCTACAAAAATAAACATTGGTCAAATGTCCTTGCGTCAACCAATAAAGAAATTAGTAGTCCCACTCTGTTTCGATCCCAGGATCTTGTGCATGTCAAGCGGACGTGATAACCACTGCACTATAACAATCTTAAGTCCTCTTTCTCAAAATGGAAACACTGGACATATCGCTCTCGTAGCATTTAGAAGTCCAGATTCAATAGAGTGATATTGTAGGTGTACAAATGGCAAGATAAAAAAGGGACAAGTTAGAGGTGCAACATAATACAATAATTGAATTCACTTGATAAACAAGGTCAAAGCGCGATAAATAGCAATACCATACTATATAAGTATAAAAAAAAAACACAGTATTTAGGCCAAACGTCTAGATACCTCAAGACCAGGATTTTAGAACATTTCAACAAAATAGAGGAAAAGAAATTAGATCATAGTGTTCCTATACACTGCAACTGTTGTAATAAATTTAATGCTGACATTAAATGGGTAGGGATCGAAAAAGTAAAACAGTCATGGAGATAAGGGAGCTTAGAATCCCTTCTGTTGAAAAGAGAAATGTGGTGGATATTTAATATGAAGACCTATGGTGAATGGGAGTTAAATAAGGATACTAAGGTAGCAGCTTTCTTATAAAGAAGCAGCTTCCTTACAAAGGGAGATGTAGACTATCAATGCCCTTTAAGATTACTATGTTTCTATGAAAGATGTGTTTTAACTACTGAGGTTGTTTAAGTTATTCTCCTCAGTAGCCAGTTAATAGCTTTTGAGGATGTATTTATTTTATTAATGTTTTGTTAGTGGGGATTGAAGAAAAATAGTTCTATACAAAATATTCTATATGTTTAAGAACATGTAACATCCTGTCCTGTTTTCCCTAATGAACAGCATTTATTATTCTACTTCTGATAATGATAAGCTTTACTATAGAATATAATATCATACATTAAGGCTTTTTATAGTAACCTTTTAGTGAACATTTGTTGTTTTGATACTTATATGGTATGGTATTGCTATTTATCGCACTTTGACCTTGTTTATCAAGTGAATTCAATTTTTCGATTGTTTATGTTGCACCTTTAACTTGTCCCTCCTTTTATCTTGCAATCTGTACACCTAAAAAGCAGACAATATCACTCTATTGAATTGGGACTTCTAAATGCTACGAGAGCGATATGTTCAGTGTTTCCATTGGGAGAAAGAGGATTTAAGATTGTGATTGACATGCACAAGGGCCTGGGATCGAGACCGAGTGGGACTAACAATTTCTTCATTGGTTGACGCAAGGACCTTTGAGATCACAATAATAAGATGTTTATTAGTGGCACAACTTTTGCCTTGTATCAATAGCTAATGTGGTTCATCATCATTTGTAAAGTTTGATTTATACTGCACAAATTAATGTTTAATAACACATATGTTTCAAGCACATATTGTTTTTGATACAGATTATTTAGTGAGATATTATAAATGTAAAGAGATTATCAACACAAAAAGATACTATAGGTCTGTTGATCTCAGAATGGAAGCGTTTTATGTGGGGAAGTGTAACCATATAAATTTATTTAAGGCATCTGGCATACTGAATTTCATTGGTATATTTCTACACTTCCTGACAGAAAAAGATAGGAATTGGATACAGCCCTGATGTAAGCTGAATTCAGCATACCTGTGGATGGTGTCTTGAAGAAGGCAGGCAGGGTTCTGAGACTATAAATTTGTTTGTGAATATTGCTAGGCTATAACCATTTGTTCCAGAAATTGTTTTAACTTTATGCTCTTGATAAAGGCTTCTTTTAGCTGAAACTAACTGCAATATCGTGAGTATAACCAGTTTGTGCACCTACCACATTGTCTGAAAACTGCTACACTATTGTGAGCTCTTTTATTTTGGAGTTGAAAGCAACAAGGTTGACTCAGAGGATGTGGGCAGCTTGGTTCCCTGGAGGTGGCACAGCGCCGCCACTTTAAACACTTTCTTCTTCCAATTTGAACTCTGTTTCCAGGCAGAGCCAGAGGGACCTTGCTTTTTAGAGGAGGAATCAGATTTTTTTCCCCTGTTCTGATGAAAGGAACAAAAACTATTGGAAGCCTTAAATTTACCCCTAGACTTCTTGCCCTGAGGAAGAAAAGCTCCTTTATCTCCAGTAACAGTAGAAATAATAGAGTCTAAATCCGAGCCAAAAAACAGACACCATATCAGTAGACAACAATTTTAACCATAAAGCTGTTCTGGAAAGAACTGCCAAAGACATTCTCTTAGCATTAATCTTAATAATGTCACAAACAGCATCACAAATTAAAGTATTAGCACATTTAAGCAATCCCAAAAGGTTAAAGCAATCTTCACTAGCAGAATCATCAGAAACCTGCTTGCAAAAAGTCCCCCCAATGAAAGGATCCTAACTTCTAAAGGGTCATTAAAAGAAGTTCTATCTTCTAGAGGTATAGTAGTATGCTCAGCCAGAGTAGAAATGGGCCTCATCCACCTTAGGGACAATCTCCCAAGGTTCAATATTAGAAGCAGGTAAGGGATCCATTTTCTTAAACCTTACATAAGGATTAAAAGGGTCATCTGGCTTAGACCATAACCTAGAAACTATCGCAGAGACAGCATCAGGAAAAAACTCAGGGGTTTTACCCAAAGGCTTAAAGATATCATCCAAACGATTAATAGATTTATCCTTAGCTAACTTACGGCTAGATCACAAGTTTGGCGTTAGCCTTAAAAAGCAGCGTTGAGAGGTCCCAATGCTGCTTTTTAACACCCGCTAGTATTACGAGTCTGGGCGTGGGCGTGATAACACACAGGTCAGAATAGTAAATTCTAGAGAAAGCAATTGCGCCACTGAGAAAAAACGGCGCCAAACATAACCCCGCCCTTCATGGGTGTAACCACACGATCTCCCGGTCGCCATAATTATTCTTAGAGACCAACTACCGGGAGCCTTCAATGTGAACCTGGTGCAATTGTAATACCGATGAAGGTATAAGAGTGCATTACATGTCAAAAACTACACATCAAACAGATAAGCCCTCTCTGTCTATTGGACATATTCCATGAGCCCTATTGAATCCAGCTCGGTTCAAATGCCCCCAGAAAAAACACTCTCCTCAGCCCCAGTGGCTGCCATTACCATGCTGTCACAGAATCCTCCTTAATATACATATATAGGAGATACATGTCCCAGAAAAGTGCTATACTTCCTCTGAGGAAGGGCGTGGGCGTGATAACACACAGGTCAGAATAGTAAATTCTAGAGAAAGCAATTGCACCACTGAGAAAAAACGGCGCCAAACATAACCCCGCCCTTCATGGGTGTAACCACACGATCTCCCGGTCGCCATAATTATTCTTAGAGACCAACTACCGGGAGCCTTCATTGTGAACCTGGTGCAATTGTAATACCGATGAAGGTATAAGAGTGCATTACATGTCAAAAACTACACATCAAACAGATAAACCCTCTCTGTCTATTGGACATATTCCATGAGCCCTATTGAATCTAGCCCGGTTCAAATGCCCCCAGAAAAAACACTCTCCTCAGCCCCAGTGGCTGCCATTACCATGCTGTCACAGAATCCTCCTTAATATACATATATAGGAGATACATGTCCCAGAAAAGTGCTATACTTCCTCTGTCCTGAATCCTCTTTGTTTCTTCAGACCCAGAATAAAAAAGTTAGCACTTACCTTTGTATTCTGCCCGACAGCAGGGCAGCTCAGCAGGCCCTCTCCCTCCCATAGCCCTGTGGAGAAAGATAAAGCCTGAGTAATCTTGCTTAGGCCATCAGGATTAGTGCAGCACAAATGTATGGGAGGCACAGTGAGAATTATGTCCAACAAGTTCCCATTGCTCTAAAGCCACCAAAAGCTCTACTGAAGAGACTGATATGGACTATGGCTACACTCTAGAACAAAGTAGCACACTCTGATACCACTTTAAAAATAATAAACTCTTGATTGAAGAATCTAATCTAACACCTCACTTTACCTCTTCCTATCACTAAGGTAGGCAAAGAGAATGACTGGGGCGGGAGGGAAGGGAGGAGCTATTTAACAGCTCTGCTGTGGTGCTATTTGCCTCCGCCTGCTGACCAGGAGGTGAATATCCCATTAGTAATTAAGATGATCCTGGATTCATCGTGTCTTAAAAAAGAAAAACAATTATTAAAATTTTGTTTTATATTTATTGCATACATGGGTGAAATGATTCTTAATATTTCAAGGACACATATATTGGCTAAGAAAAATAAAGAGTTAATACCACTTAAATGGCGTAACAAATCAGGTATTTTGAGAAAGGCATGGAGCCAAAAAGCGGAGCTCACCTGACACTTTGCAATCTTTTGATACACCTGTCAATTACCAAACAGAGTGGGCCGGTGAGCGCTGTTGGCGTTCCCGGTTATAAACTGCTGAGAAGCTCTAGACCTTAACTAAGCATCTAAAATGAATTTTTTTGTTTGCATTGTTTTGTATATGAAATAAAAACTATTACAGAGGAGCTAAATTGCGATCTGTCACCAAAAAACAACCAAACAAACAAAAAGAAAGAACAACAATAATCATAATTTTTATGAACTACAAAAAAGTGTTCACTTTTTCCAGAAAAAAGAACATGTCTTTATATTCCTGTTTATTCATGTCCAGGTAAAATCTATAACACACAATATATAAGCTTATTCCTCCACTGGATGATATTCTGCTTTAAAGATGTTGAATGGTAATCTGAGTCACTTCTGGGAAAGGCTTATTTTCAAATATGTATTAATCTCTTTATTCATAAAATCTAGGTTAAACACCTGCATCATCCATTGCACCTATGTAAGCTACATCAGCCTTTTGTGAACTAATTAGAAAACTCAAATCTGCTTTTGTTATATGATAAAACTGGGAAAAGACATCACATATTTATATGATCGGAACTTGTTGTCACTTATGCACTAGAAAGTACAAGTATGTAAGCAAACGGAGACAATTAAATTAATACAATAATAATAAATATGAATAAATAGGACAGGAAACAGATAATATAAATGTAATGCATTTACAATTATAACCCTGACACATCTGTCCCTTACTGTCCTCAGCATATGTGATAAGATATACTGCAAAGCAATAAAAGTTTTGCTAACAAAATGTCAGTGGTTACCCTCCCTACTCTAATAACAAGTCAAGATTGGCTACTTCAGATACAGCAAGTGATGGTGAGTTGCAAATACAGCAATTGATGAATTAAATTATACAGAAACGTATCACACTTTTATATTAATTTATCACAAGACTGCAAGCAAGCTTTGTAATTACAATGTGTTTGCTGTCCATTTAAATATGCTAAAATATTTTAACACACAAAAGGTAAGTTAAAGCTGTTAATGTATTTTCTTCACAAATGATCCCTTGGGATAAAGTATCCAGTGGCTGATAAAGACAATACATTTTAATGAAAATAGGGAAAAGGATTATCCTGTTAATTGGAGAAACTGTGATGGTGTTCCCTTTAGCTGATTTCTGTTTACACGCAAGATGATTCAAATTAATTTGGTATGACCGACTAGCTGCGCTTACAGGATAAAACATGGCCAATTCACTGAGTGTCATTTCATATTTTAGATTACTCAAATCCACCTGGGAACTTCTATTGACAGACTTAGAGATTAACAGTTGTTAATTACTTTGGTGAGGATCAATAGCCATAAATAAAATATAATTCTGTCAGGGAAAAACATATTAAGTTCATATTGCCAAGGTTCTGGGGCTGACAGATGCTCAGAACAAGACAGTTACTGTTATGAAATATTTGGGGCCTTCGACAGTTCGCTTACTGCGCTGAACATCTGAGCCGAAATGACACAGCAAGTAAATCATCAAACCATATAACAGTCTGGTCACCTGTGTGCATACTGAGTTATGGATTGAACAAATGTTTACTTAGCTGGGTTGTCTGTTTATTTTTCTACTTTTCAGCTGTCTTTTACACAAGATACAGACATTTATTTAAAGGAAACTTTATATGGTGGAAGTCACAATCAGATATACTGTATGGAAGAATATTAGAATATCAGCAGGTAACAAGTTAATACCTATTCAAATGGGCCCACATTCCCACCATCACCTGGTTCACAAGACATATATTCTAATTTTTACATCATATAAAGATCAATTTACAAATGATATTTTATATGTTAGAATCTGCTCTTTAACCCCTTCGCTGCTAAGCCTTTTTTCACACCAATGTGCTTAGCAGATTTGAGGTTTTCGTGCTGCTTATAATTGAACACTATTGTAAGTCATATTTCAGTGAGTAACCCACACAAATGGTATATTATTTTTTTCAGCAGGCTAAGAAGATTATTACTGTTATAGGGCCAGATTACAAGTGGAGCGTTATTTTGCGTGCGTCAGCTAGCCCTCGTTTAAATTGAAAGTAAACAGTTTTTTCACTTGTGCGGTAACCCAATGAGTGTAAAAAGCTGAACTTCAAATATCGTGCGCGCGGTGACATATTTCCACATATAAGTCAATGGAGCAAAAAAAGTGGAAAAACATAATTTATGCTTACCTGATAAATTTATTTCTCTTGTAGTGTGTTCAGTCCACGGGTCATCCATTACTTATGGGATATATTCTCCTCCCCAACGGGAAAGTTGCAAGAGGATCACCCAAGCAGAGCTGCTATATAGCTCCTCCCCTCACATGTCATATCCAGTCATTCGACCGAAACAAGACGAGAAAGGAGAAACTATAAGGTGCAGTGGTGACTGGAGATATAATTTTAAAATTTAGAACCTGCCTGAAAAACCAAGTTTAAGCTCCACGGAGGAGCAACAGTTTTAAACACAGGCTTAATTCTAGCCAAAGCCTGACAAAAGGCCTGGACATCTGGATGCTCTGCCAGACGTTTGTGTAAAAGAATAGACAGAGCTGAAATCTGTCCCTTTAGCGAACTAGCGGATAAACCCTTTTCTAAACCCTCTTGTAGAAAAGCTAATATCCTAGGAATCCTAACCTTACTCCATGAGTAACTCTTGGATTCACACCAATATAAATATTTACGCCATATCTTATGGTAATTTTTTCTTGTCACAGGTTTCCGAGCCTGTATTAAGGTATCAATAACCGAATCCGAAAACCCACGCTTTGATAGAATCAAGCGTTCAATTTCCAGGCAGTCAGCCTCAGAGAAATTAGGTTTGGATGGTTGAAAGGACCCTGAATTAGAAGGTCCTGCCTCAGAGGAAGAGACCATGGTGGACAGGACGACATCTCCACTAGGTCTGCATACCAGGTCCTGCGTGGCCACGCAGGCGCTATTAGAATTACCGATGCCCTCTCCTGTTTGATCCTGGCAATCAGCCGAGGTAGCAACGGAAATGGTGGAAACACATAAGCTATGTTGAAAACCCACGGGGCTGCTAATGCATCTACCAGCACCGCTCCCGGGTCCCTGGACCTGGATCCGTAACAAGATCCAGATCCGGTTTGCCCCAACGACGAATCAGTTGAGCAAATACCTCCGGGTGAAGTTCCCACTCTCCCGGATGAAAAGTCTGGCGACTTAGGAAATCCGCCTCCCAGTTCTCTACGCCTGGGATGTGAATCGCTGACAGGTGGCAAGAGTGAGACTCTGCCCAGCGAATTATCTTCGAGACTTCCAACATCGCTAAGGAACTCCTGGTTCCCCCTTGATGATTGATGTAAGCCACAGTCGTGATATTGTCCGACTGAAATCTGATGAACCTCAGATTTGCTAACTGAGGACAAGCTAGAAGAGCATTGAATATTGCTCTTAATTCTAGAATGTTTATTGGGAGGAGTTTCTCCTCCTGAGTCCACGATCCCTGAGCCTTCAGGGAATTCCAGACTGCTCCCCAGCCTAGAAGGCTGGCATCCGTTGTTACAATCGTCCAATCTGGCCTGCGAAAGGTCATTCCTTTGGACAGATGAACCGGTGACAACCACCAGAGAAGCAAATCTCTGATCTCCTGGTCCAGATTTAGCAAAGGGGACAGATCTGAGTAATCCCCGTTCCATTGACTGAGCATGCATAGTTGCAGCGGTCTGAGATGCAGGCACGCAAATGGCACTATGTCCATCGCCGCGACCATTAAGCCGATTACCTCCATGCACTGAGCTACTGATGGGCTTGGAATGGAATGAAGGACACGGCAAGCATTGAGAATCTTTGATAACCTGGACTCCGTCAGGTAAATCTTCATCTCTACAGAATCTATAAGAGTCCCTAGAAAAGGAACCCTTGTGAGTGGTAACAGAGAACTCTTTTCCACGTTCACTTTCCACCCATGCGACCTCAGAAATGCTAGAACTATCTCTGTATGAGACTTTGCATTCTGAAAACTTGACGCTTGTATCAGAATGTCGTCTAGGTACGGAGCCACCGCTATGCCTCGTGGTCTTAGTACCGCCAGAAGTGAGCCCAGAACCTTCGTAAAAATTCTCGGGGCCGTGGCTAACCCGAAGGGAAGAGCCACAAACTGGTAATGCCTGTCTAGAAAGGCAAACCTCAGGTACCGATAATGATCTTTGTGAATCGGTATATGAAGGTAAGCATCCTTTAAGTCCACCGTGGTCATATATTGACCCTCTTGGATCATGGGTAGGATGGTTCGAATGGTTTCCATCTTGAACGATGGTACCCTTAGGAATTTGTTTAAGATCTTTAAGTCCAAGATTGGTCTGAAGGTTCCCTCTTTTTTGGGAACCACAAATAGATTTGAGTAAAATCCTTGTCCCTGTTCCGATCGCGGAACTGAGTGGATCACCCCCATGATTAAGAGGTCTTGTACACATTGTAGAAATGCCTCTCTCTTTACTAGGTTTGTCGATAACCTCGAAAGATGGAACCTCCCTTGTGGAGGAGAGGATTTGAAATCCAGAAGGTATCCCTGAGATATAATCTTTAACGTCCAGGGATCCTGCACATCTCTTGCCCAAGCCTGGGCAAAGAGAGAAAGTCTGCCCCCCACTAAATCCGTCTCTGGATAGGGTCTTAGGGGCGGGAGTAGGCTTTCTGGCCTGCTTGCCCTTGCTCCATGACTGGTTGCCTTTCCAACCTTGTCTGTAACGAGCAGTAGTTCCTTCCTGTTTTGGAGCGGAGGAAGTCGATGCTGCTCCTGCCTTGAAGTTACGAAAGGCACGAAAATTAGACTGTTTGGCCTTTGGTTTGGCCCTGTCCTGAGGAAGGGCGTGGCCCTTACCTCCCGTAATGTCAGCAATAATTTCCTTCAAGCCGGGCCCAAATAAGGTCTGCCCTTTGAAAGGAATGTTAAGTAGTTTAGACTTGGAAGTTACATCCGCTGACCAGGATTTAAGCCAGAGCGCTCTGCGCGCCTGTATGGCGAATCCGGAATTTTTAGCCGTAAGTTTGGTTAGATGTACTACGGCATCTGAAACAAACGCATTAGCTTGCTTAAGAGTTCTAACTTTGCTCAAGGCCTCATCCAACGGCTCTGTGCGAATCGCCTCTTCCAGAGACTCAAACCAGAATGCCGCTGCAGCCGTGACAGGCGCAATGCATGCAAGAGGCTGCAATATAAAACCCTGTTGAACAAACATTTTCTTAAGATAACCCTCTAATTTCTTATCCATTGGATCTGAGAAAGCACAGCTATCCTCCACCGGGATAGTGGTACGCTTGGCTAACGTAGAAACTGCTCCCTCCACCTTATGGACCGTCTGCCATAAGTCTCGTGTGGTGGCGTCTATAGGGAACATTTTTCTAAATATCGGGGGAGGGGAAAAAGGCACACCGGGTCTA
Source organism: Bombina bombina (assembly GCF_027579735.1). Lineage (NCBI taxonomy): Eukaryota > Metazoa > Chordata > Amphibia > Anura > Bombinatoridae > Bombina > Bombina bombina. The sequence continues at coordinate 423,059,113 of NC_069504.1, forward strand.
TCCCACTCCTTACTTATAATTTCTGTAAGTCTTTTCGGTATAGGAAAAACGTCAGTACACACCGGTACCGCATAGTATCTATCCAACCTACACAATTTCTCTGGAATTGCCACCGTGTCGCAATCATTCAGAGCCGCTAATACCTCCCCTAGTAACACACGGAGGTTCTCAAGCTTAAATTTAAAATTTGAAATTTCTGAATCCGGTCTCCCCGGATCAGAACCGTCACCGACAGAATGAAGCTCACCGTCCTCATGTTCTGCAAATTGTGACGCAGTATCAGACATGGCTCTCGTGTCATCAGCGCACTCTGTCCTTAACCCAGAGCTATCGCGTTTGCCCCTTAATTCGGGCATATTATATAATACTTCTTTCATAACATTAGCCATATCATGTAAAGTGATTTGTAAGGGCCTAGATGTACTAGGTGTCTCAATTCTACGCATCTCCCGAGCGGGAGACGCAGGTACTGACACGTGAGGAGAGTTAGGCGGCATAACTTCCCCCTCGTTGTCTGGTGATAGCTTCTTTATCGGTACAGATTGACTTTTATTCAAAGCAATATCAATACAATTGGTACACATCGTTCTATTGGGCTCCACATTGGCTTTTGAACATGATGAACAAACAGTTTCCTCTGAATCAGACATGTTTAAAACAGACTTAGCAAAGAAAACTAACAAGCTTGGAAATCACTTTCAATAAGTTTTACAAGCAATATAAAAAACACTGCAGCGCTTCAAAAATACAGATATAATTAAACAATTCTTAACAAGAAGTGTATTATTAGCAGAGGATTGCACCCATTAGCAAAAGGATGATTAACCCCTCAATACCCAAAACGGATAAAACAGATATCAATTAAGATTTAACGCTTTTAATCACAGTCAGCACACTGTCACAGATCTGCTGTGACTGATTACCTCCCTCACAAATGAAATTTGCAGACCCCTGAGCTCTCTAGAGATGTCCTGGATCAAGGAGGAAGAAGCAGAAAGACTGTGCAATAATTTTAACTGCGCAACAAGGCGCTAAAACAAGGGCCCTCCCACTCCAATCACAACAGTGGGAGCCCTGATATAACGGTTTCCATGCAGAAAAATATGTTAGCCATGTGGAAAAAATCATGCCCAAAGCGATTTATCACCAAAGTACCTCACAAAAACGAATAACATGCCAGTAAACGTTTTATTAAAAAACAACATTTTTCAATGTCATGCAAAGCTATCACTAAGCCTGCTACCAGTCGCTACCACTGCAGAGAAGGCTTAAGTATTATTTCAGTGTTAACAGTATTTTCTCAGTCAAATTCTAGTCCCTAGAATATAACTCGACTGCGCATACATTTATCAGCCTGATACCAGTTGCTACTACTGCATTTAAGGCTGTACTTACATCATACGGTAACAGCAGTATTTTCTTAGTCAATTCCATTCCCAGAAAATAAAGTACTGCACATACCTCATTTGCGGAGGACCCCGCATGCTATTCTCAGTTTCTGAAGTTACCCCACTCCTCAGAATGTCGAGAACAGCCAGTGGATCTTAGTTACGCCTGCTAAGATCATAGATAAAAAACGCAGGCAGTTTCTTCTTCCAAATACTGCCTGAGATAGAAAAACAGCACACTCCGGTGCCATTTAAAATAACAAACTTTTGATTGAAGAATAGTTAAGTAAAAACTCCAGCTCCTCTCGCGACCTCCTTCTTTGTTGAGGGTTGCAAGAGAATGACTGGGTATGACATGTGAGGGGAGGAGCTATATAGCAGCTCTGCTTGGGTGATCCTCTTGCAACTTCCTGTTGGGGAGGAGAATATATCCCATAAGTAATGGATGACCCATGGACTGAACACACTTAACAAGAGAAAACAACGCAAGCAAACAGCCACGACAAATCTCTTTTCGCTCAGACATATCTATTAACGAGCCACTCGTAATCTGGCCCATAATATTTATATTTCATGGAATGTAAGAAAGCTGGAACAAAAAATGTAAAAAAAAAAAAAAAAAAAAAAAAAAGTATATTTTTGTTAAGATTTTGTGAATAATATTGGCAATGGTCAGATGACCTCTCTTGTTACTGCAATCACCTTAGTGATTACATTTTCATCAAGGGTTAGCCAGTGCAAAATATGAACCATACAGGCTTTTGGGGGTTATGAAATAAGCTAGAGGGGGCCTTTTTTGCCAGTACATAAATAATGTTTTTCTTTCTCTTGAAATAAGAGGTTTTGGAGGTCTGTGGCAAAAGAAAGAGAGCAGAGATCAGCTGAGATTAATGTGTTTTGACAACCTCCCCCAATCAGCTACCTTTACTGTCATTTCCTGGTTCCGCCCCCTCTGTGACATCACCAGACACTTGTGGTAACATCATTGGCACTCCCATGCAGCTTTGAGAGTGACGCTCACTACACCCTAATGATCTTGACATGCAGTGAGGGGGATCATAGACAAAAACATTGGATCGTCAATCTCCTTGCATTATGTTCTCGTCATGTGCAGGGAAAAGGTTAATAGTTTATATAGCTGTTTACCAAACTACTATATTAAGTTTTTGATGAATTAGTGTAAGTCTAACCATGCAAAGTATTCGGCTCTCAGATTCTACACAACTGTTATTTTCAATTGCTCATTAAAGGGATATAACACCTTGTAATGATTTTCTGGTCTTTCAATTAATTAACATACCAAATTAATGTCATATGTTTTAAATGCATTAACCCCATGTTTGCTGCAATTATTTTTGGAAAACCAAGATCCACCCACCCACTTGCCTTATTTGGAGAAGCCAATCCAGGCTTGCTAGCCACTTGCATTGTTTTGCACTTCTATATTTGATGACCCTGCTGAGGCCAGTTAGGAACAGATCTGCATCAGTTTTAGGTTTTTGAAGCCTGTAAAGTGCCATTCTAAGTCTGAAAATTGGAAAGCCCACAATTTTTAGACTTCAATTACGAATAGGGAGCAACAGAAATTATGAAAGTACATTACAAAGTTGTACTGTACTACACATAATAAAACATGCTATACTAAAATTTGTCAGATCCCATGGAGAAACCTTAGTTTCTAAACTCTAACTTTTCAAATTCTCCTGCATACTTTCCTAAATAAAATCATACCTGTATCTCCTAAAAAAGGTTAAATGACTGTTCAGTATTCTGAGAGATAACTAAATTACAAATACATGTGTCAACCCTTATGTTAAAGTATTAGTTTCTTTGTTGTATCTAAAAAGTAGACATGCATTTCGGTATTTGTTATTTATGCTGACGTATTTGGCTCTTTTAAACACTGGATTTATTTATAAAAAAAAGTGAAACACACAATTATCTGGATTTGTAGAGATAATTGTTTGCAGCATTTTTTTTTACTAAGTGCAAAACGAATATATGTACTTCCCTTCTAAAAAGTCATCTTAAAAACAGAATTTATGCTTACCTGATAAATTACTTTCTCTTACGGTGTATCCAGTCCACGGATTCATCCTCACTTGTGGGATATTCTCAATCCCTACAGGAAGTGGCAAAGAGAGCACACAGCAGAGCTGTCCATATAGTTCCCCTCAGGCTCCGCCCCCCCAGTCATTCGACCGACGGTTAGGAGAAAAAGGAGAAACCATAGGGTGCAGTGGTGACTGTAGTTTTACAAAAATAAATTTGAACCTGACTTAATTGCCAGGGCGGGCCGTGGACTGGATACACCGTAAGAGAAAGTAATTTATCAGGTAAGCATAAATTCTGTTTTCTCTTACATGGTGTATCCAATCCACGGATTCATCCTTACTTGTGGGATACCAATACCAAAGCTTTAGGACACGGATGAAGGGAGGGAACAAGTCAGGTAACCTAAACGGAAGGCACCACTGCTTGCAAAACCTTTCTCCCAAAAATAGCCTCCGAAGAAGCAAAAGTATTGAATTTGTAAAATTTGGCAAATGTATGCAGTGAAGACCAAGTCGCTGCCTTACAAATCTGTTCAACAGAAGCCTCATTCTTGAAAGCCCATGTGGAAGCCACAGCTCTGGTGGAATGAGCTGTAATTCGTTCAGGAGGCTGCTGTCCAGCAGTCTCATAAGCCAATCGGATGATGCTTTTCAGCCAGAAGGAAAGAGAGGTAGCAGTCGCTTTCTGACCTCTCCTCTTACCAGAATAGACAACAAACAAGGATGATGTTTGTCTGAAATCTTTAGTTGCATTTAAATAGAATTTTAAAGCACGAACCACATCAAGATTGTGTAACATTCGTTCCTTCTTAGAAACTGGATTAGGGCACAGAGAAGGAACAACCATTTCCTGGTTAATATTCTTATTAGAAACCACTTTTGGAAGGAAACCAGGTTTGGTACGCAAAACAACCTTATCTGCATGGAACACCAGATAGGGTGAATTACACTGCAAAGCAGACAATTCTGAAACTCTTCGAGCAGAAGAAATAGCTACCAAAAACAAAACTTTCCAAGATAATAACTTAATATCTATGGAATGTAAAGGTTCAAACGGAACCCCTTGAAGAACTGAAAGAACTAAATTTAGACTCCATGGAGGCGCCACAGGTTTGTAGACAGGCTTGATTCTAACTAGGGCCTGTGCAAATGCCTGAACGTCTGGTACAGCTGCCAGACGCTTGTGTAACAGGATAGACAGAGCAGATATCTGTCCCTTTAAGGAACTAGCTGACAAACCTTTCTCCAATCCTTCTTGGAGAAAAGAAAATATCCTTGGAATCCTAATCTTACTCCACGAGTAACCCTTGGATTCACACCAACAAAGATATTTCCGCCATATCTTATGGTAAATTTTCCTGGTGACAGGCTTTCTGGCCTGGATCAGAGTATCTATAACTGATTCAGAGAACCCACGCTTAGCTAGAATTAAGCGTTCAATCTCCAAGCAGTCAGTTGCAGAGAAACTAGATTTGGATGCTTGAATGGACCTTGTATTAGAAGATCCTGCCTCGATGGCAGTTTCCATGGTGGAACCGAAGACATGTCCACTAAGTCTGCATACCAAGTCCTGCGTGGCCACGCAGGCGCTATCAGAATTACCGAAGCCTTCTCCTGTTTGATTCTGGCTACTAGCCGAGGGAGAAGAGGAAACGGTGGAAAGACATAAGCTAGACTGAATGACCAAGGCGCTACTAAAGCATCTATCAATGCCGCCTTGGGATCCCTGGACCTGGATCCGTAAAGGGGAAGTTTGGCGTTCTGACGGGACGCCATCAGATCCAATTCTGGAATGCCCCATAGGTGGGTCAGCTGAGCAAAAACCTCCGGGTGGAGTTCCCACTCCCCCGGATGAAAAGTCTGACGACTCAGAAAATCCGCCTCCCAGTTGTCTACTCCTGGGATGTGAATTGCAGATAGATGGCAGGAGTGATCCTCCGCCCATTTGATGATCTTGGTTACTTCCTTCATAGCTAGAGAACTCTTTGTTCCTCCCTGATGATTGATGTACGCTACAGTCGTGATGTTGTCCGACTGAAATCTGATGAATTTGGCCTCCGCTAGTTGAGGCCATGCCTGGAGCGTATTGAATATCGCTCTCAGTTCCAAAATGTTTATCGGGAGAAGAGATTCTTCCCGAGACCATAGACCCTGAGCTTTCAGGGAGTCCCAGACCGCACCCCAGCCTAACAGACTTGCATCGGTCGTGACAATGATCCACTCCGGTCTGCGGAAGCTCATTCCCTGAGACAGGTGATCCTGAGACAACCACCAGAGAAGAGAGTCTCTGGTTTTCTGGTCCATTTGTATTTGAGGAGACAAATCTGCATAATCCCCATTCCACTGTTTGAGCATGCACAGTTGCAATGGTCTTAGATGAATTCGGACAAAAGGGACAACGTCCATTGCCGCAACCATTAATCCGATTTCCTCCATGCATTGAGCCACAGAAGGCCGAGGAATGGAATGAAGAACTCGGCAAGTAGTTAAAAGTTTTGACTTCCTGACCTCTGTCAGAAATATTTTCATTTCTACCGAGTCTATTAGTGTTCCCAGGAAGGGAACCCTTGTGAGCGGGGACAGAGAACTCTTTACCACGTTCACCTTCCAGCCGTGAGACCTTAGAAAAGCCAGAACAATGTCTGTATGAGCCTTGGCTCTGTGAAAAGACGACGCCTGTATTAAGATGTCGTCTAGGTAAGGTGCTACTGCAATGCCCCGCGGTCTTAGTACCGCTAGAAGGGATCCTAGCACCTTTGTGAAAATTCTGGGAGCGGTGGCCAACCCGAAAGGAAGGGCCACGAACTGGTAATGCGTGTCCAGAAAGGCGAACCTTAGGAACTGATGATGATCTTTGTGAAAAGGAATATGTAGGTACGCATCCTTTAGATCCACGGTAGTCATATATTGACCTTCCTGGATCATCGGCAAGATTGTCCGAATGGTTTCCATTTTGAAAGGTGGAACTCTGAGGAATTTGTTTAGAATTTTTAGATCCAGGATTGGCCTGAAAGTTCCTTCCTTTTTGGGAACTACAAACAGATTTGAGTAAAACATAATTTATGCTTACCTGATAAATTCCTTTCTTCTGTAGTGTGATCAGTCCACGGGTCATCATTACTTCTGGGATATTACTCCTCCCCAACAGGAAGTGCAAGAGGATTCACCCAGCAGAGCTGCATATAGCTCCTCCCCTCTACGTCACTCCCAGTCATTCGACCAAGGACCAACGAGAAAGGAAAAGTCAAGGGTGAAGTGGTGACTGGAGTATAAATTAAAAAATATTTACCTGCCTTAAAAACAGGGCGGGCCGTGGACTGATCACACTACAGAAGAAAGGAATTTATCAGGTAAGCATAAATTATGTTTTCTTCTGTTAAGTGTGATCAGTCCACGGGTCATCATTACTTCTGGGATACCAATACCAAAGCAAAAGTACACGGATGACGGGAGGGATAGGCAGGCTCTTTATACAGAAGGAACCACTGCCTGAAGAACCTTTCTCCCAAAAATAGCCTCCGATGAAGCAAAAGTGTCAAATTTGTAAAATTTGGAAAAAGTATGAAGCGAAGACCAAGTTGCAGCCTTGCAAATCTGTTCAACAGAGGCCTCATTCTTGAAGGCCCAAGTGGAAGCCACAGCTCTAGTAGAATGAGCTGTAATTCTTTCAGGAGGCTGCTGTCCAGCAGTCTCATAAGCTAAACGAATTATGCTACGAAGCCAAAAAGAAAGAGAGGTAGCGGAAGCTTTTTGACCTCTCCTCTGCCCAGAGTAAATGACAAACAGAGAAGACGTTTGTCGAAATTCCTTAGTTGCCTGTAAGTAAAATTTTAGAGCACGGACTACATCCAGGTTGTGCAGTAGACGTTCCTTCTTTGAAGAAGGATTTGGGCATAAAGAAGGAACAACAATCTCTTGATTGATATTCCTGTTAGTAACTACCTTAGGTAAGAACCCAGGTTTAGTACGCAGGACTACCTTATCCGAATGAAAAATCAAATAAGGAGAATCACAATGTAAGGCTGATAATTCAGAGACTCTTCGAGCCGAGGAAATAGCCATTAAAAATAGAACTTTCCAAGATAACAACTTTATATCAATGGAATGAAGGGGTTCAAACGGAACGCCCTGTAAAACATTAAGAACAAGGTTTAAACTCCATGGTGGAGCAACAGTTTTAAACACAGGCTTAATCCTGGCCAAAGCCTGACAAAAAGCCTGGACATCAGGAACTTCTGACAGACGTTTGTGTAACAGAATGGACAGAGCTGAGATCTGTCCCTTTAATGAACTAGCAGATAAACCCTTTTCTAAACCTTCTTGTAGAAAAGACAATATCCTAGGAATCCTAACCTTACTCCAAGAGTAACCTTTGGATTCACACCAATATAGGTATTTACGCCATATCTTATGGTAAATCTTTCTGGTAACAGGTTTCCTAGCCTGTATTAAGGTATCAATAACCGACTCAGAAAACCCACGTCTTGATAAAATCAAGCGTTCAATTTCCAAGCAGTCAGCTTCAGAGAAGTTAGATTTTGATGTTTGAAGGGACCCTGTATCAGAAGGTCCTGTTTCAGAGGTAGAGACCAAGGTGGACAGGATGACAAGTCCACCAGGTCTGCATACCAAGTCCTGCGTGGCCACGCAGGTGCTATTAGAATCACTGATGCTCTCTCTTGTTTGATTCTGGCAATCAATCGAGGAAGTAACGGGAAGGGTGGAAACACGTAAGCCATCCTGAAGTCCCAAGGTGCTGTCAGAGCATCTATCAGGACTGCTCCTGGATCCCTGGATCTGGACCCGTAACGAGGAAGCTTGGCGTTCTGTCGAGACGCCATGAGATCTATCTCTGGTTTGCCCCAACGTCGAAGTATTTGGGCAAAGACCTCCGGATGAAGTTCCCACTCCCCCGGATGAAAAGTCTGACGACTTAAGAAATCCGCCTCCCAGTTCTCCACTCCCGGGATGTGGATTGCTGACAGGTGGCAAGAGTGAGACTCTGCCCAGCGAATTATCTTTAATACTTCCATCATAGCTAGGGAGCTTCTTGTCCCTCCCTGATGGTTGATGTAAGCTACAGTCGTGATGTTGTCCGACTGAAACCTGATGAACCCCCGAGTTGTCAACTGGGGCCAAGCCAGGAGGGCATTGAGAACTGCTCTCAATTCCAGAATGTTTATTGGCAGGAGACTCTCCTCCTGACTCCATTGTCCCTGAGCCTTCAGAGAATTCCAGACGGCACCCCAACCTAGAAGGCTGGCGTCTGTTGTTACAATTGTCCAGTCTGGTCTGCTGAATGGCATCCCCCTGGACAGATGTGGCCGAGAAAGCCACCATAGAAGAGAATTTCTGGTCTCTTGATCCAGATTCAGAGAAGGGGATAAGTCTGAGTAATCCCCATTCCACTGACTTAGCATGCACAGTTGCAGTGGTCTGAGGTGTAAGCGTGCAAAGGGTACTATGTCCATTGCCGCTACCATTAAGCCGATTACCTCCATGCATTGAGCCACTGACGGGTGTTGAACGGAATGAAGGGTGCGGCAAGCACTTTGAAGTCTTGTTAGCCTGTCCTCTGTCAGGTAAATCTTCATTTCTACAGAATCTATAAGAGTCCCCAGGAAGGGAACTCTTGTGAGTGGAACGAGTGAACTTTTCTTTTCGTTCACCTTCCATCCATGTGACCTTAGAAATGCCAGCACTAACTCTGTATGAGACTTGGCAGTTTGAAAGCTTGAAGCTTGTATCAGAATGTCGTCTAGGTATGGAGCTACCGAGATTCCCCGCGGTCTTAGTACCGCCAGAAGAGCACCCAGAACCTTTGTGAAGATTCTTGGAGCTGTAGCCAATCCGAATGGAAGAGCCACAAACTGGTAATGCCTGTCTAGGAAGACAAACCTTAGGTACCGATAATGATCTTTGTGAATCGGTATGTGAAGGTAAGCATCTTTTAAATCTACAGTGGTCATGTACTGACCCTCTTGGATCATAGGTAAAATTGTCCGAATAGTCTCCATCTTGAACGATGGAACTCTTAGGAATTTGTTTAGGATCTTTAAGTCCAGGATTGGTCTGAAAGTTCCCTCTTTTTTGGGAACCACAAACAGATTTGAGTAAAACCCCTGTCCCTGTTCCGATCGTGGAACTGGATGGATTACTCCCATTAACAAGAGCTCTTGTACGCAGCGTAGAAACGCCTCTTTCTTTGTCTGGATTGTTGACAATCTTGACAGATGAAATCTCTCTCTTGGAGGAGAGTATTTGAAGTCCAGAAGGTATCCCTGAGATATTATCTCTAGCGCCCAGGGATCCTGAACATCTCTTGCCCAAGCCTGGGCGAAGAGAGAAAGTCTGCCCCCCACTAGATCCGACCCCGGATCGGGGGCCCTCAATTCATGCTGTTTTAGGGGCAGCAGCAGGTTTCCTAGTCTGCTTGCCCTTGTTCCAGGACTGGTTAGGTATCCAGCCTTGTCTGTAGCGAGCAACAGCTCCTTCCTGTTTTGGTGCAGAGGAAGTTGATGCTGCTCCTGCTTTGAAATTACGAAAGGAACGAAAATTAGACTGTCTAGTCTTGGCTTTGGCTTTGTCCTGAGGCAGGGCATGGCCTTTACCTCCTGTAATGTCAGCGATAATCTCTTTCAACCCGGGCCCGAATAAGGTCTGCCCTTTGAAAGGTATATTAAGCAATTTAGACTTAGAAGTAACATCAGCTGACCAGGATTTTAGCCACAGCGCCCTTCGCCTTAAGTTTAGTAAGATGTACTACGGCCTCCGAAATGAATGAATTAGCTAGTTTAAGGACTCTAAGCCTGTCCGTAATGTCGTCCAGAGTAGCTGAACCAATGTTCTCTTCCAGAGACTCAATCCAGAATGCCGCTGCAGCCGTGATCGGCGCAATGCATGCAAGGGGTTGCAATATAAAACCTTGTTGAACAAACATTTTCTTAAGGTAACCCTCTAATTTTTTATCCATTGGATCTGAAAAAGCACAGCTATCCTCCACCGGGATAGTGGTACGCTTAGCTAAGGTAGAAACTGCTCCCTCCACCTTAGGGACCGTTTGCCATAAGTCCCTTGTGGTGGCGTCTATTGGAAACATTTTTCTAAATATCGGAGGGGGTGAGAACGGCACACCGGGTCTATCCCACTCCTTAGTAACAATTTCAGTAAGTCTCTTAGGTATAGGAAAAACCTCAGTACTCGTCGGTACCAGCAAAATATTTATCCAACCTACACATTTTCTCTGGTATTGCAACTGTGTTACAATCATTCAGAGCCGCTAACACCTCCCCTAGTAATACACGGAGGTTTTCCAGTTTAAATTTAAAATTTGAAATATCTGAATCCAGTCTGTTTGGATCAGAACCGTCACCCACAGAATGAAGCTCTCCGTCCTCATGTTCTGCCACCTGTGACGCAGTGTCTGACATGGCCCTAATATTATCAGCGCACTCTGTTCTCACCCCAGAGTGATCACGCTTACCTCTTAGCTCTGGTAATTTAGCCAAAACCTCAGTCATAACAGTAGCCATATCCTGTAATGTGATTTGTAATGGCCGCCCAGATGTACTCGGCGCTACAATATCACGCACCTCCCTGTGAGCGGGAGATGTAGGTACGGACACGTGAGGCGAGTTAGTCGGCATAACTCTCCCCTCGTTGTTTGGTGAAATTTGTTCAATTTGTACAGATTGACTTTTATTTAAAGTAGCATCAATACAGTTAGTACATAAATTTCTATTGGGCTCCACTTTGGCATTGCAACAAATGACACAGGTATCATCCTCTGAATTAGACATGTTTAACACACTAGCAAATAAACTTGTAACTTGGAAATACAATTCAATTAGAATAATATTAAAACGTACTGTGCCTTTAAGAAGCACAGAAGATCTATGACAGTTGAAAATTAATAAATTGAAACAGTTATAGCCTCAATCCTTGTAAATAACACAACTTTAGCAAAGGTTTAATCCCATTAGCAAAGATAACAAATTCTGAAAGCAGGAAACAAATTACAGAATAAACGTTTTTTATCTCAGTCAAACTATAATTCTCACAGCTCTGCTGAGAGAAATTACCTCCCTCAAAATAAGTTTTGAAGACCCCTGAGCTCTGTAGAGATGAACCGGATCATGCAGGGAATACAATGAGTTGCTGACTGAAATATTTGATGTGTAGTAAAAGCGCCAAAAAACGGCCCCTCCCCCTCACACACAGCAGTGAGGGAGAACAGAAACTGTCAGAAAACAGATTAAGCAACTGCCAAGTGGAAAAATAGTGCCCAAACATTTATTCACTCAGTACCTCAGTAAATGAAAACGATTTTACATTCCAGCAAAAACGTTAAACATAATCTCTAGTTATTAAACAGCTTTATGTATTTCTTACAGTGTAATTCTAGTGAAGTACCATTCCCCAGAATACTGAAGTGTAAAGTATACATACATGACATTATATCGGTATGGCAGGATTTTCTCATCAATTCCATTATCAGAAAATAAAAGCTGCTACATACCTCTATGCAGATTCATCTGCCCGCTGTCCCCTGATCTGAAGTTTACCTCTCCTCAGATGGCCGAGAAACAGCAATATGATCTTAACTACTCCGGCTAAAATCATAACAAAAACTCTGGTAGATTCTTCTTCAAACTCTGCCAGAGAGATAATAACACACTCCGGTGCTATTTTAAAATAACAAACTTTTGATTGAAGATATAAAACTAAGTATAATCACCATAGTCCTCTCACACATCCTATCTAGTCGTTGGGTGCAAGAGAATGACTGGGAGTGACGTAGAGGGGAGGAGCTATATGCAGCTCTGCTGGGTGAATCCTCTTGCACTTCCTGTTGGGGAGGAGTAATATCCCAGAAGTAATGATGACCCGTGGACTGATCACACTTAACAGAAGAAAATCCCAGTCCTTGTTCTGCAATTGGAACTGGGTGTATCACTCCCATCTTTAGAAGATCTTCTACACAGCGGAAGAACGCCTGTTTCTTTGTCTGGTCTGAAGACAAACGAGAAATGTGGAACCTTCCCCTTGGGGGAGAGTCCTTGAATTCTAGAAGATACCCCTGAGCAACGATTTCTAATACCCAGGAATCTGGAACATCTCTTGCCCAAGCCTGAGCAAAGAGAGAAAGTCTGCCCCCTACTAGATCCGGTCCCGGATCGGGGGCTACCCCTTCATGCTGTCTTGGTAGCAGGCGCAGGCTTCTTGGCCTGTTTACCCTTATTCCAGCCCTGCAAGGGTTTCCAGGTTGCTTTGGGCTGTGAAGCGTAACCCTCTTGCTTTGCGGCAGCAGAGGATGAAGCAGGTCCGCTCCTGAAGTTGCGAAAGGAGCGAAAATTAGCCTTGTTTTTGGCCTTAAACAGTCTATCCTGCGGGAGGGCATGGCCCTTCCCCCCAGTGATATCCGCGATAATTTCTTTCAACTTTGGACGACACGTCAGCCGACCATGATTTGAGCCAAAGTGCTCTTCGCGCCATAATGGCAAAACCTGAATTTTTCACCGCTAACTTAGCTAATTGGAGAGCGGCATCAGTGATAAAAGAATTAGCCAGCTTTAGAGCATGAATTCTATCCATGTCTTCATCATATGAAGTCTCCCTCTGGAGCGACTCCTCCAGCGCCTCAAACCAAAAAGCCGCTGCAGTAGTTACAGGAATAATGCAGGCAATTGGCTGAAGAAGGAAACCTTGCTGAACAAACATTTTCTTCAGCAAACCTTCCAATTTTTTATTCATAGGATCTTTAAAAGCACAACTGTCTTCTATTGGTATAGTTGTACGCTTAGCAAGTGTTGAAACTGCTCCCTCTACCTTAGGGACCGTCTGCCACGCGTCCCGCCTGGGGTCATTTATGGGGAACATTTTCTTAAAGATAGGGGGGGGGGGGACAAAAGGTACACCTGGTCTCTCCCACTCCCTAGTTACAATATCCGCCACCCTCTTCGGGATCGGAAACGCATCAGTGTATACAGGGACCTCTAAAAACCTGTCCATTTTACACAATTTTTCTGGGACCACCATGGGGCCACAATCATCCAGCGTAGCTAAAACCTCCTTAAGCAGTACGCGGAGGTGTTCCAGCTTAAATTTAAACGCTAAGGAATCTGACTGTGCCCGCTGAGAAACTTTTCCTGTGTCAGAAATTTCTCCCTCGGACAGACCATACCTCACTGCCACCTCAGAGTGTTGTGAGGGTACAACAGATAAATCATCCAAAGCTTCTGATTGCTCATCCTCTGTTCTTAAAACTGAGCTATCACGCTTCTTTGGAAAAACTGGCAGTTTGGATAAAAATGCTGCAAGGGAATTATCCATGACTGCTGCTAATTGCTGTAAAGTAATAGGGCCCCATGCGCTAGAGGTACTAGGCAACGCTTGCGCGGGCGTAACTGGTGTTGACACATGGGGAGAGGAAGGAGGACTATCCTCATTACCTTCCGTCAAAAAATCATCTTGGGCTACATTTTTAAGTGTCACTGCATGGTCATTAAAATGTTTAGATACCTTAGCACACTTTAAACACATAGAACAGGGTCTATCTGTAGGCTCAGTTATGTTAGACAGACTTAGACAGCACTCAAATACTGAAAAATACACTTTTTGAAAAAACGTTACTGTGCCTTTAAATAATAAAAAGCGCACACTTTTTTACCGAATCTCAAAAAAACATCCAATCTTTATGAAATTTTCACCATACGATCCTAATGCTTTGAAATGATAGCACACCAAGTTTCAAGTCAATTAACCCCTTATTGCCCAAACCGGAGCAAATTGAAGCAGGCCACCGGTTTAACACACTACAGCACCATGCCACAGTCTCTGCTGTGGCCCTACCTTCCTTGGGGATTAGTTTTGGACGAAAACAAGCCTCCCTGGAGTCCTCCTGCAATCTCTGGACTCTACACGTGAAGCTGCATGAAGCTGTCTTGCAAAAGAACTGTGCAACTGAGGCGCGAAAATTAGGCCCCCTCCTTCTTCACTCCGGAGTTGTGGGGCCTTCCTAAGCCAAATTAGGTGTCTAAAAATATGCCAGGCGTATAAAACCCCAAAAAGTGTTCCAAGCGTAATAAACACTTGTGCAAATATCAGATTATAGAATAAAATAATCGATTTTCCCCATAACAGTGTCCACCAGTGATTTAAGCCCTTTAACTAAGCCATCCTTCTATACTGAGTCTCAGAATATGGCTTACCTTCCCACATGGGGATTTCTGTCAGTCTTCTAGCATTACCAAGTCTTGTTAGAAAAAAAGTGACTGAGCCTACCATAAGCAGTTAAGCCTGCAAACTGTTCCCCCCAACTGAAGTTCTCCGGTACTCAACAGTCCTGTGTGGGAACAGCCATGGATTTTAGTTACAACATGCTAAAATCTTTTTCCTCTCAGCAGAAATCTTCATCACTTTCTGCCTCAGAGTAAATAGTACAAACCGGCACTATTTTAAAATAACAAACTCTTGATTGAAGAAATAAAAACTACAAATCTAACACCACATTCACTTTACCCTCCCGTGGAGATGCTACTTGTTAGAGCGGCAAAGAGAATGACAGGGGGGGGGGGGCGGAGCCTGAGGGGAGCTATATGGACAGCTCTGCTGTGTGCTCTCTTTGCCACTTCCTGTAGGGATTGAGAATATCCCACAAGTAAGGATGAATCCGTGGACTGGATACACCATGTAAGAGAAAATATATTTCAAGTTTGGAAAAAATAACAGTTATGCTAGTAAGTTATGCCACTGTCAGTTAATAAATCAATGTAAATCATTCTGAAAACTCAGTGAACAATCTGCCCATCGGGACAAGGGAACAGTTGTACAGATAAAACTCCTGACTTTGAAAATCACTTTAATCTGGTTTAGCTTCTCCATTGTCACACAAAAATTATTAACGCATTTAAATAGCACTCTTTAATATATGGACTTTTTTTACATGGCCTTCACTTCCTCAACTCTCTTTATAAAATAATCAATCATCAAATTACAAGAGGAGCCACCGATCAGTACTCAAATCCATTGATAACATAAAGCAATGAAGTATCAACCACAAAGATTATTCCACAGTTCAAAAGCTATAGATGACTAATATCTGCCACACAGAAAATCCTTTTAACAAGATTTTAGTTTCTGGACGAGGCTGCTTCTCTCCAAGCAACAATATCAGACATCAGTAACAAATTGAGCTCCTATAGCATAATATCTCTGATTACCAAATATGTAAGTAACCTATAAATCAGATACTCACAAGTAAACACCAAATAGTAGGTGTCAGTTTGGTACAGTTTGCACCTAGGTAGCTGAACACAGGTGACCCCCATCTGCTTGAGACAATCCCCACACATTCTTTGTAGAAGATTGGCTGTGCAGCAGAAATCCAAATTAACTCTTACTTAAAGGGAATGTAAAGTCTATATGAAATTTTCATGATTCAGATAGAGCATGCAACTTTAAACAACTTTCTAATTTAATTTTGTAATCAGTATGCGTAATTCTCTTGGTATCTATTTTGGAATGGAAAGCTAGGTCAGCTAATAGGAGTGTGCAGGTGTCTTTTTACAGTCAATAGCACTAATATTTGCAACCATGTATCACATTGCTATAAACAATGTTGCAAACATTGCTGCAAGATGGCTACATGCATGCTCCTAAATTCAGCCAAAGGACTCCATTTACCAAGCTGCAATAGCAGCTTCAGAGCCCCAGTATTCCAGGCTTGCTCAGAGCGAGCAACACTTTAGGTAGAGGAAAGCAATAATTTAAATCCGATTGGGATGATTGGTCGCACTCAATCAGGGGGCAGCATTGCACAATCAGAGAAGGGTAACATACTGCTGCCAGCTTGCCACAAAGCTAGACAGACAAGGTTCATGACAGCGAACTTTGTCTGCCTGGCAGCTGTTAAATAGAGCCCTATATTACTCTTTAATAAAAGATAACGAGAAGTAAGCAAATAGATAACAGAAGTAAATTGAAATGTTGCTTAAAATTTCATGCTTTATTTAATCCAATTAACTTTAATTCTGCCTTACTATCCCATTAATAAAACACGGATCGTTCCCTTCTTAATATAAGGAGTATTCAATACAAATCGGTTCAAAAAGCAACATGCTTCACAGTTCTGCTGTTTCATCAGGCTTATAAAACACTTAAAACTAATCATGTCTTTATTCATAAAAATGGCATCAAAATATTGTGAATATGTGATTTCATTAATGGGTTCATGTCATGTATGATTATCAGCAATGACCAAGAACCACTGAGTTTATGCTTACTGAAACAGGTTTACAGGTCTGCTGAAACAGTTATATCTCACAACTATAGTAAACTAATTTGAGTAGAATGCAGAGGTTAGCGTTTAGGATTGGCACCTCAGCCATGTTTTCCTGGACACTTATGAGTTATACATGCTGCAGGGTGTACAGGTAGGGACATGAATTTCAACCCTAGACAGCACACAAATAGTGACACTGAGCAGCACTATTCATGTTCCTCTATACACGCCCTGATGCTGTATAACTCATAAGTGTCCAGGAAAACATGGCTAAGGTGGCAACCCTAGTAGCGTTGCAACTTGTAGAGAAGGGAGCTTCACCTTAAAGAAAGTTTCCACCTGCCCACTTTGATAAGAAAACAGACATAACTGAAATTAGCTTCACATGAAGTTACCAAAGAATGTGAGGAAAATATTACAAACTAAATGGTACAAAATGGATTCACACTAACTGCAATCTGCTATAATGAAACATTTTTTTCTTATTTTAAGAATGATGTAAATTAAAATGTGTATAAACTTCTAGCGAAACGGTAACACTGAACTTGCAATATTTTTCTTACTTGAGTTTACCTTTTCATGGTTTTCAATAATAATTTCAACCACAATGTTTTGGAATTTGATATCCATGATGGCAGCTACTGTTTCTTCTTGAGGGCGTAAAAGAGTAGGCCCAAAAACCACTCCTAGGTTGGCAACGGTCATCAAGTTTTGTTTGTGATTAGCAGCAACACTATAATTGGGGACAAAAAAAAAAAAAAAAAGATATTAAATAATGCAAATTCATTGAATAAATTAAGATTAAAAAATCTGAGTAGCTGATAGTATAAAAACAATTTGTATATGAGAATACCACTGGAATCCCCATTTGTTATTACCTTCTAGCTACCTTCAGTAGTTAAAAGTTAAGTTCACACTCATTTTACTCAGTAAAATGGGACTAAGTGGAAAAGTACAACACAAAACAGCAGCAATAACAGCTAAAAATCAATGAAACCTGCTCTACTTTAGCTATCTGAGATTAGCTCTGTAATGAGTGTCATGAACAAACATGGACAGAAGGGCTGCTACTGCTAAAAGATTTTCAACTAACTAAGGGATAGAAAAGTCAAAATTAAACTTACATGATTCAGATAGAGCATGCAATTTTAAGACACTTTTAAATTCACGTCTATTTTCAAAAAGTGCTTTGTTCTCTTGGTATCTCTTGTAGAAAAAGAATATGCACATATCCTACACTAGTGGTAGCTAGCTGCTCATTGTCTCTTGTGATTGGCTACCTATATGTGTTTATCTAGCTGCCAATAGTGCACTACTGTTCCATCAGCAAAGGATAACAAGATAATGAAGCAAATTTGATCATAGAAGTGAAAAGTTGTTTAAAATTGTATGTTCTACTTGAATCATGAAAGAAAATATTGGGGTTTCCTGTCTCTTTAACTATTCTATTGGCCAGCTGTCAGAATGCTTGACGCTGTGATGATTTCTGTATCTACCAAATAAACACACACACCCATAACATATGTATATAATACAAATAATAAGTGAGAAATGTGATTCCCATACCAGCAATTATTGTGATAAGAAAACAACATTTATGCTTACCTGATAAATTAATTTATTTAATAAATAACCCCATAAAGTATGAAGTGGCATTCAGTGATACACAAAGAAGTAAGTAGTCCCAGAGATTCAATATTATAAAAAGTTTCCTATTCAAGTATCAGGTGCAGCTCCTCTCCAATCAGTATAGGGTTAACCATCAATCATTTGAAAAATCATGCAAAAAAGAAAGGGTGCTCTAATGATGCATTAACAACAATCAGATATAGCCTACAAATGTAAACTAGAAGCCTCCCAGCAAGCTGTCCTCTTGGTATTGCTGGCCTCTTATTTATAATAAAGCCAAACACAAAAAAGCACACTTCAATGGTGCATTAACTTATTTACAGACAATTAAAATTAGAAAGCAAATAAACACACAATGTATGTGCACTATTTAATTATTTGCCTTCCATACTAATTGTCTGTAAATAATTTAATATCATCAGAACAACCTCTCTAAGACTAAATGTTCAACAACACAAATGGAGAAACAAAGTAAATCAGGGTGAAATACTAGGGAACCAATAGGGCATCAATTTGAATAGCCAGTGGATCCAGAAACCTGTCACAAAAACAGCAGCTTGTGATCAGGCGAAAGGCAATGAGATCTATGTCTGTTAGACCAAAATGTCTCACAACTGGTGACTCACAAACCCCTCTCAGTAAGTCAGCACTTCAGCAGTCACCTCACTCTTAAAGGAGGCAAATAAATAACTGAGGATTCAGGGTAGTTGGGTAGATTTAAAGCTCGGTATGTTGGGGACAGGAGGTGTTTTCCTCCTACCAGTGGACAGGATGGTAACTTCCCACATGAAATGTCTCGTGGGCATCTGATAAAAGAAAACAATGGTAGTTCTGTACAAAGAAGCTTATTTGCTTGATAACTTCCATGGGCGGTTTATAAAAGATCTAGTGCAGTGTTTCTCAGCTCCTTTGCTCATGTACCCTTAACCCCTTCACTTCTGGCACTTTCAGAGAAGAACTTGCCCAAAAAATGCCCCCTCGTGAAAAAAAATGCCCCCCCATTTCATTCGTTCTGGAGCCGACCCTGACTACTAGTCCTGCAGAAAAAAAGTTCCTTAACCCAGACACCATAGAAATAATGGAAATCCAAACCAGAAACAAATTCTCTGTAAAGAAAGAGGTAAACGTCTGGAATTAGAAATCATGTCAGCAGACAAGATTATAATTACAATGCACTTTCTAGAAAGAACAGCTAAAGACATATTCTAGCATTAATGAGAGACAACAAAAGAAAGATTTTGCACATCTAAACAGCAAAAGACGTTTAACAAAATCTCACTGGCAGAATCAAAAGAAAATTTCCCAGAAAGACAAAGATAAAGCAACAGCCACATCAGCAAATAAATATCACTGGATTGAAAATATAACTTGCTTGCAAATAAGACCTCCTGAGGAAGGAAATAAACTTCTTAACTAAAAGGACTGTAAAGGCAGAACGATCTTCCAAAGGAATGATAGAACTTATAGCCAGAGTAAAAATGGCCCCAATTGTTTTGGTACTAGCTTCCAAAAGCTCAATAATAGAAGCTTTGAGAAGAAATAAAATGAATACCTAACAGTCTAATTTCTGGATATAATCTCAAAAACAGCAACAGGAGTAGGAAATACACCAAGGGTGTATTAAACAGTATATAACATTTAACTGGTATATCCCCATCTACTTTAGGATCATGTAATCTAAGTAAGAAGTAAGTAAGAAAGAAAGCAAAAATTTGCTTAAAAAGATAATGAATATGCTTAAAAAAAATGAAATAAAAAGATGTCAGTAAAATGATCAGAGGAAAACTCTTGATCAACACAGAAAAAACATCCGCTCTAAGGACACATCAGTCTCATAACTAGAAACATTAAGCTTAGGAGGCTTTGAACTAGAAAAAGGTACATTCTGAACTGGCCTTTTTAAGTTTAGTTGAAAGAGGCATGGCCACCATCATTTCAGCACTGTTGTTCGAATGAAGTTCATATTTTCAGGAGAAAAAGTTGTATATTCTTCCTGTAAAGAACAAACAGAAGGAGCCATAATACCCTTTGAAGCAAGAGCAGTATTAGTAATGGACAGAATGCATTAAAACACTAAAACATTTATTGCATAAGATTGCGGAAGGAAATACCTTAGTATATAACAATATCAGGGCCAGACGGGCCCATTGGGATGCTTAAAGTATTCCCAGTGGACTGCCAGGCCGCATTAGCTGGGGACAGTGGCAGTATACTCTAAGCAATGCAGCAGGTAGGGAGGTCACGCACGGATCGACCTTTGTGCGCACAGCTGCATGCCAAATAGGAGGTAATAAAGAGTGTAAGCAAATAGAGAGGCCACAGGTGGACTATGGAGCAAGTCCATCCCCTTTGGGCACAAATCACATACCAAGGCCGCTTCGCATCTTCAAGCACTAGCAACCACTTCAGCCAAGTTTAAGGTCCACTGCCTGGGCTGAATGAACTAGAAGGGGACTGGATCATCCTGTAAGAGGCTGAGCAGCTCACTGTACGCAAGGTTAAGGGCCAGGTGGCAATTGTAACTACTCAGCTGTATGAAATATATTACAGGCAAACATGGGGTGAGACGATCTAGCAATTATTTTAGGACAAATTTAGCTGTTTTCAATGTGGAATTTAATTAATTAAAATTTAGTACATCAGTGTAAATTCCTAAATCCATTAAATAGATTGATTACCTATATTGGTAAGATTATATATATATATATATATATATATATATATATATATATATATATATATATATATAATAGATATTATATAGATATATGCTGCTCAGTAACTTTGAGAAAAGCAAAACGACTACATTATTTACAATGTTTAATGTATTTTGCAGCTCCCTCTAGTGAAAACTAGAATATTTACATGATGATTACAAATATATATATTATTTTACCTTCATAAAGTATTACACCTTCCAACATAATCTATTCTAAACCAATGACTTTGAAACAGTTTGTAAGAGTAACTAGAAGTAGTTTGTTCATAAAATGGGTAGAACCTGTTATAGATGCATCTGTAAGTAGGGAAAGTATTTTGCATGTTGCTGTGAAAGGAGTTTTTTTGACTGTGGCCTATTTCTACAATAATTACTGCACCATGCTTTGATTACCCTCAGCACTTTGCCACCACTTATATGGCTAATGGGGGTAGAAAAATGCCTTCATCATAGCAAACCCTGAAGAATGTGTTTTTATAAAGTGGTACATGCCAGTTCAGAACATTTGGTAACTATGGAATATTCTGTAAAAACTGAACTGAACAAATAAACATATATCATACTCATAAATATACTTATTATTGATTTTGAAAATTGAAGAAATAACAATGGCACTATATAGGCAATCCCCACCAGTAGTATAATAATACGGTCACACTTCACTAGTTTGGTGTGTGATAATATTTGTCTGTTATTTGTTTTGTGGGTTGGTGCTCTGCATAAATAAATATGAGACATAAAATTAGTGGCTAAGAATTATCCACAAGAAGGTATGCATATAGCACTCTAATGCCCAGACTTGGAAACTGGCATTATTCCTAGGGTTAAAACATAACTTTTAATTAAATCAGTTAAAAAATTAAGTACTCCATCACAGCATTCATACTATTAAAATGTGAAAACTCTGTGTTAAGAGAAATTATAGTTTAAGAAGATGAACTTGGTCCAATATCGGTGGCCTTGTCCTTAATAATAGACACCTTCTTCTGTAATCCAATGTAACATATAGCTAATCAGTTGGTCTTTGAATGAATATACATAAACTAACTTCTAATTAGTTTAAATTAGCACGGTCATTACACTCGATAATCAAAGTGCTTAGTCTAGATATGTGAAATCAAATTCTCCACACGTGTTTCTAAGGGTTAAATACCAGAGTATTGGAGATTTACATATATTTCAGGCTATCTAAATAGGCAGCCTATATGGGAATGGGGAGTAGGCGGGGGTTCATAGATCAGTAAATAATTGGAGAATATGTGATGTTTGGTAAGGTTGTGGCCAGTATATAAATCACTAATAGCTGTACTCTGATGAGTATATAAGTGAATCTTACTGAGATTCTATCACCGCATCAAGATTATGAGTTTAACTACATGCTCCTAATGTCTTTATGTGAGGTTCCTGTGTATCTGATACTGATTATACTGTTGGTCTTTATATATAGACCCTTGATACTTTTATGTCAGGACAAAACTTAGATAACACCACATCTGAGTAGAGTCTATCTTTATATACATACTAATGTTAATTGCGCCTGCATAGACTGGATATTAGAAGGGCAAATGGTTCACTTTTGTGTCCTTGATTCATTGGGGTAAAAATGTTGTGCGTTGTGCTTAGACATGTGTGCTATTACTGTGGGTTATCCTAAAGAGCGAGCTAGAACCGGACATGAATGAGTTGGTATTGGAATTACACTATATGACGCTTGTATTGCGTTATCCTAAAGAGCAAACTTAAACAGGACAAGAATAAGTTGGTATTAGTATCTATATGACACTTATATTGTGCCCTGTATACTAGTTGTCAATTCTATTAGTTTGAAACATTACTGATGTAAATCAGTTAACTGTCTCGAGTCTCGATCGGTTCACTCCCTGTGTATCTCGGGCTGTCAGTCTAGCAAGTGTGGTCGGTTCTGTCTTTTTAATGAGGTGGTCGATGTATAACAGTATCCTACCAACTACAGTCCCTACCTTGGTATAGATAACCTGTGAGATATCACGTTGTCTCTTGTGTCAATACTAATTATAAGTTTACCATCGTATTATTATGCTGACTGTAGTTTATTAATCACTGGTTAAATCTTATTGCGATCATGACAATTATGTTATATTGTCAGATCGATTGAATGAGTACCCATATTAATGTGAACTTAATGCTGAGCGTTATGCTGTTGCACGATTCACTATTAGTGAATATTAATATAATAGCCACCCTGTCTGGAGTCAGTTAGACATTGCGGTTAACACCGTAACAATTGTAACAATAGCACTTCTTGTAGCTCATCACGCCTACTGAGTCTCCCTATTGGTTAGACAAGTGTGTGACACTATTAGTCTTATATTCAAATGACTGGTCAGCTGCTGCTTGGCCCTTTCTAGACTCACTGATTGTTGCTTAAAAATAATGTTACGGCTTATTATTTATGTTGCCCCATAAATGTTTATGTTGGGTCTTTTGCTGTTGTTGCTATGTTAGTGTCTGCGTACGCAGTTATTTGTTATGGGCAGGTGTCTCTGTATGTGTTAAAGGATATATTTAATGTCACCTTTGCAAAATTCACAAGAATTGCATGCAGTGTCAAATATTTAATTGTGACAGAAAAGTCGCTCTTCATCTGCTGCACCTCTCTGCCAATCCCTTGACTGGCTCCCTGTAGCATTCAGGATTAAACGCAAAATTCTGACATACAACGCCCTCAACTGCACTGCTCCCCCTATATCTCAGACCTCCTCCTCTCCTCTCTTGTTACCTCCTCACATTCCCGTCCACAAGATTTCTCCAGACTGGCTCCCATTTTGTGGAACTCTCTGCCTTGCTTCACAAGATTCTCTCTAGTTTTGAAAGTTTCATGTGCTCCCTAAAGACTCTACTGTTCAGGGATGCATACAACCTACACTAACCTTCCCTAATCCCAGTTAATTTCCTCCTTTGTTATCCCCTTGAACCCCCTTAGCATGTAAGCCTATGAGCCCAGCTGTTTGCAGATCACCCTCATAAGAGATGGCTACAACAGTGCTACTCACGGCAGGGCCATCTACCCATTAGATCCCAATAAATGTTACCTTGAATACCAAGCCTATTTTTATAGCACTGTGGAATCTGCTGGTGATCTACAAATAAATGATAATAATAAAAATAATAATGAAATATGAGAAAGTATATAGAATATAATGTATTTATAGACTATTTAAAGACACATGAACCCCAAAATAATCATTTTATGATTCAGTTAGAACAAATGTGCTTTATTATGTTGGTATCCTTTTTTTGAAGGGGCAGCAAAGCACTACTGGGAGCTAGCTGAACACATTTGGGTGAGTCAATGACAAGAGGCATAAGTGTGTACCCACCAATCAGCACCTAGTTCCCAGTATTGCATTGCTGCTCCTGAGCCTACCTAGGTATGCTTTTCAACAAAGGATACCACAAGATTGAAGACAATTAGATAAGAGAGTTAAATTGGAAAACTATTTAAAAATACATGCTTTGTCTACACGCTGTCTTTTGTTTTGTCTTCTTATTTTTTAAACTGGGAGAAAACCAGTTTCAAGCAACATCATGTTTGCAAATATTATCTCAACATATGCCAAGAAATTCAATGTTGCATCAAGCATTTTCTCTTCCAGTGTAACAATGCAAAACAGAATACATGTTATTCAAATAAAAACACTTTTAAATTGTGCTTAAAGGGATAGTAAACACAAAATATTTATTTCATGATTCGAACAGAGCATGCAATTTTAAGCAACTTTCTAATAATTTATTCCGATTATCAATTTTTCTTCGTTCTATTGGTATCTTTATTTGAAAAGGCAGGAATGAAAGCTTTGGAGCCGGCCCATTTTTTGTTCAGTATCATGGATAGGGCTTGCTGATTGCCATCCAATCAGCAAGCACAACCCAGGTTAAAATGGGCCGGCTCCAGCTTCAATTCCTGCTTTTTCAAATAAAGATAGCAAAAGAACGAAGAAAAATTCATTATAGAAGTAAATTAGAAAGCTGCTTAAAATTGCATGCTCTATCCAAATCACGAAAGAAAGAAAAAAATTGGCTTCAGTATCCCTTTAAGGATGGAACAGTATCTAAAATATAAAAAGCTATTTTTTTTTCATTGTGCAATTTAAGTATATTTGCAATAGATTTGTTCTCATTTTGCTGCAGTGAATTCTAATTAATAAACAATAACTTTTATATTTTATACTGTTGATGGCCCTCAGGAAGTATTGGTGCTGGCCAGCTACAATTTAATGAGGTGGTGCTGTTGCTAAGGCGATGCAGATCACCTCTCTCGTATCCTCTGAGCTATACATATTAAGGTCACAAAGTATTTTCTTGTAAGTTTTATTTCCTAGACCATGTACCATTAAGTAGCCATCCTTTAAATGGTGTCTGTTGTCTAGTCACATCACACTGTGAGACAGAGTGACACACTGTTCTGAGCAGAGCCGCCACTAGAAATTTTGGGGCCCCTGACTCAACCATTGATCAGGGCCCCCCCCCCTCCTTTGACATGTGCAATTTTTGACCATACACACACACAGACACACTCATACACTGAAACACACACACACACACTCACACATAAGGATTTACATATAGACACTCTAGCAGACACGCAAAGAAACCCAAACAGACACTTAGCACTTGTTTACATTGAACTGACAAGTAATGAGGTAAACTACAGTTTTGTAAAAAAAGGAGATTTAGAAAACAAAATATGGAGTTCTGATTATCTTTTTGTAAAGGAAGATGACAACTAAATTATGACAACAGCATGCAGTGGCTGAAAGGAAGGTCCCTGAACTGCCTAAACAATAATTTAAAGGTTAAATGGTGGAGTGGTTACTTCCGGAAAGGTCTTGTTAGTCTCAAAGTCTGTAGAAAGATGTGAATAACTAGTAGTAAGGTCAAAATGTCCTAAAAAGGAACAGACAATGGACACACACACACAAACTCAAACTTGCACATACACCCAAGGAAACACTGACAGAGACAGCCTCAGAAAACACACAAAGACATATACACACATACACACACAGAGACACCCACAGAAAACACACAAAGACATACACACACACAGAAAGACATACATACACACACCCTCACTGAGACATCCACAGAAAACACAGACATACATACATACACACAAACACCCTCACAGAAACACCCATAGAAAAAGCTCAAAGACATATGCACACACCCTCACAGACATCCACAGAAAATGCACAAAGACATACACACCCACCCTCACTGAGAGACCCACAGATAAAAAATACATACACATAGAGACACAAACCAAAGCACAAAGACATAAACACATACACCCACAGAAACACTCACAGGAGGAAACATTTATGCACCTTGCATCCCCTAAATCAACAGTGTGTGACATGCATGATAAAAAAAAATGCAGAAATTAAGAGATCACTTTTTAAAGAATCATATTTGTAAATGTGCAAACAAAAATAATTCTGTGAATTCAAAATTGTACATGAGCTGGGTAGATGGCTAGATGAAGAAAAGTACCTTTAAAAGGTTGACATATGTTTGTTTGTTTTTTTCCCATTTTCCCCAACCAAGAGCACCACTTCAAATATAGTGTACAAATTTTCCCATCTGTCAGCTGTACTTATGGATTTTGAAAATGCTGTACTCTATATGGTCTTGGTGGGACCATAAGCTGTGGTACTCATACCATTAGATCTGGTTAAATGCAGGATTTAGGCTTGTTGGTATGTATTTCAAAACTAAGTCAGCTGTAGTGTAAACTGAACAGTTTTAAGTTAACCTGTCTCATTTCAAACACTGAGCAATCTTAGTCAGAGTATAAAATTTTATGCAGATGTAAAAATCTTAGATAAAATGCCTCCTTGCATCTGGAAAGTCCTTGCATAAAGGGGCAGTAAACTGGAATGTTATATATATATATATATATATATAAAATGCATATCTGCCAAAAGGGCATCCACCATTAAATATAAATATAGAATTTCTACAGCATTGTCAAATAATCATAAATACACTGCTGTTAAAAAAAAAAAATGTTTTTATGGACCCCTGGCCCCACCATACAACTACTACCACACTGAAGTTACAATCCAAAATTGCACAAAGAAATAAAAAACATTTGCTAAGTAAGTCCTACCTCCTCTTCAAATGAAAGTGATCTGCCGTCTGACTCAGGCACACACTGTACAAAGTGCCAAGTCTGTCTCACACTGAGCATAGTGGTTTAGTGCAAACTAAGAAATCCTCTCAAATGCTAATACTTTACTACTTGTAATAACATTTCCCATGATCAATTAGCACTCTGCTGTAGTACCCACTGGTGGCTGCCAAAATTAAAAAAAAAAAAAAAAAAAATTTTTTTTTTTTTTTTTTTTTTTTAGTTCTTGCCTCATGGGGCCCCCCTGGCTCATTGGGCCCCTGACAGGAGTCACCCCTGTCACCCCCTGATGGCGGCCCTGGTTCTGAGTGTCTTCTCCAGATAACACTATGAATAAATATTTTAACACCGTGAAAGGGAGTCAAGAATGAAATTGGGTTGTAGGTGCCTTTATAACAACAGTCTCATCTGGCATTTTTTTATTACTACAAACCAATATAATTTATTTCTGAAAACAAATATTGGTGTAAGGAGTATCCCAGTAATCTCCTTGAGAAAAATGGGCATGTGCATTCTACAGACTCAACGGAAAATAAGGCTGGTATTCACATTTTTCCAGGGATGCTTTTTGTTCCCAGTCCGGCCCTGAACAATATAAATATACTGGTAGTAAAAATGTTCAAATGACCCAGCTTCAAAGACAGATTTAGGGACAGAGTAACTCCATAACTGCAAAAAAATAAAATAATAATAATAAAGTTAAATGCAGAAAACAAAGTTAAATGATAATATCCCCATTAAAAGAGATCTTGAAGAAAGGGAGACACTTACCCCTTATAAAAAAAAACTCTTAAAAACTTTTTTTGAATTTGAAAAATCACTAATACAAGACAAGTGCATCTTGCATCTAGACAGCACACTTGTAAAGGGATGTCATAAATAATAGAAAGCACACTATCGACGTCTGTCAAAAAATGGACGCACCTGGAAAAAACAGAATTTATGTTTACCTGATAAATTACTTTCTCCAACGGTGTGTCCGGTCCACGGCGTCATCCTTACTTGTGGGATATTCTCTTCCCCAACAGGAAATGGCAAAGAGCCCAGCAAAGCTGGTCACATGATCCCTCCTAGGCTCCGCCTACCCCAGTCATTCGACCGACGTTAAGGAGGAATATTTGCATAGGAGAAACCATATGTTACCGTGGTGACTGTAGTTAAAGAAAATAAATTATCAGACCTGATTAAAAAAACCAGGGCGGGCCGTGGACCGGACACACCGTTGGAGAAAGTAATTTATCAGGTAAACATAAATTCTGTTTTCTCCAACATAGGTGTGTCCGGTCCACGGCGTCATCCTTACTTGTGGGAACCAATACCAAAGCTTTAGGACACGGATGAAGGGAGGGAGCAAATCAGGTCACCTAAATGGAAGGCACCACGGCTTGCAAAACCTTTCTCCCAAAAATAGCCTCAGAAGAAGCAAAAGTATCAAATTTGTAAAATTTAGAAAAAGTGTGCAGTGAAGACCAAGTCGCTGCCTTACATATCTGATCAACAGAAGCCTCGTTCTTGAAGGCCCATGTGGAAGCCACAGCCCTAGTGGAGTGAGCTGTGATTCTTTCAGGAGGCTGCCGTCCGGCAGTCTCATAAGCCAATCGGATAATGCTTTTAATCCAGAAGGAGAGAGAGGTAGAAGTTGCTTTTTGACCTCTCCGTTTACCAGAATAAACAACAAACAAAGACAAAGTTTGTCTGAAATCCTTAGTAGCTGCTAAGTAAAATTTGAGAGCACGAACTACATCCAAGTTGTGCAACAAACGTTCCTTCTTTGAAACTGGATTAGGACACAAAGAAGGCACAACTATCTCCTGGTTAATGTTTTTGTTAGAAACAACTTTTGGAAGAAAACCAGGTTTAGTACGCAAAACCACCTTATCTGCATGGAACACCAGATAAGGAGAAGAACACTGCAGAGCAGATAATTCTGAAACTCTTCTAGCAGAAGAAATTGCAACCAAAAACAAAACTTTCCAAGATAATAACTTAATATCAACGGAATGTAAGGGTTCAAACGGAACCCCCTGAAGAACTGAAAGAACTAGGTTGAGACTCCAAGGAGGAGTCAAAATTTTGTAAACAGGCTTGATTCTAACCAGAGCCTGAACAAAGGCTAGAACATCTGGCACAGCTGCCAGCTTTTTGTGAAGTAACACAGACAAGGCAGAAATCTGTCCCATCAAGGAACTTGCAGATAATCCTTTTTCCAATCCTTTTGAAGGAAGGATAGACTCTTAGGAATCTTAACCTTGTCCCAAGGGAATCCTGCAGATTCACACCAACAGATATACCAAATTATGTGGTAATTTTTCTGGTTACAGGCTTTCAGGCCTGAACAAGAGTATTAATAACAGAATCTGAGAACCCTCGCTTTGATAAGATCAAGCGTTCAATCTCCAAGCAGTCAGCTGGAGTGGGTCGAACGGACCTAGAACAAGAAGGTCTCGTCTCAAAGGTAGCTTCCATGGTGGAGCCGATGACATATTCACCAGATCTGCATACCAAGTCCTGCGTGGCCACGCAGGAGCTATCAAAATCACCGACGCCCTCTCCTGATTGATCCTGGCTACCAGCCTGGGGATGAGAGGAAACGGCGGGAACACATAAGCTAGTTTGAAGGTCCAAGGTGCTACTAGTGCATCCACTAGAGCCGCCTTGGGATCCCTGGATCTGTACCCGTAGTAAGGAACTCTGAAGTTCTGACGAGAGGCCATCAGATCCATGTCTGGAATGCCCCACGGTTGAGTGACTTGGGCAAAGATTTCCGGATGGAGTTCCCACTCCCCCGGATGCAATGTCTGACGACTCGGAAAATCCGCTTCCCAATTTTCCACTCCTGGGATGTGGATAGCAGACAGGTGGCAGGAGTGAGACTCCGCCCATAGAATGATTTTGGTCACTTCTTCCATCGCTAGGGAACTCCTTGTTCCCCCCTGATGGTTGATGTATGAACTTGGCCCTCGCTAGCTGAGGCCAAGCTTTGAGAGCATTGAATATCGCTCTCAGTTCCAGAATATTTATCGGTAGAAGAGATTCTACCCGAGACCAAAGACCCTGAGCTTTCAGGGATCCCCAGACCGCGCCCCAGCCCATCAGACTGGCGTCGGTCGTGACAATGACCCACTCTGGTCTGCGGAAGGTCATCCCTTGTGACAGGTTGTCCAGGGACAGCCACCAACGGAATGAGTCTCTGGTCCTCTGATTTACTTGTATCTTCGGAGACAAGTCTGAATAGTCCCCATTCCACTGACTGAGCATGAACAGTTGTAATGGTCTTAGATGAATGCGCACAAAAGGAACTATGTCCATTGCCGCTACCATCAAACCTATCACTTCCATGCACTGCGCTATGGAAGGAAGAGGAACGGAATGAAGTATCCGACAAGAGTCTAGAAGTTTTGTTTTTCTGGCTTCTGTCAGAAAAATCCTCATTTCTAAGGAGTCTATTATAGTTCCCAAGAAGGGAACCCTCGTTGACGGAGATAGAGAACTCTTTTCCACGTTCACTTTCCATCCGTGAGATCTGAGAAAGGCCAGGACAATGTCCGTGTGAGCCTTTACTTGAGGAAGGGACGACGCTCGAATCAGAATGTCGTCCAAGTAAGGTACTACAGCAATGCCCCTTGGTCTTAGCACCGCCAGAAGGGACCCTAGTACCTATGAGAAAATCCTAGGAGCAGTGGCTAATCCGAAAGAAAACGCCACGAACTGGAAATGCTTGTCCAGGAATTCAAACCTTAGGAACCGATGATGTTCCTTGTGGATAGGAATATGTAGATACGCATCCTTGAAATCCACCTTGGTCATGAATTGACCTTCCTGGATGGAAGGAAGAAGTGTTCGAATGGTTTCCATCTTGAACGATGGAACCTTGAGAAACTTGTTCAAGATCTTGAGATCTAAGATTGGTCTGAACGTTCCCTCTTTTTTGGGAACTATGAACAGATTGGAGTAGAACCCCATCCCTTGTTCTCCTAATGGAACAGGATGAATCACTCCCATTTTTAGCAGGTCTTCTACCCAATGTAAGAATGCCTGTCTTCTTATGTGGTCTGAAGACAACTGAGACCTGTGGAACCTCCCCCTTGGAGGAAGCCCCTTGAACTCCAGAGAATAACCTTGGGAGACTATTTCTAGCGCCCAAGGATCCAGAACATCTCTTGCCCCAGCCTGAGCGAAGAGAGAGAGTCTGCCCCCCACCAGATCCGGTCCCGGATCGGGGGCCCGCATTTCATGCTGTCTTGGTAGCAGTGGCAGGTTTCCTGGCCTGCTTTCCTTTGTTCCAGCCTTGCATAGGTCTCCAGGCTGGATTGGCTTGAGAAGTATTACCTTCCTGCTTAGAGGACGTAACTTAGGTTTATTTTTGGTCTTGAAAAGACCTATCCTGAGGAAGGGCGTGGCCCTTGCCCCCAGTGATATCAGAGATAATCTCTTTCAAGTCAGGGCCAAAGAGTGTTTTCCCCTTGAAAGGAATGTCAAGCAATTTGTTCTTGGAAGACGCATCCGCTGCCCAAGATTTTAACCAAAGCGCTCTGCGCCACAATAGCAAACCCAGAATTTTTTCGCCGCTAACCTAGCCAATTGCAAGGTGGCGTCTAGGGTGAAAGAATTAGCCAATTTAAGAGCACGAATTCTGTCCATAATCTCCTCATAAGAAGAAGAATTACTAATAATCGCCTTTCCTAGCTCATCAAACTAGAAACACGCGGCTGCAGTGACAGGGACAATGCATGCAATTGGTTGTAGAAGGGAACCTTGCTGAACAAACATCTTTAGCAGACCTTCTAATTTTTTATCCATAGGATCTTGGAAAGCACAACTATCTTCTATGGGTATAGTGGCGCGCTTGTGTAGAGTAGAAACCGCCCCCTCGACCTTGGGGACTGTCTGCCATCAGTCCTTTCTGGGGTCGACTATAGGAAAACAATTTTATAAATATGGGGGGAGGTACTAAAGGTATACCGGGCCTGTCCCATTCTTTACTAACAATGTACGCCACCCGCTTGGATATAGGAAAAGCTTCGGGGGGCCCCGGGGCCTCTAAGAACTTTTCCATTTTACATAGTGGTTCTGGAATGACCAGATAATCACAATCATCCAAATTGGATAACACCTCCTTAAGCAGAGCGCGGAGATGTTCCAACTTAAATTTAAAAGTAATCACATCAGGTTCAGCTTGTTGAGAAATGTTTCCTGAATCTGAAATTTCTCCCTCAGACAAAACCTCCCTGGCCCCCTCAGACTGGTGTAGGGGCCCTTCAGAAACCATATCATCAGCGTTCTCATGCTCTACAGAATTTTCTAAAACAGAGCAGTCGCGCTTTCGCTGATAAGTGGGCATATTGGCTAAAATGTTTTTGATAGAATTATCCATTACAGCCGTTAAATGTTGCATAGTAAGGAGTATTGGCGCACTAGATGTACTAGGGGCCTCCTGTATGGGCAAGACTGGTGTAGACGAAGGAGGGGATGATGCAGTACCATGCTTACTCCCCTCACTTGAGGAATCATCTTGGGCATCATTTTTACTAAATTTTTTTATGACATAAAATACATATAGTTAAATGAGAAGGAACCTTGGTTTCCCCACAGTCAGAACACAATCTATCTGGTAGTTCAGACATGTTAAACAGGCATAAACTTGATAACAAAGCACAAAAAACGTTTTAAAATAAAACCGTTACTGTCACTTTAAATTTTAAACTAAACACACTTTATTACTGCAATTGCGAAAAAGTATGAAGGAATTGTTCAAAATTCACCAAAATTTCACCACAGTGTCTTAAAGCCTTAAAAGTATTGCACACCAAATTTGGAAGCTTTAACCCTTAAAATAACGGAACCGGAGCCGTTTTTATATTTAACCCCTTTACAGTCCCTGGAATCTGCTTTGCTGAGACCCAACCAAGCCCAAAGGGGAATACGATACCAAATGATGCCTTCAGAAAGACTTTTCTATGTATCAGAGCTCCACACACATGCAGCTGCATGCCATGCTGTCCTCAAAAACAAGTGCGCCATACCGGCGCGAAAATGAGGCTCTGACTATGATTAGGGAAAGCCCCTAAAGAA
Organism: Bombina bombina; assembly: GCF_027579735.1. Lineage (NCBI taxonomy): Eukaryota > Metazoa > Chordata > Amphibia > Anura > Bombinatoridae > Bombina > Bombina bombina. Next base: position 423,092,432 of record NC_069504.1, read on the forward strand.
TAAGGTGTCAAAAACAGTGCCTGCCGATATAATCATATCAAAATACCCAGAATAAATGATTCCTCAAGGCTAAATATGTGTTAATAATGAATCGATTTAGCCCAGAAAAAGTCTACAGTCTTAATAAGCCCTTGTGAAGCCCTTATTTACTATCTTAATAAACATGGCTTACCGGATCCCATAGGGAAAATGACAGCTTCCAGCATTACATCGTCTTGTTAGAATGTGTCATACCTCAAGCAGTAAGAGACTGCACACTGTTCCCCCAACTGAAGTTAATTGCTCTCAACAGTCCTGTGTGGAACAGCCATGGATTTTAGTTACGGTGCTAAAATCATTTTCCTCATACAAACAGAAATCTTCATCTCTTTTCTGTTTCTGAGTAAATAGTACATACCAGCACTATTTTAAAATAACAAACTCTTGATTGAATAATAAAAACTACAGTTAAACACTAAAAAACTCTAAGCCATCTCCGTGGAGATGTTGCCTGTACAACGGCAAAGAGAATGACTGGGGTAGGCGGAGCCTAGGAGGGATCATGTGACCAGCTTTGCTGGGCTCTTTGCCATTTCCTGTTGGGGAAGAGAATATCCCACAAGTAAGGATGACGCCGTGGACCGGACACACCTATGTTGGAGAAAACTAATGTGCATCAAAATACACGCATGAAAATGCTGAAACGTCAAAAAATTTATGCGAATAAAAATAAACATATTAACACTTTAAAAGGGGAAATATTAAATAACTGCCCCACGCTATGTATATATATATATATATATATATATATATATATATATATAAAACAATTTATATATAGTGATAACCAAAAAGGCTTATTGAGGGCCAAATAAAAAAAAATATATAGTACTTACCCAAAGGCACTCTTCTGCCACTGGAGGAAACCAGTAGGAAGCAAAGACTAGCATAGGAACTAGAATAGGATTACATCGACAAACCTACAGACAGAGGGGCAAAGGACAAGTCCCTGTGACCCCCATGGCAAGGCTTGTGAGTAAATCCCCACTGGTGAAATATAAATCACTTCCGATACTCCAAATGCATCCCTATGACAAACACTGTACTATGAGGGGAGACGGGCCTCAACTCGATCTGAGAACCCCTATCACTGAAGAATCAAATGCACATCTGCATTCTTCGACCACCTCCAGCAGAGGCAAAGACAAGTCTGAGGTACTGGTGAGTTCTTGGGGTTTGGGAATCATTGCCTCCTCCTGTTGGTAGGGAAGAGTAATTCCCAGGAATAATGGATCATGAATTTTCACCGCCTGTACGAAAGAAAGGGCAAATGAATTTGAATGCCCATGATTTTGGAATAGGATGTCCAACAAACTCATATAGGTGTGATGGTCAGTTCTCCACATACTTTTTGCAACATAATGTATATTAAATTATTTTTTCAGTTTTAGTTCATCAAGATGGATTCACTTAATCTATGCTTATATTGCACAGTGGAATATTGTGATACTAGATACAAAATCATCATCACAACAACATATAAAATACAAAAATATTTTCTGCAATAAGGCACAAAAGTAAATTAAATGCACAATGATATATTTTAAAGCACATTTAAATATGTTTCCGCAAATCATAAGTGCTGGTCATGCACAAGGGAACTCAAGAAAACATCTGTGTTATTTAAACTATCCTGTTATGCATTTCAAATGCTACATTATGTCCCTTTTTACTATATGGTTCACAATTAATATCAGATATCTTTACACATAAGAAGGACAACGTGTATGTGGACACAATATTGAAAGCATATAAATATAGTCTGTTTATAAATGTCTTTCAAATCACCTTTAAGAAAATGACTACATCTTCCTAAAAGTAAATGTTCAAGGACACCCATTCATAGGAAGATTTAAATGAAGCTTATAAATGGTCTCTGTTTTTCCGTCTCAAAATATTTGTTTATAAAAGACATTCATCAAACAGGTACATTACCTACATAAAGCCACCAATTGTTAAATGGTTGGCAGTAAGTTCATAAAAAATATCAAAAAGTATCTATAGCTAAACAAAAAGATGATTATGAGTGTGTAGCACAGAAGTGCCAGATGGAACAGGGCAGGGAAGCTGAAACTATAAACAGAAGCCATTACAGATCACACTGCAGTATTATCTAATACGGCTATAGAGCTTGCAGATATACACTTCTCATTTTTTATTGTTGGAATTGCATAACTATTTTTACAACATTTATTTTAAAAAAAATATATACCATATGCTTAGTAGAAAAAATATGAAGTTAGTTATAAACCGAGAGCTGACTTTATTAGGAAGCACAGTAGGCAGCTGTAATGTGCCAGTCTGGCTGCCCATGTGGTTCCAGCCGGCATTACTCTCCCCCTTGTCTAATGCAAATCTGTAACCCTGAGCACCAGAGATCTAAATAAAAGTAATGCAACTAAACTGCAAACTATATGCTAAATTCACTTACAAAATAATAATAAAAAAGTAAAGTCAAAATTAAACTTTAAAGGGACATGAAACCCCAAATGTTTGTTTTTTTTGTGTGTGTGTGATTCAGATAGAGACACTTTTCTAATGTAATTCTATTATCAAATTTGCTTTGTTCTCATTGTATCCTTTGTTTAAGGGATACCTAGGTAGGTAGCGTTCACATGTGAAGCACTTCATGGCAGGGAAAAAGTGCTGACATCTAGTGCTCTTGCAAAGGAATATCATTCTTGTAAAACTGCTGCCATATAGTGTTACAGAAACGTGCCCACTCCTGAGCTTACTACCCTGCTTTTCAACAAAGGATACAGAAAGAACAACAAAAAATGTTAGTAGAAGTAAATTGGAAAGTTTTTTTTTAAATGACACGTTTTATCTGAATCATGAAAGTAAAGATGTGGGTTTCATGTCCCTTAAGCAATCCAAAGCCATAAAAAGTTTCTGATGATTAATAATAAATAAATCAGTGTTAGCAATATTAGTTATATTAGATGTCACTTCTCACTGCTTTCTTTCTGGTTGACAAAAAACATAAATTATGCTTACCTGATAATTGCATTTCCTTCTGTATCAGGAGAGTCCATGGCATCATTCGTTACTGTTGGGAAAATACTGAACCTGGCCACCAGGAGGAGGCAAAGACACCCCAGCCAAAAGCTTAAAGGATACTCAAGTCAAAATGAAACTTCATGATTCAGATACAGCATGCAATTTTAAACAACTTTCCAATTTACTTCCATTAACACAATGTGCACAGTCTTTTTATATTTACACTTTTTGAGTCACCAACTCCTACTGAGCATGTGCAAGAATTCACAGCATATACGTATATGCATTTGTGATTAGCTGATGGCTGTCACATGATACAGGGGGAGTGGAAATAGACATAACTTTGCAATTTATTTAACAAAAATCTACTACTCATTTGAAGTTCAGACTAAGTGCTATTGCATTGTCTTCTTATCATGCATTTGTTGATTATGCAAATCTACAGTATTGACTGGACTCCCCTTACTTCCCTCATATCCCAGTCATTCTGCCAAGGGAACAAGGCACAATAAAATAAATATCAGGGTATAAATGGTGCCAGAAGAGAAAACAAATTTTGGTCCGCCCATCGGAGTATACGGGCAGGGGCCATGGACTCTACTCATACAGAAGGAAATTATCAGATAAGCATAATTTATGTTTTCCTTTTTAATATGAGGAGAGTTCACAACATCATTCCTTACTGTTGGGAAAACTATACCCAAGCTCTAGAGGACACTGAATAACGGGAGGGGTAAAAGAAAAGACGGACCCTAATCTGAGGGCACCACAGCCTGCAAAACCTTTCTCCCAAAAGCTGCTTCAGCCGAAGCAAAAACATAAAATTTATAGAATTTTTAATAAGTATGTAAGGAGGACCAGGCAGCTGCCTTATAATACTGATCCATAGAGACCTCTTTCTTAAAGGCCCAAGAGGAAGCCACCACTCTAGTGGAATGAGCGTTATCCTCTGAGGATGTCCAAGTCCTGCTTACTCATAAGCTAAGCGTATAACACTCCTTAACCAAAAAGATAAGGAAGTCGAAGAGGCCTTCAGACCCTTCCGCTTCCCAGAGTAGATAACAAACAAGGAAGAAGTTTGTCTAAAATCCTTAGTAGCTTGAAGATAAAACTTCAAAGCTCGAACCACATCCAGATTATGAAGTAAACGTTCCTTCGAAGAAGGAAGATTAGGACATAAGGAAGGAACCACAATCTCCTGATTGATGTTACGATCAGACACCACGTTAGGAAGAAAACCCAAGCGGGTAAGTAGAACAGCCTTATCAGTGTAGAACACCAGATAAGGAGGCTCAGATTGCAAGGCAGCCATTTCAGAAACTCTGCGTGCAGACGCAATAGCCAATAGAAAAGGACCTTCCAGGACAATAATTTAATGTCAACCGAATGCATAGGCTCACACGGAGCCCATTGCAAAAACTTAAGAACAAGATTCAAACTCCAAGGTGGAGCGTTAGTTCTAAACAAAGGTCTGATCCTGATTCAGAGGGGGGTAGTTATCAAGCCGTCAACTTCAAATACGCTGGAATTCCGCAGCGTATTTGTGGCGAGGCTGATTCGCCTTAGTTATCAAAGGCTACAGACCGGCAAAGGTAGAATTTTTGTGACGTAAACTTCGATCCGCCGGACTCAGTCCGACACAGATCGATTCTTACGTCACTCCAGATGTTCCGCACACAAGTGCGGCACAATCTGACTACTTTTGCTAGTTATCAAAAAACTAGTAGGTACGCTCGGCACTTTTACGGCCCAGCGTACCTGGTTTTCAATCCGCCACCCTGGAGGCGGCAGATCCCATAGGAATCAATGGGAGTCTGACCATAGCGAAAGTACAAGTTCGCTGCTGCCAGACATCCCATTGATTTCTATGGAAGCTCTCTACACCTAACACCCTAACATGTACCCCGAGTCTAAACACCTCTAATCTGTCCCCCCCTACACCGCCGCAACTAAATAAAGTTATTACCCCCTAAACCGCCGCTCCCGGAGCCCACCCCAAGCTACTCTATACATATTAACCCCTAAACCGCCGCTCCCTGACCCTGCCGCAACCTATATTAAATTTATTAACCACTATCCTGCCCCCCCTACACCGTCGCCACCTATAATAAATTTATTAACCCCTATCCTGCCCCCCACTACACCGCCGCCACTGTAATAAAATTATTAACCCCTAAACCTAAGTCTAACATTAACCCTAACACCCCCCTAACTTAAATATTAATTAAATAAATCTAAATAATATTTCTATTATGAACTAAGTTAATCCTATTTAAAACTAAATACTTACCTATAAAATAAACCCTAATATAGCTACAATATAAATAATAATTTATTATGGAATCAGCCAATCAGATTCAAGTTCAATCCGATTGGCTGATCCAATCAGCCAATCAGATTGAGCTCGCATTCTATTGGCTGATCGGAACAGCCAATAGAATGCAAACTCAATCTGATTGGCTGATTGGATCAGCCAATCGGATTGAATTGAATCTGATTGGCTGATTCCATCAGCCAATCAGAATTTTCCTACCTTAATTCCGATTGGCTGATACAATCCTATCAGCCAATCGGAATTGAAGGGACGCCATCTTGGATGACGTCCCTTAAAGGAGCCTTCATTCGTCGGTAGTCCGTCGGGAAAGAAGGATGTTCCGCGTCGGCGGGATGAAGATTCAAGACCCGGCTTCGAAGATGACCTCGCCCGGATAGAAGACTTCTTCAGCGCCTCTTGGAAGATGACCTCGCCCGGATGGAAGATTTCTTCAGCGCCGCTTGGAGGATCACTTCATCGGATGGAAGATTTCTTCAGCGCCCCTTGGATGATCACTTCTGCCGGTCCAGATGTCCTCTTCAGTTCCATCGGTGGCTCGGCTGAGTGAAGACGACTAAAGGTAGGATGATCTTCAGGGGATTAGTGTTAGGTTATTTTAAGGGGGGTTTGGGTTAGATTAGGGGTATGTGGTGGTGGGTTTTAATGTTGGGGGGGGGTTGTATTTTTCTTTTACAGGCAAAAGAGCTGAACTCTTTGGGGCATGCCCCCACAAAAGGCCCTTTTAAGGGCTGGTAAGGTAAAAGAGCTTTGAACTTTTTTAATGTAGAATAGGGTAGGGCATTTTTTTATTTTGGGGGGGTTTGTTATTTTATTAGGGGGCTTAGATTAGGTGTAAGTAGCTTAAAATTGTTGTAATATTTTTTTAAATGTTTGTAACTTGTTTTTTTTATTTTTTGTAACTTAGCTTTTTTTATTTTTTGTACTTTAGTTAGTTAGTTTATGTAATTGTATTTAATTGTAGTTATTTGTAGGTGGTTTATTTAATTTATTTAATGATAGTGTAGTGTTAGGTTTAAGTGTAACTTAGGTTAGGATTTATTTTACAGGTAATTTTGTATTTCTTTTAGCTAGGTAGTTATTAAATAGTTAATAACTATTTAATAACTATTCTAACTAGCTAAAATAAATACAAAGTTACCTGTAAAATAAATATAAATCCTAAGATAGCTACAATGTAATTATTAATTACATTGTAGCTATCTTAGAGTTTATTTTACAGGTAAGTATTTAGTTTTAAATAGGAATAATTTATTAAAGTATAGTGTAGTGTTAGGTGTAATTGTAACTTAGGTTAGTTTTTATTTTACAGGTAAATTTCTCTTTATTTTAGCTAGGTAAGCTATTAAATAGTTAATAACTATTTAATAGCTATTGTACCTAGTTAAAATAAATTGAAAGGTGCCTGTAAAATAAAAATAAATCCTAAGATAGCTACAATATAATTATTATTTATATTGTAGCTATATTAGGGTTTATTTTACAGGTAAGTATTTAGTTTTAAATAGGATTAACTTAGTTAATAATAGAAATATTATTTAGATTTATTTAATTAATATTTAAGTTAGGGGGTGTTAGGGTTAGTGTTAGACTTAGGTTTAGGGGTTAATAATTTTATTACAGTGGCGGCGGTGTAGTGGGGGGCAGGATAGGGGGTTAATAAATTTATTATAGGTGGCGACGGTGTAGGGGGGACAGGATAGGGGTTAATAAATTTAATATAGGTTGCGGTGGGTTCAGGGAGCGGCGGTTTAGGGGTTAAACTATTTATTTGCGGCGAGGTGCGGGATCAGCAGGATAGGGGTTAATAACTTTATTATAGAGGGCGACGGTATAGGGGGGGCAGGATAGGGGTTACTAGGTATAATGAAAGGTGGCAGCGGTGTCCGGGAGCGGCGGTTTAGGGGTTAATACATTTATAAGACTTGCGGCAGGGTCTAGGAGCGGCGGTTTAGGGGTTAATACATTTATAAGACTTGCGGCAGGGTCTAGGAGCGGCGGTTTAGGGGTTAGTAACTTTATTTAGTTGCGGGGGGCTCCGGGGGCGCCGGTATAGGGGGTAGAACAGTGTAGTTTAGTGTGAGTGCTTAGTGACAGGCTAGCAAGAAAGCTGTAAAACAGCCGAAGAGCAGCGAGATCGGATGAGTGATAACTCTCACAGTCCGCTGCTCATCGCCCCGCGGCTTTTTGACAGCTTTATTTGATAACTTAGGCGTATTTTTTCAGGTCCGCGGCGGCGAAGGTAGGTGAGCTTAGGCGGGCCTATTGGGGCGGCGAAGGCAGGAAAGTTGACACGTTGATAACTACCCCCCAGAGCCTTAAAGGGACACTGAACCCAAATTTTTTCTTTCATGATTCAGATAGAGCATGCAATTTTAAGCAACTTTCAAATTTACTCCTATTATCAAATTTTCTTCATTCTCTTGGTATCTTTATTTGAAATGCAAGAATGTAAGTTTAGATGCCGGCCCATTTTTTGTGAAAAACCTGGTTTGTTCTTGCTGATTGGTGGATAAATTCATCCGCCAACAAAAAAGTGCTGTCCAGAGTTCTAAAAGAAAAAAAAAGTTTAGATGCCTTCATGCATAAATAAAATAACAAGAGAATGAAGAAAAATTGATAATAGGAGTAAATTACAAAGTTGCTCAAAATGGGCAGAAAAACAGAAAGGGACGAAATCTGTCCCCCCTCAGGGAACTGGCAGAAAGGCCCTTCTCCAGACCCTCCTAGAGAAAGGAAAGAATCCTGGCAGCCTTAACCTTATGCCAGACGAAACCACGTTCTCCACACCAGAAAAAGTAAGCTCTGCAGACCTTATGATAGATGCGACGAGTAACAGGCTTATGAGCCTGAATGAGAGTGTCAATAACCCTCTCAGAGAAACCTCTCTTGGCTAAGACTAAGCGTTCAATCACCACGCAGTCAGCCTCATAGAATCTAGATTTTGATGAACAAAGGGACCCTGTTCCAGCAGATCCCTGCGATAAGGTAACTTCCATGGAGGAGATAAGGACATCCCCACCAGGTCCGCAAACCACATCCTTTGTGGCCACTATGGAGCAATCAGTATCACTGAAGTTTGCTCCTGCTTGATGCAGGCCACTACACGAGGAATAAGTGGTAATTGCGAAAAAATGTAAAGTAGATTGAACCTCCAAGGCACTGCTAATGCATCTATTAGCTCCGCCTGAGGATCCCAGCATCGCCATGAGATCTATCTCTGGCATTCCCCATCTGTTGCAAATCTCCACAAACACCTCGGGATGGAGAGACCATTCCCCCGGATGAAAGGATTGTCTGCTGAGGAAATCTGCTTCCCAGTTGTCCACACCCAGAATGTGGATTGCTGACAGAGAGCAGTTGTGGGCATCCGCCCACTCAATCCGAGATACTTCCCTCATTGCTAGGGAGCTTCTGGTTCCCCCCTGATGGTTGATGTAAGTCACCAAGGTCATGTTGTCTGATTGGAATCTGATAAACTGAGACAAACCCAGAAGAGGCCAAGCCTTCAGAGCATTGTAGACCACTCAATGTTCCAAAATGTTGATCGGGAGGAGTCATTCCACTCAAGACCATAGGCTCTGTGTCTTGCTGGCACCCCAAACAGCTCCCCATCCTAAGACATTTGCATCTCTAGTCACAATCTGCCAGGATGGTCTCAAGAAGGATGTCCCTTGGGACAGGTGATCTGGACAGAGCCACCAGGAGAGAGATTCTCTCGACTGGTTGTCCAGAGAAATCTGTTGAGACAGATCTGAATGATCACCGTTCCACTGTCTCAGCATGCACAGCTGAAGTGGTCTTAAATGGAATCTGGCAAAAATAATGATGTATGGGGGGCGGAGCTAACCGCCAAAGCTACAAGACGCACTGTTCAAGAGCTCCAGACTTAATCTCGATAAAATGTAATTTTTATTCAATATTTTTACTCTACTCTGCTAGTGCCTAAGGGGCAAAAACATAGGAAGAACCCTGAGATACTTGGATAAAGAATCGGTGGTCGCCTATACAGTATTGAGCTGAAGAACTGTAGTGCGGCTCCCTGCCATGTGGTGACCCGCCATTGTGGGGGAGGGTGTGTTGCTGCCCGGCATGGAGACCCAGGCCCTGTATACCAGCATTAGAGATCTATTGGAGGAATATGGGAGGAGGATTTGTGACAGGTTCGATGCTTTTGCGGTCAAAATCCAAGTGGTGCGAATATGCAGCGCTACCACTGCTGTGGAACACGGATCGGTACTGGAGCCACAAGGTATCACGGCACTTACGGGGCCCTGGCCGGGGGCTCCATCACTGACGCCGGTGGGGGCGGACCACAGAATGGGACTTCGCTCCCCCTTTGCTGCTTCAAGAGGCCTGTACGTACCCTGCTGGGAACACTATCAAAGTCTCCGGATGCTCTGGTCTGGGAGCCATTACCCCCCTGAGGTTACCCGGAAGGTCTGGTCCCGCTTGAAGGCTGATGGGTTTACTCGCATGCAAGTAGGGTAAGCTGTCTCTACAAGCAATAATTATGTATGGTGGAGCAGTATTATCGGCACTGTGAGAGATGATACTGCTGCGTGACTCCTACCCAGAGGCTTCCTTTTCACTACGGATTAACATCCAAAGTATTAATGAAGACATATTGTCGGATCCCCAACTGAGGACTGCCTCATGCTTCTATACATCTTCTGACACATTTTTTTTGTGATTTGAATAGCTCACATTTCTATACACCGCACATTTCTTTCCCTGAGAATGCCATCCCGTGTAAGTTAATTTGCTAGTAGATGGGGATCTAAACCTACAGGACACGGAGTCTTTACTACCGTTGATGTATGGTGACTCTAATGTTACAGCATGCTAAAGCCGGGGCACTGTCTGATATTTATACTTTATTATGAAGCCCTTGGACTGCTTTAGTGTTGTACTCTCGGCTCCAGAAAACAAGACAAGGAAATATATCTTAAGTAAATATGCTTGTGCTTAAAGCTTCTCCTTAACACTGAAGGCCTGGCAGCTATTTCCTCTATCCTAAATTACAGAAAAATAACCACTATATGTAAATAGTTTTCCCCAGCATTAAGATAGACTGAGCATTGCTTAGTAGGGCCGGTTGGTATTATATCTTATTACACTGACTACAAGGCGCAAGGTGACTTTGCATTTTTGAGAATGCATGTTCTGTAATTATCCAGACCACACATTTGTAACTTGGACTATGCAAGGAAAAATAGAGAGATACCACTGTAGTGAGGGTATAAAGTCTACTGGACAAGACAATTTAGTGGAAATGTCTTTGTTACATAAGAGTCTAGCTCTCTCAAGGGTACTAGTAAAAATATACCACAGTATAAGACAATTAAAATACACTTGGATAACTTTTAAACCAAATATAATGTATTAGTCTGTTAGAGAAACGTTGTCATAATGGTTTTTGAACCCTTAAAGTGCATTATTACAAATAATTTTATATTATGCAATGCTCAGCCATTTAATAGGGAACAAAGAATATGTGTAAAAGTTTATATGTCATATTGCATTATCTGTCCAATGTATTGGAATTGAAATGCAGAACTATGTACAAAGCAACGTATCATTGATAGGAATGAAGCATCTTCACAGCTTATGTTAAACCCATCCAGGATAAGCGTAAATGTAATGCTGTTTTGATAATCTTTACTATTACTACTATTATACATAGGTTAAATGTTATTTTGATAATGAGAGCATTCACAGAAGATACAGGTCAGACTGGGTACTAAGTTTGATAAAGGGGACTCTATCACTAGTTGTTCATTCGCCCCCCCCTCCCCCCTTCCCCCCCACTATGTTGTAAGGGATAGACTATTTATCCTCCACATTTAATTTATTGGCAGAGTTATGTAGCCTCTGCCCAGCCTGTAGAGCCGTTATCGAAGTTCGTCCACATATTAGTGTAAGGATGGCTCTCCAGGTCCTAACTAGGAAGGACCTATTGTGCCCTTTTGTATGTGGTTTAGTGTTCATAATACGGTATGATCACATGATTATAATATAATTGCTAGCCTACATGGAAGCACAATGTAGCCGTTAGGGCTGCAGAGTTTGTGGCTGGCGTTAATTGATTTTAGATGTAAGCAAAGCATAATGAAAATATGAATCTTGTTGAAACTACAGGCTCCACAGTTTATATTTTACCGGCCCTACGACAGGTATAACAGTACTAGCAGTCATGAGCTCTAACGTATTACCCACGGTTCTTGTGCTTCCCTTTTTGATGTTTCCCTAGCATTATATGAGATATCATCTTATCAAATGTTATTAGTCCATATCTTGTTAAAAGTTGTGAACTCCTTCCATTCTCGTACCAGTTTTCTGGACCTACCCAAGGTCCTGGTAGTTGTGTGAAGGAAAATGTTAAGTTTAGGCCCAAAAGTGGCCTATATCTTTCAAAAATCCTCTGATTGATACTTTAAGTGCATTGGGGTCCAAAAGTGGCCGCAGCCATTCCTGAGGTAAAAAAGAGGGAGGTTGGGTGTTTGCTCTCCAACCACCATGCATATAATCAATTTTTCAACTTTGTCTTTAAACCGAATTGTAATATATAATCTAATGCATTTTATTGCACATCTCTGTATCAACTTATGACTTATGTTATACTGAGCAAACCGAATTTTGCATTTGTATTTGTTGGTCCCTCAATAAAAACTATATAAAATAAAAAAATAATGATGTATATGCTGGACACCATGAGACCAATCACCTCCATACACCAAGCCACAGAGGGCCTTAAGGAGGTCTGGACGGCAAGACAAGCGGAAGTTAGCTTGTAACGTCTCTGGTCTGTAAGGAATATCCTCATATATAATATAGATATAGGCCTCTAGTTAACAATGTCTGTCGGACCTGATCCGAACAGTGCGGATCAGGTCCGACAGACATCGCTGAATACAGCGAGCAATACGCTCGCCGTATTCACCATTGCACCAGCAGCTCACAAGAGCTGCTGGTGCAACGCCGCCCCCTGCAGACTCGCGGCCAATAGGCCGCGAGCAGGGGGTATCAATCAACCCGTTCGTACTCGATCGGGTTGATTTCCGGCGATGTGTGTCCGCCTGCTCAGAGCAGGCGGACAGGTTATGGAGCAGCGGTCTTTGTGACCACTGCTTCATAACTGCTGTTTCTGGCGAGCCTGCAGGCTCACCAGAAACACGGGGCATCAAGCTCCATATGGAGCTTGATACATATACCCATGGAATCTATTATAGTACCCAAGGAATTCCGCCCTGGTACTGGGAATAAGATAACTCTTTTCTAAGTTTATCTTCCATCCATGAGATCGAAGAAGAAACAGAAGAGCTTTCTAATGGTCTTCTGCCAGGCGACAGGATGGTGCTTGAATCAGAATATCGTCCAAGTATGGCACTACTGCTATACCTCTGGTTCTAGCCACTGCAAGAAGAGCCCATAAAACCTTCGTAAAAACTCTAGGAGCAGTAGCGAGACCAAACGGAAGTGCAATAAACTTGAAGTGCTGGTCCAGGAACTTGAAGTGTTCCTTGAAGTTTCCTCCTTCTTTGGGACCACAAAAAGGTTTGAGTAGTATCCCAGACCTCTTTTCTGCAAAAGGTACCAGGACAATGACTCCCAGGGAGGAGAGATCCCTCACACACCCTAGAAAGGCCTCTCTCTTTTCTGGCCTTGAAGACAGGTTTGACAAGAGGAATCTGCCCCTGGGTGGATGAGACTTGAAACCTATCCTGTATCCCTGAGCGATGAACTCTAGGACCAACGGGTCTTGCACATCCCTAAACCAAGCTACCGAAAAGAGCGACAGTCTGCCCCCTACAAGATCCAGAGCCGGATTGGGGGCCACCCCTTCATGCCGACTTTGTTTCAGCGGGCTTCTTGTTCTGCTTGGATTTATTCCAGGACTGAGCCAGCTTCCAAGTCCCCTTGGATTGCTCAAGCTTTGTGGAGGGTTGCTGACGTTGGGATTTATCCGATCAAAAGGAACGAAAATTAGGACCTTGTCCCTTAGGTTTGTTTTTCTTATCCTGCAGTAAAAAGGCACCATAATTGAGTCCAGGCCTGGACCAAATATAATTTTTCCCTTAAATGGGAGGTAAGAAGTCTTAAGTCATAACTGCAGACCAGGACTTCAGCCAGAGTGCCCTACGGGCTTGAACAGAAAAACCTGAAGCCTTGCCATTCAGGATTTAATTCTTTCTTGGATCATGTCAAAGGGACCCTCCACCTTGATCAACTCAGATAAGGAGTCGCACTAGTAGGTAGCCACTCCAGCAACAGCCGCTGCCGGTTGAAACACAAATACCGTATGTTGAAACATCTTTCTTAACAGAGTTTCTATTTTCTTATCCATGGGCTCTTTAAATGACGAACTATCCTCAAGTGGGATAGTAGTGCGATTAGCAAGTGTGGAGATAGCGCCATGAACCTTGGGGATGGAACCCCACAACTCCAATTGAGAGTCCGGAACCGAGAACAATTTTTAAAGGAAGAAGGGGAAAAAGAAGAACTAATTCTTTCCCATTAATTCTTAATAATGTTCGGCATCTTTACGGGAACCGGGAAAGTCTGTGGAACAACCCTGTCCTCGTAGACCTTATCTAATTTCTAATGTTAGGCTCTGGAACCTCTAACATAGCCAAAACTTCCTTTAGCAGAAAACTTAAATGTTCAATCCTAAATCTAAAGTCTGGTTCCTCCGCAGCTGGAGGCTTAGAGACAGCAGATTCTAACCCAGAAAGAGCACCCTCTGAAGTATCAGAGGCGTCCTTTATCATCGGATAATCTTGTATCAGTTAAATCCAAAAAGCTAATAGATGACCCCTGGGAAGGATAGCAATATTTAACCTTTCGCTTGCGCTTAGCAGGGTGGGGTAAAGCACTAAAGGCTGCAGACACTGCCGTTTGTAACTGCTCAGTGAAGTCTGGCAGTAAAAGGGCCCCTCCAGATGGAGGATTAGGCGTGCTACGGGCAGCTGCATGTGTATTAGGAGATGACTGTAGGGTGCGCACCTCACGGGAAGGAGACTCCTTAGAGGTGGACGGGTCAGTGGTATCAAAGTGGTATTAACTTTCTTTGACATGATTACTTTATTAAGGCTTGTGGAACATAATTGAACAGGCGGGTATACCGCGGCCTCCTCACAATATAGTCAGGTATTAGATTTAGGTAAAGAGGGAGTACCTCTAACGCATCAGAATCCTCCATAGATTGCGCTTATAAAGCAGACTATTGAATAATAGGATAAAACGGCACCTTTATACCCCCAATGGCTGGGGTACTCACCACCTCCTATGACCTAGGCCAAACAGAGAAACCGCTTTGTCTCCGATAAACCGCACGGTCAGGAAAGAGGAAGTCAGTGTAAGCACACCCGGTCACATGGTGCGCAATGCAGGACCGTCCCTGCTATAAGGAAAAAAGCGTGCCAAGCCTCTCAGGCTGCCCAGCTTCCAAAAAACGAAAGTAAAACCTGTACGTTCCAACATCTGCATGAGCTTCATCTCACACATGTCGCAGCATAATCATAATAAAATAAAATTATGTGATTAATCCCCCCTGTTCAATAATCCCCCTCCGGAGATATTAACCCTTGATTTCATACAGATAAAAGGAGCTACACTGTGACCCTGTCTTCTTGCGTTATCATATGTGTATAAAAAAATGAAACGATCTTACCGGAATCTATGCCGTGGAACAGAAACACAGCCTCTCAAGTTTGACAGTCTTGAAGCGTTGCTCCTGACATGGACTTGAGTGATGGAAGCAGGCAGTGAAACTCGTCAACACTGATTGCTTAGGAGCTGTTAATACGAGTCGGGTTGGGTTCACAGAAAGACTCTCCCTGCATCTCTAGACGCTATCATTCGTCAATGCTCTCACTGAGAGGCTGACAAGACTACTTAAAACTCCAGTCCCATTTTCGAAGGGTAGATACCCTTCATAAGGAACTACTCTGAATCTTCTGACACTTCTCTGCCAACCTCCTGTGATGAAAGGCAAAGAATGACTGGGATATGAGGGAAGTAGGGGGAGTATTTAAGCCTTTTGGCTGGGGTGTCCTCATGGTGGCCAGGTTCAGTATTTTCCCAACAGTAAGGAATGATGCCATGGACTCATATTAAGAAGGAAACATTATATTATTCATGGCAAAAACTGTGGTATAGGGTATTTAAAATAGTACCATTATTAGAGGTAACCTAATACCTTAGTTCATCCGAAGAAAGAGATAAGGCAGCGGTAAAAGTAAAATATCACTTTTATTTAACAAAATTAAAATCCCAATGGAGGGCTGGGATCAGGTACAAAGATACAAACAGTATTAGATTAGAGGTAACATAATACCTCAATCACACTTTCTTCATTGTGAAGCTAAAGCATTTATGGATTCTACTTTTTTTTCTGTTCTCTGGTAGTGTGACAACATGAGACCACCTTAAAGTGATAGTAAACTTTACCCTTTTTAAAATCAGTCTTGGACTGTTAGTGATATTATAGATGGAGTTTCATTCATCAGTTGTAATGAAGTTGCGTTATAACTTACTTTTTAAAAACCCTGTGCTCTGCTGCCCACTTCAAAAGTAAATTTTTCTGTGAGCTAACAGTTTGAATTGTTGTACAATCAGTTCTCTAGCTACAACAAAAGTGCCATATGGTGAGATCGCTGATTGGACAACAATTCAAACCTTTACCTCAGAAAATTTGACTTTTGAAGTAGGTGGCGGAGCACAATTACTAACTTCAGAGCTCGGGGGTAACTGTTTCGCAAAACAAAACAAAATTGCACAAAACACATCAAAAATACATTAAAGTAAAGTCACCCTCATAATAACACTATCTAATAAAAATTATTTGAAAGAAAATAAAAATCTTGCACACAAAAGTTAAAAGGGCTCAAAGATATGGCACAATGAATGCCTGCAATAAACCAAAATACTGGCTGACAAGATGACTCCCAGTCTCCAGAAGTTTAGCAGAGGACGAATAATCCAGCATGATAACGATTCAAAGCAGACTGCCAAAATCACAAAGGAGTTTCTAAAGGAGAAACAAGTGAAAACTATGACCTGGCCAAGAATGTCACCTGACTTGAATCCAGTAGAACACCTTTGGGGTATTTTAAAGAGAATGGTAGAGCAGCACATCCCCTCCAGCAAAGAGCAGATGAATTTTTTTTATCTCTGAAGAAGAGCAGAACATCTCTCCAGAAATGTGTACGACACTGGTTTTCCTCCATGCCAAGGAGGGTTGAGTCTGTCATCAAAAATAAAGGTGGACATGCAAAGTATTGAAAAAAAAGAAAAGATTTGAATCTCAGTAACGAAAGGTGCACTGACTTTTGTTGCATTAATTTCCTGCTTTGGGGCCGGCATTTTTAATATAGTAAATCTAAACTGTTAGTTTTTATTTTAACATAAGAGCAAATACCCTGCTATAAAACTTAATGCAGTTACTATTAGGTTATACAATTTTGAATCATTTGACATTTAAGTGATATTGCACTGGGGTGTACTCACTTCTGTTGTATACTGTATATATATATGTTATGTGGTTGTGGTTGCTGGTGAGTGCGGATCTTATTGTAAATTTGTATTTATATCTGTGTATATATGTATATACAGACAAATACATATGTATACATATATAGACATACACTCACCAGCAACTTTATAAAGGTACACCTGTTCAATTGCTTGGTAACACAAATTTCTAATCAGCCAATCACACGGCAGCAACTCAATGCATTTAGGCATCTAAACGTGGTGAAGAGGACTTGCTGAAATTCAAACCAAGCATCAGAATGGGGATTTAAGTGACTTTGAAAGTGGTTGACAGAGAATGGTCCGAAAAAGAGAAAATATCCAGTGAGCGGCATTTGTGTGGATGAAAATGCCTTGTTGATGTCAGAGGAGAATGGGCAGATGATACAAAGGCAACATTGACTTAAATAACCACTCTTTACAACCAAGGTATGCAGAATACCATCTCTGAACGCACAACACGTCAAACTTGAACCTTGATGGGCTACAGCAGCAGAAGACCACACCGGGCAGCACTACTGTCAGCTAAGAACAGGAAACTGAGGCTACAAATCGCACAGGCTCACCAAAATTTAACAATAGAAGATTGGAAAAATATTGCCTGGTCTGATGAGTGACAATTTCAGCTGCGACATTTAGATGGTAGGGTCAGAATTTGGAGTAAACAACATGATAGTATGGATCCATTCTGCCTTGTATCAACGGTTCAGGCTGGTGGTGGTGGTGTAATGGTGTGGGGGATATTTTTTTGGCACACTTTGGGCCCCTTAGTACCAATTGAGCATTGTTTAAACGCCACGGCCTACCTGAGTATTATTGCTGACCATGACTACAGTGTACCCATTTTTGATGGCTAATTCCAGCAGGATAATGCACCATGTCACAAAGCTCAAATCATCTCAAATTGGTTTCTTGAACATGACAATGAGTTCACTGTACTCAAATAGCCTCAACAGTCACCAGATCTCAATCCAAAAGAGCACCTATGGGATGTGGTGGAACGGGAGATTCGCATCATGGATGTGCAGCCGACAAATCTGCAGCAACTGCGTGATGCTATCATGTCAATATGAACCAAAATGTCTGAGGAATGTTTCCAACAGGTTGCTGAATCTATGCCATGAAGAATGAAGGCAGTTCTGAAGATAAAAGAGGGTTGAACCCGGTACTAGCAAGATGTACCTAATAAAGTGGCCGGTGAGTGTATATATAAGTGCATTGGAGTTCTTTGCAGTTAAGTAGATGAAAACATGAACAATTATATTTATGCAATAATCAAATTTAATAAAGTGTTACAGTGTGTATTTACTATAAATATTTCACATTCCAATGCTCTGCGCATAGCAGAATATGTTCTAAATATTTGTATATATATATATACACCTAATCATCTATATATATATGACGGGGTGGCGATCGGGCTAAGGCCCTATTACAGTTAGAGTCACGCTGGATACACCGTTTGGGGACCATCACCCCAAAAGGATTGAATATGACAATTGATTATAGCTGTTTCTACAAATGACTGTGAGCTTCCTCTCATATTGTATTATATTGCTTTCTACCTATTCCTTGAAGCATTTTGTGTGTGTGTTTTTTAAACTTTCATGATACTATTGTTCAAGTTGCAGGTTCATAGATTGTAGGGCTGTTAGGCTTACACCACTATATGTTGATTGTTATACCAATTGGAATGTTGTATTGACAGCCTGCATATGTTTATTGGTTATACACCTATGTATCCTGCTTTTGAACTTATGTATATATTGCTGTTATTATTGTTTTTCTTTTACATTGTTATCTTTCATTCACTCTGGTATGTTGACCCGACTTCCGCATATCTGTTGCTATGGCAACATGTAGCGTTACACTGATTCACTGGATATCCTGAGTGTGGATCTGACAGTGTGCTTACTGCTGTCTCTTGTGCCGAGTGGTTGATGGCACTAGATACTACAGATGATGTGAATTGGTAGCTCTAAATAAGCTTATTACGAGAGCTTATGTATATATATAACTGTGACGGTTGCCATGGATACATCTGTATTTGCTTATGCTGCCCGTATGCTGTGCGTACGTGATGACGCCGCGGGCCTTTGAGCTGTGTGCTTCTGTGGGTTTCCATGACAACCGCTGCTAGTTCTGTGACGTTGCCACGCATGCGCAAGACAAGCGTGTCGCGTCCTGATGACGCTCCGTATGCTGTTATTCACGTAGGATCTGATGACTGACAATTAGACCCAGCTGTTTGCTTCAGATCTTTGGCGTTTTTTTGTGTCTCTGTATCAGTGTGTTTTAGGAGGGTATTTAACCCCTTAGTGACCAGAGCACTTTTCCATTTTCTGTCCGTTTGGGACCAAGGCTATTTTTACATTTTTGCGGTGTTTGTGTTTAGCTGTAATTTTCTTCTTACTCATTTACTGTACCCACACATATTATATACCGTTTTTCTCGCCATTAAATGGACTTTCTAAAGATACCATTATTTTCATCATATCTTATAATTTACTATAAAAAAAATGATAAAATATGAGGAAAAATGGAAAAAAACACACTTTTTCTAACTTTGACCCCCAAAATCTGTTACATATCTAAAACCACCAAAAAACACCCATGCTAAATAGTTTCTAAATTTTGTCCTGAGTTTAGAAATACCCAATGTTTACATGTTCTTTGCTTTTTTTGCAAGTTATAGGGCCATAAATATAAGTAGCACTTTGCTATTTCCAAACCATTTTTTTCCAAAATTAGCGCTAGTTACATTAGAACACTGATATCTTTCAGGAATCCCTGAATATCCCTTGACATGTATATATTTTTTTTTTGTAGACATCCCAAAGTATTGATCTAGGCCAATTTTGGTATATTTCATACCACCATTTCACCGCCAAATGCGATCAAATACAAAAAATTGTTCACTTTTTCACAAATTTTTTCACAAACTTTAGGTTTCTCACTGAAATCATTTACAAACAGCTTGTGCAATTATGGCATAAATGGTTGTAAATTCTTCTCTGGGATCCCCTTTGTTCAGAAATAGCACACATATATGGCTTTGGCGTTGCTTTTTGGTAATTAGAAGGCCGCTAAATGCCACTGCGCACCACAAGTGTATCATGCCCAGCAGTTAAGGGGTTAATTAGGGAGCTTTTAGGGAGCTTGTAGGGTTAATTTTAGCTTTAGTGTAGTGTAGTAGACAACCCCAAGTATTGATCTAGGCACATTTTGGTATATTTCATGCCACCATTTCACCGCCAAATGCGATCAAATTAAAAAAAACGTAAAATTTTTCACAATTTTAGGTTTCTCACTGAAATCATTTACAAACAGCTTGTGCAATTATGGCACAAATGGTTGTAAATGCTTGTCTGGGATCCCCTTTGTTCAGAAATAGCAGACATATATGACTTTGGCGTTGCTTTCTGGTAATTAGAAGGCCACTAAATCCTGTTGCGCCTCACACGTGTATTATGGCTAGCAGTGAAAGGGTTAATTAGGGAGTTTGTAGGGAGCTTGCAGGGTTAATTTTAGCTTTAGTGTAGAGATCAGCCTCCCATCTGACACATCCCACCCCCTGATCCCTCCCAAACAGCTCCCTTCCCTCCCCCACCCCACAATTGTCCCCGCCATCTTAAGTACTGGCAGAAAGTCTGCCAGTACTAAAATAAAAGGGTTTTTAAAAAAAAATGAATTTTTTTTTTAGCATATTTACATATGCTACTGTGTAGGATCCCCCCCTTAGCCCCCAACCTCCCTGATCCCCCCCAAAACCGCTCTCTAACCCTCCCCTCTGCCTTATTGGGGGCCATCTTGGGTACTGGCAGCTGTCTGCCAGTACCCAGTTTGCAATAAAAAAATGCTTTTTTTTTGTTTTTTTTTGGTTTTTTTCTGTAGTGTAGCTTCCCCCACCCCCCACCCCCCACAGACTAACCCCCACCACCTTGCTTATTGTTTAACATTTTTTTTTTAACATATTTTTTATTTCCCATTTTCTGTAGTGTAGCGGTTCCCACCCGCTCCCTCCCCGTGCACGCGCCCGCCCCCACCCTCCCGTGCACGCGCGCGCGCCCGTGCGCGCCCCCAGCCACCCCCGCCCACGATCCCGCCCCCCTTCACATCCACATGGCCATCGATGGCCGCCACCCGCCTCCCGGTCCGGCTCCCACCCACCAACGCAGGTAGCCACCGATCTCCGGTGCAGAGAGGGCCACAGAGTGGCTCTCTCTGCACCGGATGACTTAAAAACGTTATTGCAGGATGCCTCCATATCGAGGCATCACTGCAATAACCGGAAAGCAGCTGGAAGCGAGCAGGATCGCTTCCAGCTGCTTTCCACACTGAGGACGTGCAGGGTACGTTCTCAGGCATTAACTGCCTTTTTTCTGAGGACGTACCCTGCACGTCCTCAGTCGTTAAGGGGTTAAGATGCACTTATGGGTATGTGTGTTATGCTTGTCCTGGGAGACTTGTTTCATGTGACCAAGGCCTCCTGGTTGGGGCCGAAACTTTATGATTTTTCCACAATAAAGGTGATATTTAATATCTTTGGTGCTGGCTTTTTGTGTTGCTGTGGATTTACACTGGAATCCTTTTCCACATGCTGCCCATCTTCTGGATTGATTAAAGTGGCCGTGCACAGAGTGGTTGTGGTTTCTGGTGAGTGCGGATCTTATTGTAAATTTAAATTTATATATGTATAGATAGATATTTTACAAAAAAGTAAATTTATGCTTACCTGATAAATTAATTTCTTCTATGGTACGACGAGTCCACGGATTCATCCTTTACATGTGGGATATTATCCTCCCGCTAACAGGAAGTGGCAGAGAGCACCACAGCAGAGCTGTCAATACAGCTCCTCCCTTAGCTCCACCCCCCAGTCATTAGACCGAAGGTACAGGAAGAAAAAGGAGAAACTAAAAGGTGCAGAGGTGACTGAAGTTTAAAATAAAAAAATATAATTTGTCTTAAAATGACAGGGCGGGCCGTGGACTCGTCGTACCATAGAAGAAATTAATTTATCAGGTAAGCATAAATTTACTTTTCTTCTATAAGGCACGACGAGTCCACGGATTCATCCTTTACTTGTGGGATACAATACCAAAGCTACAGGACACGGATGAACGTGAGGGACAAGACAGATGGTTAAACAGAAGGCACCACTGTTTTAAGAACTTTTCTCCCAAAAATAGCCTCCGAAGAAACAAAAGTATCAAATTTGTAAAATTTTGAAAAGGTATGAAAAGGTATGAAGTGAAGACCAAGTCGCAGCCTTACAAATCTGTTCAACAGAAGCATAATTTTTAAAAGCCCATGTGGAAGCCACCGCTCTAGTAGAGTGAGCTGTAATCCTTTCAGGAGGCTGCTGTCCAGCAGTCTCATATGCCAAACGGATGATGCTTTTCAGCCAAAAAGAAAGAAAGGTAGCCGTAGCTTTTTGACCTCTACGTTTTCCAGAATAGACAACAAACAAAGAAGATGTTTGACGGAAATCCTTGGTTGCTTGCAATTAAAACTTCAAAGCACGAACCACGTCCAAGTTGTGCAACAGACGCTCCTTCTTAGAGGAAGGATTAGGACACAGAGAAGGAAAAACAATTTCCTGATTGATATTCCTTTTATTAACAACCTTAGGAAGGAATCCAGGTTTGGTAAGCAAACCCACCTTATCAGCATGGAAAACAAGATAAGGTGAGTCGCATTGCAACGCAGATAGTTCAGAAACTCTTCGAGCCGAAGAGATAGCAACTAAAAACAGAACTTTCCAAGACAGAAGCCATATCTTATGATAAATTTTCCTAATGACAGGCTTTCGAGCCTAAATCAAGGTATCTATGACCGACTCAGAGAAACCCCGCTTGGATAAAATCAAGCGTTCAATCTCCAAGCAGTCAGCCGCAGAGAAACTAGATTTGGATGCTGGAACGGACCTTGAATCAGAAGGTCCTGTCTCAGTGGCAGAGTCCATGGTGGAAGAGATGACATGTCCACCAGGTCTGAATACCAAGTCCTGCGTGGCCACGCAGGTGCTATCAAAATCACTGAAGCTCTCTCCTGTTTGATTCTGGCAATCAAACGAGGAAGGAGAGGAAATGGTGGAAACACATAAGCCAGGTTGAATGACCAGGGTACTGCTAGAGCATCTATCAGTACTGCCTGAGGATCCCTTGACCTGGACCTGTAACAAGGAAGTTTGGCGTTCTGACGAGACGCCATCAGATCCAATTCTGGTGTGCCCCATTGCTGAATCAATTGTGCAAACACCTCCGGATGGAGTTCCCACTCCCCCGGATGAAAAGACTGACGACTTAGAAAATCCGCTTCCCAGTTCTCCACTCCTGGGATATAGATTGCTGATAGATGGCAAGAGTGAGTCTCTGCCCATCAAATTATTTTGGTAACCTATATCATCGCTAGAGAACTCTTTGTTCCCCCCTGATGATTGATATATGCTACAGTCGTGATATTGTGAATCTGGTCGAAGCCAGCTGAGGCCATGCCTGAAGCGCGTTGAATATCGCTCTCAGTTCTAGAATATTTATCGGGAGGAGAGCCTCCTCCTGAGTTCACAAACCCTGAGCTTTCAGGGAATTCCAGAATGCACCCCAGCCCAATAGGCTGGCGTCCGTCGTCACTATGACCCATGCTGGCCTGCGGAAACACATTCCCTGGGACAGATGATCCTGTGACAACCACCAAAGAAGAGAGTCTCTGGTCTCTTGATCCAGATTTATCTGAGGAGATAAATCTGCATAATCCCCATTCCACTGTTTGAGCATGCATAGTTGCAGTGGTCTGAGATGCAAGCGAGCAAACGGAACTATGTCCATTGCCGCTACCATTAGTCCGATTACCTCCATACACTGAGCCACTGACGGCTGAGGAATGGAATGAAGAGCTCGGCAGGTGGTTAAAATCTTTGATTTCCTGACCTCCGTCAGAAAAATTTCCATGTCCATCGAATCTATCAGAATTCCCAGGAACTCTTATGAGAGGGATAAGTGAACTCTTTTTTATGTTCACCTTCCACCCGTGAGATCTTAGAAAAGCCAACACGATGTCCGTGTGAGATTTGGCTAGTTGGTAAGTCGACGCCTGAATTAAGATATCGTCCAGATAAGGCGCCACTGCTATGCCCCGCTGCCTTAGAACCGCCAGAAGGGACACTAGCACCTTTGTGAAAATTCTGGGAGCTGTGGCCAACCCGAAGGGAAGAGCCACAAACTGGTAATGCTTGTCCAGAAAGGCGAACCTGAGGAACTGGTTATGATCTTTGTGGATAGGGATGTGTAGATACGCATCCTTTAAGTCCATGGTGGTCATATATTGACCCTCCTGGATCATTGGTAAAATAGTCTGAATGGTCTCCATCTTGAAGGATGGGACTCTGAGGAATTTGTTTAGGATTTTGAGATCTAAAATTGGTCTGAAGGTTCCCTCTTTTTTGGGAACCACAAACAGATTGGAGTAGAACCCCTGCCCCTGTTCTGTTCTCGGAACTGGGCAGATCACTCCCATGGTATATAGGTCTTCTACACAGCGTAAGAACGCCTCTCTTTTTGTCTGGTTTACAGACAATTGAGAAAGATGGAATCTCCCCCTTGGAGGAGAATCTTTGAAATCTAGAAGATACCCCTGGGTTACAATTTCTAAAGCCCAGGAGTCCTGAACGTCTCTTGCCCAAGCCTGAGCAAAGAGAGAAAGTCTGCCCCCTACTAGATCCGGTCCCGGATCGGGGGCTACCCCTTCATGTTGTCTTGGTGGCAGCAGCGGGCTTCTTGGCCTGTTTACCTTTGTTCCAAGTCTGGTTAGGTCTCCAGACTGACTTGGATTGAGCAAAATTCCCCTCTTGCTTTGCAGCAGGGGAAGAGGTAGAGGGACCACCTTTGAAGTCTCGAAAGGAACAAAAATTATTTTGTTTGGTCCTCAACTTATTTGTCTTATCCTTAGGAAGGGCATGGCCTTTCCCTCCAGTGATGTCTGAAATGATCTCTTTCAGTTCAGGCCCGAATAGGGTCTTACCCTTGAAAGGGATGGCTAAAAGCTTAGATTTTGATGACACATCAGCAGACCAGGACTTAAGCCATAATGCTCTACGCGCTAAAATGGCAAAATCTGAATTCTTTGCCGCTAATTTAGCCAGTTGAAAAGCGGCATCTGTAATGAAAGAATTAGCTAGCTTGAGAGCCCTAATTCTATCCAGAATATCATCTAATGGGGTATCAACCTTAAGAGCCTCCTCCAGAGCCTCGAACCAAAAAGCAGCTGCAGTAGTTACGGGAACAATGCACGCTATAGGTTGGAGAAGAAAACCCTGATGAACAAATATTTTCTTTAGGAGACCCTCTAATTTTTTATCCATAGGATCTTTGAAAGCACAACTGTCCTCAATAGGTATAGTTGTACGCTTAGCCAGTGTAGAAATAGCTCCCTCCACCTTAGGGACCGTCTGCTACGAGTCCCACATTGTGTCTGATATGGGAAACATTTTCTTAAAAGTAGGAGGGGAACAAAAGGAATACCTGGTCTTTCCCACTCCTTAGTAACAATGTCCGAAATCCTCTTAGGGACCGGAAAAACATCAGTGTAAGCAGGAACCTCTAGAAATCTGTCCATTTTACACAATTTCTCTGGAACTACAATAGGGTCACAATCATCCAGAATCGCTAAAACCTCCCTGAGCAATAAGCGGAGGTGTTCTAGTTTAAATTTAAAAGCTGTCATATCTGAATCTGTCTGAGTGAACATCTTTCCTGAATCAGAAATCTCTCCCTTAGACAGCAAATCCCTCACCCCCAACTCAGAAGATTGTGAGGGGTACATCGGATATGGCTAATAAAGCGTCAGAGGGCTCAGCATTTGTTCTCACACCAGACCTACTCGCTTCCCCTGCAACCCAGGCAGCTTAGATAAAACCTCTGTGAGGGTAGTATTCATAACTGCGGCCATATCTTGCAGGGTGAAAGAATTAGACGCGCTAAAAGTACTTGGCGTCGCTTGTGCGGGCGTTAAAGGTTGTGACACTTGGGAAGAATTAGATGGCATAACCTGATTCCCTTCTGACTGAGAATCATCCTGTGACATACTTTTAGTAGCTAAAATATGTTCTTTGCAATTTATTGACCTTTCAGTGCATGAGGGACAAATTCTAAGTGGGGGTTCCACAATGGCTTCTAAACATATTGAACAATGACTTTCCTCAATGTCAGACATGTTGAACAGGCTAGTAATGACTACAAACAAGCATGAAAACACTTTATTTAGTGAAAAAAACAACAATCTTAAAAAACGGTAAAGTGCCTTTAAGAGAAAAAAAACATACACGTTCTGCAAAACTGCTTTAAAATGCTCAAAATTTTTCAAATTTTTGCAAGCAGACTCCATATGTGTATTTAAGTTTGCCCCACAAGAAAATTTAACATTTAACCCTTTATTGTGCAAACTGGATTGAATTAAGGCCTAAATCCGGAAAAAACACCCCCAGGCACCTTGCCACAGCCCTGCTGTGGCGCCTACCTGCCCTCAGGGATAATAAATATGGGGTTAAAGCTTCGATTTGGCACAAAACATCCACAAGGGCCCTCAGGAGATGGAGCGTACTGCTTGCTGAGTGAAAACAACTGCGCATCTGAGGCGCAAAAATAGGCCCCGCCCATCTCACTCAATGTCTCTACAGCCTCAAAGAACCGCACCAGAGTGGTTTTAACTAGCCATGTGGGTTCTGAGACCCAAAAAATAAGCCAAGTGTACCCTCAATAAAGTTGCCAACAAAAACGTTATTGCCCACAAAACGTTAATAGCACTCCCAGTTCATAAAACGTTTGCCCACAAACATTCAAAAACCAGTGTCAACCATTTTTTAATTAGCCCCTTATGCAAGCTTAGTAATGCCTTTCTATAGCTCTTAGGATTACTGCTTACCCTTACCCTCATGGGGATACTGTCAGTCTTTCTGAAATACACAGTCTCTCCAGAAAAAATGACTGAACATACCTCACTGCTGTATAGCATGAAAACTTTACTAACACTGAAGTTTCCTGTACTCCTCCGCCTCTGTGGGAAAAGCACTGGATCTTAGTTAAAAATGCTAAGATCATCATCCTCCAGGCAGCAGTCTTCATCCATCTGCTGCCTGAGAGTAAATAGTACACGCCGGTACCATTTAAAACAAAAAACTCTTGCTTGAAGAAAGTAAAAACTTATATTTTATCACCTCTTTCACTTTACCCTTCCTAGTACTTAGAGTAGGCAAAGAGAATGACTGGGGGGTGGAGCTAAGGGAGGAGCTGTATAGACAGCTCTGCTGTGGTGCTCTTTGCCACTTCCTGTTAGTGGGAGGATAATATCCCACAAGTAAAGGATGAATCCGTGGACTCGTTGTACCTTATAGAAGAAATAACATCAGATATATGTAGAAATATTTATTTATGAATAAATAGAACATTTTCTGTTATGTGAAGAACATTAGAATGTGAAATATTAATATTTTCATGTTGGGTTAGTGCACATGAGAATATACGATCGGGTTTGCACAATAAATACAATAAACCATTGGATAATATTGACTACAACTGTGGGACTCAGTTTCTTTCTTTTTTAGCATTTGCAGTAGAGTGTGCCAGGGCCGGATTGGGCAGCCGGGATACCGGGAAAAATCCCGGTGGGCCGCCGGCCGGCAGCTCAGCTGGGCTGGCGTGGCTGCGCTGCTGTGTCTAAATTTATTGCAGCTTGCTTTTTATTTATTGCTATTGCGCTGCGGCCGCGCCGGCCGGTAAGGTATCCACCAGTCCCTACCTCCCCTCCCCACTGCTAAAGCAGCATCCGTGTGTAGCTATTAGTAAAATAATTGTTCTTTTATGTTTTATTTATGTTGTGTTGTGTTATAATAAACTCCCTAACCGTCCACCTCTCCGAGTCCGACCGCTGCTGCGGCTGCCGTGCCTCACTCTGACTGACAGTGACTCCGCAAGTACCAACTGAGTTGACTCAGTCTGCAGTGTATGGAGTTACTATCACACTGTGACAGACTGTTCCACTTCCTATGGGCCGGCCGGGTCAGCCGGTGGGTGAGGGGCGGGCCCGCCAGGGCAGGCGGCTGTCACTGCTGTGATGATGTCACGACGACTCTCACCACGCCCCGGCGCCACCACTTGACATAGTGGAGGGAGCGGGAGCCTCAGCCTGGGAGCGCTGCGTCTGCGTGCTTCCCTTCGCGCCATCAGGAGTCAGGACTGTCAGCCAGCCAGGTCTGCACATCGTGGAATCACGTGCGTGGTGCGGTGGTGGACAGTGACACTGGACAGAGGGAGAGCAGAGTCTGAAGGAAGGTGAAGAGAGAGAATAAGGTACTGTACTATACTAGTAAATTGTAATTTATTGGGGGCAGCAGGCAGGCAGAAGTGTGCAGCAGCAGGCCAGGCCACGTGGCACTGAGACGGCCATCACCAGCAAAAAAGCAGAACAGCCAGCACTCACTGACTGCACTGTCTGTCTGTCTGAATGTCTGAGGCAGGCATTAGGCAATAAGGTACTACTATGCATGTATGTGTATGTTGTGGTGTGCGTCTGTATGCAAGTGTATATAGTGTGTCTGCATATATGCATGTGTATGCTGTGTGTCTGCATGTATGTGTATGCTGTGTATGTAGTGTGTCTGCATATATGCATGTGTATGCTGTGTGTCTGCATGTATGTGTATGCTGTGTATGTAGTGTCTGCATATATGCATGTGTATGCTATGTGTCTGCATGTATGTGTATGCTGTGCATGTAGTGTGTCTGCATATATGCATGTGTATGCTGTGTGTCTGCATGTATGTGTATGCTGTGTATGTAGTGTGTCTGCATATATGCATGTGTATGCTGTGTGTCTGCATGTATGTGTATGCTGTGTATGTAGTGTGTCTGCAAGTATGTGTAAGTATGTCTGCAAGTATTTAATTTGTGTATAAACTGCCTGCTTAACTCACAATATTTGTATTTTTATTATATATATATATATAAATATATATCTATCTATCTATCTATATATATATATATATATATACTATATATATATATATATATGTTGAAGGGAAAAAGTTGGCTGGCTTGGAGGGGGCGTGGCTATGTTGGAGGGGCGTGGTTATGTTGGAGGGGGTGGGGTTGGGCCTGTCTATACAAATTTCCAGGGCTGGTCTGATTTCCCAGTCCGGCCCTGGAGTGTGCAGCCAATAGCTGTATGGAATATAACAATCTTCTGCACTTGCATTTCTAACAGAAACTGAAAAGCGCACAATTTTGGAATTAAATTACAGGAAAAGGGGACAAAATATATAATGAAAGTAAATATATATATATATATATATATTATAATTTTATGATACCCTATCAAAGTGTTTAATGTCCCTTTAAAGCAAGCATTACGGAAAAAGTGCAGCATTTAAAATTAAACATGACTTTGCTTATTCCTAATTAAAAACACCATATATAAGCCATTATTATTACTATTATTAATCAAAAACTAGGCCTAAAAATCCTATGTTGTTCTAAGCATTAAAATGGATAATACTAATAAACTAAGAACCAACTGCAAGGCTCCCAATCATTGCGGGTTGGGATTTTTACTCATCCGCCCCTCTTGTCGTTCTCCCAACCCTATGTCCTGGTGCCTACAGAAGAAACTTGGGACCATCACACTCTACAGTGAAACAAGCACAACTATGTGCTTTGTAACCTTACCCTCTGAACCATCCAACTAGCCTTTGGAACAAAGCAGCTCTACCCTCCAGCTAGAACAACTTAACTTTGCCTATAGTACTCTGCACCTACTTCCACTTAATCACCTAGACGTTAAACTGTACCTTCAGTTCCTGAGATTTTGGGACTTAATACTCTGAAGAATGCCAATATATAACGATATGGGCTGAACAATCAAGGAATCAAACACACACAGAACACTTTAGTTAGCCATTGTTTCATAGCACATACCTAGCCCAGTCACTTTCCATATTATGCTGACACCTGATGCTAACTGATTACGTCCCTAAACCCTAAAAATCCAAGCTTTATAATTACTACGACCCACTAACTATGGGCTAGAACAATTTCAAAAACTCACTTAGCCACACGCAGACAGACAACACACATAGCAAAATGAAAACAAGCCTTACAATTTCAGAGAGCGGAAAATGGGCTCTATTGCTTCTGTGAAGATGTAATTTGTGTCATACAAGCTACTGTTGACCCTCTGAGAAGGTGTGGTGTTTGCATACTGGTGCACAGGCCCTCACATGATATGTGTGTATGCCACAGAAAAAAACAGTAATAACTTTTACAAGAAGCGTTTGTGCTAATTGAAATATATTGCAAAAATGCTTCTTTTTCACATTGAAATGCACCCATGGACGTTTTAGTTTTGTCCTTTCCATCCCTTTTATCCATGTTGCACATGAAACCATTCACAGCTGCATACACATTGACAGTATTGCACTGTGAACATCAGAAAATAAGTACAGTATAGACCACTCTCACACAATAAATTATGTATACTAAGTCAATTAGTGCAATGGGTCTATAGTGAAATTCTTCCGCATCTGCTATGCACATTGCCTAAACCTAGACCACTTTAACTACCCAGATTTAAGATGGGAAGTATATAAATATGGGACTCATATTTTGGCTACCATAGAGGGTACTAAAAAGCAATAAAAACAATGTAGCATGTATCAAATAATTCAGTCAATCCAAAGTAATCCTTAGACAAACTAACGCCTAGATTACGAGTTTTTGTCGGTAAGGCTGTGCGGGGCTAACAAGCCTTTTTTTCTTACCGCTCACTTAAGCCAACGCTGTTATTACAAGTTTTCTTCAAGCCGGCGTTAGCCTCAGAAAAGTGAGCGTTGAGCAAAATTAGTTTTAGGTCTTCACCTAACACCCTAACATGAACCCCGAGTCTAAACACCCCTAATCTTACACTTATTAACCCCTAATCTGCCGCCCCCGCTATCGCTGACACCTACATTATATTATTAACCCCTAATCTGCCGCTTTGGACACCGC
Organism: Bombina bombina; assembly: GCF_027579735.1. NCBI lineage: Eukaryota > Metazoa > Chordata > Amphibia > Anura > Bombinatoridae > Bombina > Bombina bombina. The sequence continues at coordinate 423,123,377 of NC_069504.1, forward strand.
CGCCACCTACATTATACTTATGAACCCCTAATCTACTGCCCCCAACATCGCCAACACCTACATTATAGTTATTAACCCCTAATCTGCCCACCCCCAACGTCACCGCAACTATATTAAATTTATTAACCCCTAATCTGCCGCCGCCAACGTCGCCACTACTATAATAAATTTATTAACCCCTAAACCTAAATCTAACCCTAACACCCCCCTAACTTAAATATAATTTAAATACATCTAAATAAATTTACTACAATTAAATAAATTATTCCTATTTAAAACTAAATACTTACCTATAAAATAAACCCTAAGATAGCTACAATATAACTAATAGTTACATTGTAGCTAGCTTAGGATTTATATTTATTTTACAGGCAACTTTGTATTTATTTTAACTAGGTACAATAGTTATTAAATAGTTATTAACTATTTAATAGCTACCTAGTTAAAATAAGTACAAATTTACCTGTAAAATAAATCCTAACCTAACTTACAATTACACCTAACACTACACTATAAACTAATTACCTAAACTACCTACAATTAATTACAATTAAATTAAATAAACTAAATTACGAAAAAAAACACTAAATTACAGAAAATAAAAAAAGAATTACAAGAATTTTAAACTAATTACACTACCCCCTTGAAGATCACCCTACCTTGAGCCGTCTTCCCCCAGCCGGGCACAAGTGGTTCTCCAGAGGGTCCGAAGTCTTCATCCTATCCGGCCAGAAGAGGACCTCCAAAATTTTAAAAAGAATTTTAAACTAATTACACCTAATCTAATCCCCCTAATAAAATAAAAAAGCCCCCCAAAATAATAAAATTCCCTACCCTATACTAAATTACAAATAGCCCTTAAAAGGGCCTTTTGCGGGGCATTGCCCCAAAGTAATCAGCTCTTTCACCTGTAAAAAAAATACAATACCCCCCCCAACATTAAAACCCACCGCCAACACACTCAACCCTACTCTAAAACCCACCCAATCCCCCCTTAAAAAACCTAACACTATCCCCTTGAAGATCACCCTACCTTGAGCCGTCTTCACCCAGCCGGGCACAAGTGGTCCTCCAGAGGGTCCGAAGTCTTCATCCTATCTGGCCAGAAGAGGACCTCCAGACCGGCAGAAGGCTTCATCCAGGCAGCATCTTCTATCTTCATCCTTCCGGAGCAGAGCGGGTCCATCTTCAAGACATCCGACGCGGAGCATCCTCTTCATCCGACAACTGAATGACTGGTCCTTTAAGTGACGTCATCCAAGATGGCGTCCCTTGAATTCCGATTGGCTGATAGAATCCTATCAGCTAATCGGAATAAAGGTAGGAAAAATCCTATTGGCTGATGAAATCAGCCAATAGGATTGACCTTGCATTCTATTGGCTGATTGGAACAGCCAATAGAATGCCAGCTCAATCCTATTGGCTGATTGCATCAGCCAATAGGATTTTTCCTACCTTAATTCTGATTGGCTGATAGGATTCTATCAGCCAATCGGAATTCAAGGGACGCCATCTTGGATGACGACACTTAAAGGACCAGTCATTCAGTCATCAGCCGTCGGATGAAGAGGATGCTCCGTGTCGGATGTACCCGCTCTGCTCCGGATGGATGAAGATAGAAGATGCCGCCTGGATGAAGTCTTCTGCCGGTCTAGAGGTCCTCTTCTGGCCAGATAGGATGAAGACTTTGGACCCTCTGGAGGACCACTTGTGCCCGGCTGGGTGAAGACGGCTCAAGGTAGGGTGATCTTCAAGGGGATAGTGTTAGGTTTTTTAAGGGGGGATTGGGTGGGTTTTAGAGTAGGGTTGAGTGTGTTGGCGGTGGGTTTTAATGTTGGGGGGGGTATTGTATTTTTTTTACAGGTGAAAGAGCTGATTACTTTGGGGCAATGCCCCGCAAAAGGCCCTTTTAAGGGCTATTTGTAATTTAGTATAGGGTAGGGAATTTTATTATTTTGGGGGGCTTTTTTATTTTATTAGGGGGATTAGATTAGGTGTAATTAGTTTAAAATTCTTGTAATTCTTTTTTTATTTTCTGTAATTTAGTGTTTTTTTTTCGGAATTTAGTTTTTTTAATTTAATTGTAATTAATTGTAGGTAGTTTAGGTAATTAGTTTAATTATAGTGTATTGTTAGGTGTAATTGTAACTTAGGTTAGGGTTTATTTTACAGGTACTTTTGTACTTATTTTAGCTAGGTAGTTATTAAATAGTTAATAACTATTTAATAACTATTGTACCTAGTTAAAATAAATACAAAGTTGCCTGTAAAATAAATATAAATCCTAAAATGGCTACAATGTAATTATTAATTATATTGTAGCTATCTTAGGGTTTATTTTATAGGTAAGTATTTAGTTTTAAATAGGATTAATTTATTTAATTGTAGTAATTTAATTTTGTTTTATTTAAATTATATTTAAGTTAGGGGGGTAAGAGTTAGGGTATGATTTAGATTTAGGGGTTAATAAATTTAATATAGTAGCGGCGATGTTGGGGTCGGCAGATTAGGGTTTAATAAATGTAGGTAGGTGTAGGCGATGTTAGGGATGGCAGATTAGGGGTTAATAAAATGTAACTAGTGTTTGCGAGGCGGGAGTGCAGCGGTTTAGGGGTTAATACATTTATTAAAGTGGCGGCGATGTCCGGTCGGCAGATTAGGGGTTAAACATTTTAGTTAAATGTTTCAGATGTGTGGGGGGGCTCGGTTTAGGGGTTAATAGGTAGTTTATGGGTGTTAGTGTACTTTTTAGCACTTAAGTTAAGAGTCTTATGTTACGGCGTTAGCCCATAAAACTCTTAACTACTGACTTTTATATACGGTAGGAGACTTGCCAGGAGAGGGTCTACCGCTCACTATTTCAGGCGATCGTAATACTGGCGTTAGGCAAATCCCATTAAAAAGATAGGATACGCAATTGACGTAAGGGGATTTGCGGTAACCTAAAATTGCGGGAAAAAAGTGAGCGGTAGACCCACTCCTGCCTGACTCGTAATACCAGCGGGTGTTAAAAAGCAGCGATGGGACCTCTCAACGTTGCTTTTTAAGGCTAACACAAGACTCGTAATCTAACCGTAAGTGTGGTCTTGGAAACACTATGTCACAGCTTCAGTACATGTTCCATGATACAGAGCTTAGACATGTTCCCTCCCATGAGAGCAGCTGAACTGGGAACCCAAGCCATGGCTTAGAACAAGCAGTAAACCATTAGCTTATCTCACTTGCTGGCTTGTTGCCAAAGCAAAACCAAAGACAGACAGCTTTTGTTTTTAACTGTACTAAATCACAGCCCATACAGACACTCTGCTACTAACATAGTCAATGATGCACAACAGTGTCTTCCAGTTACTCAACCCAGCACCTACTCCACAGCAGAACCAGAATCAAAGCACTCCAAGTATGAACATCTAAAGAAAATTGACAGTCTATGGATACATATGAGCCCTAAAAACTCAAATCTTTATTTTGAATAGTTAAAAGTGCAGATTCAAAATATAAAAACACCGGCTATAAATTGTAATCATAGATTAGACTAAGACAATATAGTATGTTTTCAAATAGTAAGCCATAGCGATATTTTCTCACCCCATTATGGCCTAGATAACAAGTGGAGTGCTAATTTATCACGCACCCAGGCACACGATAAATAACAAATATATTTACATTCTGCTGCCCATTGCTGCATGACTTACCCCCTTCAATGTGCTAGTTCTCTTGCCTTCTCTCACTGCATGCGAACGAGGTTTCATTTGAGCTTCCGTGCAATGCGAATGTGAGGTTGAGTTTGCATTGCACCTAATTTTTAATATCAGCGCACATTTGCGTGCACCAATATAACTAAGTGGATCGCAAATATCGCTTTCGCAGAAGCAATATTTTGCACTCCACTTATAATCTAGCCCTATGTATATAAATGTATTATGTACTGCGCTCTTAAACTGGACTGGGTACATATCCCATGTCAATGCAAATCTCAAAGGCATGTACTCACAGCCAGCTGCACAGCTTTCAGTGACTCAGGCAACCCTGGGTGTAAAGCCCATAGGTAAAATTACAACTTAAAAATATTAGCACAACACATAGAAAGTCTGACAAGCAAAATGGAAAAGTTAGTTACAGCATTTAGCCAATTGGTAATAGGGCCAAGACTATGTCAAGGTCACATCCTCCCTATATATGTGTGTAAAAAATAAATCAAATTTATTACAGAATTTACCATGAGCAAAGCACATGACCACAAGCCAATTCTATTTCTGTATCTTGTTTTAGTGCAGCAAATTAATGTGAACATCTGTAACACACAAGAATAGGTCATTGAAAACTAAAAACCTGCCACTATCAGCATCAGCTTCTGATGTTCCTTTTTATATGTGTTCTACTGAATGAGTTTAAGTCCATTGATCCAAGTCAGCCATTGCCCAGAGCACTCATTGATGTTTTCTATTATCATTTCATGTCAATGTGATAAATTACTGTGTCACTTAATTATTGCTGCAAGGTAACAGAGAAGAGCTGTGTTGATTACTTATGGCCGGATAAATAATAAGACAGTAGACTGCATATGGTCTCCAACCTCAGACTAGTAAAAAAAAAGCATCAGATACAAAACAATAATATCAAAATATATATTTCTTTGTATACTCACACATATCTACATAAAGTCTGACATTAAAATTGTTTGTTTTGATATTGAATAGAAGTTCAAAAACAAACGTTAAAAAGCATGGAAACAACAAAATAAAACTCCCTCCATCAAACAGAATATATTATTATATTTGCCACTGAAAAAAATAAATAAAAAATAAAAAATACACACACGTATTGTAATGCTCATGGGATATTTCCCTATCGGACCAAACTTGGCCAGTAGTCTTCTTATAAATATCCCAGAACAAAGTGATATGTATGAAATGAGGTAAGCAGTACTCACGGAAGACAGGGCAGTCCAAGGAATCAGCAGTACTGGGTAAAACAGCAGAGTGGCCAGCCACGCAGAGTTCAGAAACAAAAAGGCAATCCAGCAATTCAGGGGTTAAACAGCAGAGTGGTCAGACAGGCAGAGTTCAGCAACAATAAGGCAATCCAGCAATTCAAGGGTTAAACAGCAGAGTGGTCAGATAGGCAGAGTTCAGTAACAATAAGACAATCCAGCAATTCAGGGGTTAAACAGCAGAGTGGTCAGGCAGAGCTCAGTAATAATAAGGCAATCCAGCAATTCAGCAATAAGTAACACCCAGGAGCACACAAAGTAAGTCCTATACTTGGACAGTGTATGTAAGTTATGCAGGTACTTACCTAGGCGCCGATTCGCGCCAAGGAGGACTTCAAAGGATCCAACCGGCTTGAGAGGGGAATTGATGTGCGGCGATGATGTCATCGCTGCACGCTCACAGCAACCGCCGCTTCCCTGGCAAGAGCCAGAGCGGCACAACTGGGAGCAGCGTTACACATATATGATAGATATTTATATATATATATTTATTTATAGATACAGTATATACTGTATATAGACAGACAGTGTGTGTGCTCTGTATGCAGTGTTTGCATGGTATGTAATATGTATGTGTAGAGTCTTACTTCCCCTTATACACATGTTGCAGGTACTCACTGCCCTCAATGCTACAGCACTACGCAGACCAATATCTACACTTGCAACTTTAGACTGCGTGAACAAATTTCCCATTCAGAGACTGGAAATGCAGAAAATCTGAATTATAAATTGATATTTTTTTACGTTATTAAGGGTTGAAAAAAATGACTTTTCAGTAAAGGGGTATGGAACACAAATTTTGTGTGTGCGAATTTTCTTTCATATCAGTAGAACTCAATGGATTTAAAAACTTCTTTCTTTCTTTAAAGGGACATGATACCCAAATGTTGAAGCACTTGACAATGATGCAGCATAACTGTAAAAGTCTGACTAGAAAATATCACCTGAACTTTTAAATGTAAAAAAGAAAGATATTTTACCTCAAAATTTTCTCAGTAGCCACATCCCATTGTAAAGGGATTTTCAGCAGCTAATATGGATGCTGGCCCCTGGACTTGCAAGGGAGTGTGCATATGGCATCTGCAGGCACAGTCATGTTATTTCCCTATTTAGTTTAGGGAAGTTTACTAGGACAAAAAAATAAATAAAACAATAATAATCAATATAATATAATATAATATATATATATATATATATATATATATATATATATTATTCTTTATTTAAAAAGCACCAACAGATTCAGTGTGTGTTGTGTGTGTATATATATATATATATATATAATATATATATATATATATATATATATATATATATATATATATATATATATTATTCTTTATATTCTTTATTTAAAAAGCACCAACAGATTCAGTGTGTGTTGTGTGTGTGTATATATATATATATATATATATATATATATATATTCCATCCTCCTGCTTTTATGGCTCATTTATTTTTCTTACCTTATTTTGCTTGGCTATATGCTAGACTTAGGTACATGTAAGGTGGGAGGGGTTTTATAAAACTCTTGGGGTTTGGGAATCTTTACCTCCTCCTAGTGGTAAGTAATTCCCAGGAGTAATGGGTCTTGGACTCTCACCACCATGAAATAAATTCATTTATCAGGTAAGGATAAATTCTATTTTTATATGTGAGATTACATTTTCCACAGAAATAGATGTTTTTGTAGCAGCTTCTTTTAAAGTGCATGTAGATTGTTCATTACTTAAACTGCAATGCATTCAGATCAGCAAATGCTGATGGTTGCAACAAGAATCATACGTTTTAAAGGAGCATTACAGTCAGTGCTACAGTTTTTGTAAATATGCAAATTCCTGTTGTGAATAAAGACTTTTTTTTCAGAGCAGACTTGAAAAAGGAGTGATCCCTCTTCACACACTGAAATGTGGGAGTCATCCTCATATCCAAGCCTTCTTGGGCTTGGCTTGATTTGGCTTCTTAGAAGCCAAGATAAATTTCCATGCAAATTTGCCAGCACTTGAAAGAAGTTAGCCTAAAGCAAAATAGGCTTATTCTTTTTATCCTGAGGAAGAAATGAACCTTTACACTTGTATTAACTGTAATGACAGATTCCAGGTCAAGTCCCCAAAAGGACTTGATCCTAGCATATGATAGAAACCATTTTCAGTCATTCAAGTCCTGAGCTATAAATTTATATTATCCTGAATAGATAAGGATATAGTCTTAGCAGCCAAAAGTTATGTGTCAATAAAAGGATTGCAGATAAACACAGCTAAGTAATAATTTTAAGAGACTTTCCAATGTGCTTCTATTATCAAATTATATGCAAACTTTCTGAGACACCAGCTACTATTGAGCATGTGCAAGTGTTTACAGTGTATATGTATATTAGTATGTGATTGGCTGATGGCATTCACATTATACTGGGGGGTGGAAAACAGAAATACATTTTGAAATTTGTCTGGAAAAAAAATCTACTGCTTTTTTAAAATTCAGAGTAAGTGCTATTGCATTGTTTTTTTACTATGCAATTCTTGATTATGCAATTCTACTTTATTTAATTGCCCTTTAAAAACGTTAGATACCTGAGGGATTCAAGCCAAAATATTAAGGATGTTAGTCATGTACGCAAAATATATAGCTAACCTATAAACCAATAAACAGTAATGTATCTTTTTTTTTAAGGAGTGACTTAGATAGCCTATTTATTGGATCATTCAAGGATGAACAGTCCTTCAAAAGCAAAAACATTTTTTTTTTTCAGGCTAGAAATAGCAATGCACACTACAGAGTTTGAAAGTAAGCTTAAGAAAAGAATTAGATTTAAATCTACCAAAACATTAGAACATATGACTAGATTGGAGAGATTATTGCAAAAAGGGATCACAAACTGTAATTGAGAAGAAAACAAACAAAAAAAAAAAAAACGTTAAGCATTAAACACGGATTTAATGCTCATGTTAAAAGTGATCGATGAGTGGTAAGAGGTGTAAAAACATTTTTTTGTGATTACTCATTCTCCAAATGATGCCAATGACATCACACTTTTTGAACAAATGAATGAAAATGTATAATGGTCAGTCTAGTCTTTAATTATTTAGTAATCATATCCAATGGAAACATTGAAGGCTCAGTGCTGTCCTTCTGTTACTCCAAATATAACCATTGTAACATTATGTCAGTTTTCACATCTACTACAATTTATTTACACAGAAGAGCCATTTTTCTACTTTTTTGAATGCTTCAATAACAGAGAAATATTCTTATTCTAATGTTCAGCGTTCATTAGAATGGAAATACTAAAACAAAGATGTGCTTACAATTGTACCTATCCCAATCTTGCCTTGTGAATAACTGCCAGATATATGGTAAACTAAAGTGTATTTTATGATTAGTCTAGGAACAACATATAAATTAAGCACTTTATGAAATATATGCACTTCCCCATAACAGTTCTTGCCGAACAACCTCTGAAGGAACCACAACAGATCGTTTTTTCAGGACATTCCCACCTGTTTAATAATTATTACTGAAACATGTGCGGTTATGGAAAGAACAACAATGTTATAGCATACATCAGCAATTATGCAATGCATTGCCAACATGTTTTAAAATAATTAAACACAGTCATTTAGTCAGCAAAATTTACAAGGTTTTGCAAATTAAGAGCAGTTGACAGATTCACCCTTTGGAATGCATAAGGATTGCAATTTCCCGTTTTTCTTGTCTGTGACCATTTAGGGACAGATATCTATGAACTTGTGCTCTGAGCTAACCAATCACTCTAGAATATTGCAGGCTCAGGTAAATATCACCATACTTAAAGGGACAGTCTAGTCAAAATAACATTTTCATGACTGAGATAGGGCATGCAATTTTAAACAACTTTCCAATTCACTTTAATCATCAAATTTGATTTGTTCTCTAGGTATCCTTTGTTAAAAGCTAAACCTAGGTAGGCCCATATGCTAATTGTAAGCCCTTAAAGGCCACCTTTTGTCTCAATGCATTTGACAGGTTTTTTTTTTACAGCTAGAGGGCGTTAGTTATATAGATAACATTGTGCTCACACCCATGGATTTACTTATGAGAGGGCACTGATTGGCTAAATTGCAAGTCTGTCAAAAGAACTGAAATAAGGGGCAGTCTGCAGAGACTTAGATACAAGGTAATCACAGAGGTAAAAAAAAGTGTAATAATATAACCTTGTTGGTTATGCAAAACTGGGGAATGGGTAATAAAGGAATTAACTATCTTTTTAAATAATTTTAAATTCTGGAGTAGACTGTCCCTTTAAGTATGATGGAGCCAACTTAGTCTCTTTGAAGAAAGTGCACCAAGCACAATGTTTGCAAGTATTCTACAACAAAAGCAGTGAAGTTACATGATGATTGTTCGTTGCAACGTTGTTTTATATTCCTTAATTGAAATGAACATTTAATGTCCCTAAAAATGTTTAATGTTGCATTAACCAGGAATGTTATCTGGCCTCAAACTAAAGGGACATTGTACACTAGATTTTTCTTTGCATAAATGCTTTGTAGATGATCAATTCATATAGAACGAAAAAGGCATTACACAGAGATATCCAGATAAAAACTGAGCTTTATTCCAGCATTACATAAAAAAGACAAACACAAGGAAAAAAGGGGGCGTGTCCTTACACATTTCGTGACGTGCGGCACTTAGTCATAGGAAGATCCATTTATATAGCTCATCTGGGGGTGTTTTTGTAACAATGTATGGTTCTCCTTATTTTTAATAACATTGTGCTGATTTTCAGACTCTTAACCAAGCGCCAAAGTATCAGATGTAGACTGAAGTCTAATAAAAATAGCATATGCATGCGAAAGAACTGCATTTAAGTAGCAGGAGGGCCAGGGTTCTGGGTTTAAAAGCATTAAACCTTCACTTCATGTGTTACTGGCAGAGACACATATTTACTTTTTGTGTGTTACTAGCCCACGTGGGAGTATTTTTGTAACAATGTATAGTTTTGCTTATTTTTTAATAACATTGTGCTGATTTTCAGACTCCTAACTAAAGTATCCGATGTAGATCAAGGTCTACAGAGTTGTGCTGCTATTGTTTGTGTAATGGGTCTATTCATATGCAGGGGGAAGTTTCTGCTTTTTCTGCTTACCCAGCCCCTTTCACTGGGTCTCCCCGCCTAACCTCATCAACAGTGCTAAACTGGGAGCTTCTAAGTAAGTTTTTAAAAGGTTTTATACTGGATTTTTAGATTGCAGCTGTGCATATTCTTCTTTATATTAGTGTCTATTACTTGCAGTTATATTAAAATTGGTATGTACTGTCCCTTTAAGTTGCTGCTCAGTGTGGTATTAGCATCCAACCAACAGGGTAAAAATGCTGATCCATGTGTGTTCCTGCCTCAACAGGGTTAAATCCTTGCTCCAACCCGCAATGAATGCTTAGTGATAATGTTTGATTAGAATCATTCTAAGTGGTTAAATGGATTCTAAGAGAACTCGAGCTACAGAGGATATTATGAATTAATATTAGAAAATACAATTTCAAATCTGTTTGCACTTGGAATCAAAGCTGGTAATGTTTAAATAGGTTAAAATACATCATTTAAATCTTTTTTTAAACACATTTTAGAAAATGTTATATCCCAGCAGCCTTTGCACTGAATGGTATAACTAATATCTCCTACTGCTGGTGATATTCATGAACAATAAGAACACTTCAATTATTTAAAAAAAAAAAAAAGAAGATTACTATTCCTAAACATGTTGAATTAAACAAGGATGAGCACGATCTTACATTTTACCTTTTTTTTCAAGTTTGAATCTTTATTGAAGAGAGATAAATGGTACAAGACATAGCAAAAAAACAAGTCATATTTTTCATTGTTTATGCTTACACTATATAGGTGCTTCTAACAGACTGAATCCATCAGTAATTCACAGAAATTATATATATATATATATATATATATATATATATATATACTGTATAGTATTTACTTATCAATGCTAAGATACAAGAAGCCTGTTTTAACTGAAGTGTACCATGCCCCAAACCAGTGCTGATTTCTAACAATACTAGTGGTTTGTGTTACCATGGCAAAGGCTGTATTATAGGCAAATAAAAAATTATAGAGGTTAAAAGTTCAAAACATGTCTCTAGCACAGATTTCAAAAGCACCATTACAACAAATAAAAAGAAAAATGATTTCCCATCTTGCACATTAATGTAGCTTTCTCATTGCTTATAATCACAAAGACACTAATGTCAATATTGGTATAAACAAATAAGACTTGTGAAGAATGCTTTCCTTCTACAAACTGAGGCAGTGGTTCCCAAATCAGTCTTCAAAGAAGACACTTTCCTCTCACCCACTCATGTGCAGAAGAAATTACTTTCAAAGATATTTGGCTTTATTTTCTGTATAAACCACAGACTGATTTCCCCCCATGAAGAATACAACTTGCTTACAAGGCAATGAAGATATTACACATCTTTGTAATCAAGCAAATGGGATAAGTAAAATATACTATCGAACCTATTTCTGTGCTTTTTTGTTTCATATGTAGTTTCTTTCTTTTACAGTTACATTTCCTATACTAATGTTGCTGCATGCTGCTTACTGTTGTGACATCATTTTTAAAGGGATACTAAACCCACATTTTTTCTTCAAAGATCCAGACAGAGCATGCAATTTTAAGAAACTTTCTAACTTACTCCTATTATCAATTTTTCTTTGTTCCCTTGCTATCTTTATTTAAAAAGCAGGAATGTAAAGCTTAGGAGCAGGCTAATTTTTGGTTCAGGACTTGGGTTACACTTGCTAATTGGTGGCTAAATTTAGCCACCAATATGCAAGCGCTATCCAGGGTGCTGAACCTAATATGGGCCAGCTGCTAAGCTTTACATATCTGCTTTTTAAATAAAGATAGCAAGAGAACGAAAAAAAATTGATAATAGGAGTAAATTAGAAAGTATTTAAGACACGCAGTTTTAAGACACTTTTCAATGTACTTCCATTATCACAATTTTTATATACACACTTTCTGGGGAACAAGATCCTACTGAGCCTATATGTAAACTAGTCTGATTGGCTGATGGCTGTCACATGATACAGGGGGCCGGAAATGGGAGAAAAATAAATTTGTCAGAAAAAAATCTACTGCTTATTTGATATTCAGAGGAGGTGTTAAATCATTGTATTTTTATTATGCACGTCCTACTGCATTGAGTGGCCCTTTAACCACATTTCTACCCTCTAAAGCATGGTGATCAGTTTTTGCTGGAGGATATTACATTCTTTACAAATACTTTATCATTTGGAAATAGCTGATTTTGCTTATTGAAACCATCACCTATACTGAAAATGTATGTACTGCAGTATTAGATAAAGAAAGCTATGTAAACAAAAGGAAGCAAAATAAATCAATTTCCTACTGGGGAAGCCAGTGGGAGAGAACCCAGCCCATTTAAAAGGGAGTTTAGGCAGCAGCTTTGAATGCATGGATCTGATGGCTGGCACTTGAAGCCATGAGGTCAATCTATCTGTGGCTTCCCCATCTGCTGGTAATCATGCAAATCAGTCTCCTGTTCAGCTGTCATTTTATTAGAGACTTCTGTTTTCTGCTGAGAAAATCTGCTCTGGTATTCTGAATCCCTGGAAGATGTATTGCAGACAGATGTTGAACATGCAGTTGTACCCACAAATATATTGGCAATTTCTCTGAGAGGATTATAGACTTTTCAAGTATTTCTGAAGAATTAGGACTTAATGGAATGGAAAGAACACCAGAGCATTCATAGGGTTGAACTGTACTCTAGAAAGCTCAGGTTTTGGGTAGGTATGAACTGACTTTTCTGATAGTTTACAAGCCACTCGTGTTGCGGAAGAAAGTAAATGATCTCCTGTATGAGAAGGTAAGCCTGTTGTACAGATTATGTAATGAGAAGAGAAGAATGACAAAGGCCTCTAAGAAAGTCCTGTAACTAGAACAAACACTTCTGTGAAAATGTGTGGAGTTTAAGAAAGGCCAAAGGGTAGTGCTGAGAACTGGAAGTACCAATCCCCTCAGCAATTCTCAGGTAAAGCCTGTGGGGTTCTGCAATGGGAATATGAAAGTATGCATCATTTAGATTGACAGAGAGCACATAAGCCCTTGGATAAAACAAACAGGAGAGACTCCATCTTGAACATCAGTTAAGAATTTAGTCTTCTCAGATCAAGAACAGGATTCCAAGAGTTAACATTTTCCCTGACCAAAAACAGGGGAGAGTAGAACCCCTGATTTCGAGAGAGCAGAGGTATCACTTGAATCCCTTGCTTATCCAAAAGTTTGTCTACAAAATGATGAATGCCTCTCAGCTACATCATTTGGGAATATCGTTATCACCAAGAAAGGAAATAAATGCTTCTTCTTGAATTCCAAGTGATAACCAGTTAATAGCAACTGCAGAGCCCAATCATCTAAGATGGTTGTCGTCCAAATGTTCCTGAACTTGGAAAGACTCCCTTTAAGCAGAGACACCTGGACAGGCGCTCCATCGTTGCTTCTTTGCTTGATGGGATTGAATAGATCCACCATGTCCCCTTCCCTTTGTCTGGGACTGAAATTTCCAACCCTGTGAACAAAATGAATCCTTCCTAAAAGCGGACTTAAAGGGACATGAAAATAAAAAAATCCCAGCATAATCAGTGGGAAAGAGCATTCTTTTTGTTACCCTAGAGATAGCAGCATCCACCTTAGGGTGGTTAGTAAACTGAGTATATACAAAGATTTAGACAATGAAAAAGACTTAAACAGCACACCAAGCTGCTTCTCACTGTTAGCAAAGTTATTTAAATAAAAGGTCTTAATGGCTTCAGAGAAAGGAAAAGATTTGATAACCTCCAACTTAGGTCTGAACCAGAAGAGACAGGGCCCTGTTTATGCTTAATTCTCACGGTTTCTTTAAAAGCTTTAATAATGACAGATAAAGCAAAAGAAATAAAAGAAGAAGGTGCATCAGAATTATCAGATGAAATGTACCCATCAGAAGAATAAACCAACATTATTTTTCTCTACAGCAGTAGTAGCATTAGATTCCCCAGAGGCAGCAGTTGCTGATACAAAACTTTCACTATAGATCTGACCAATGCAAACCACACATAATTTCTTATTCTGCAAGCAGTAGTTATTACAAATGAAAAATAGGCTTTATCTGGTGATTAGGGTTAAAAACAGTAAGAGAGCAAAAATAAGCAGTAAGTGAACAAGCCCACAATAAGTAACAAAATAAAAAAAATATGCTCCAAAGTAACAGTAATAACATAATTTATGTAAGAACTTACCTGATAAATTAATTTATTTCATAGTGGCAAGAGTCCATGAGCTAGTGACGTATGGCATATACATTCCTACCAGGAGGGGACAAAGTTTCCCAAACCTCAAAATGCCTATAAATACACCTCCCACCTCACTCATACCTCAGTTTAACGTATAGCCAAGTAGTGAGGTGTAAAAAAAGGAGTAAAAAGCATACAACAAGAGGAACTGGAAAAATAATGTGCTTTATACAAAAAAAATCATAACCACAAAAAAAATAGGGTGGGTCTCATGGACTCTTGCCACTATGAAAGGAATGAAGTTCTTACATAAATTATGTTTTCTTTCATGTAAGTGGGAAGAGTCCATGAGCTAGTGACGTATGGGATATAATACCCAATATGTGGAAGTCCACGACTCACTAGAAATTAAAGTGAATGTCAATTTAGATGAATCGGTGCCCGGTTTTTAATAATCAACTGAAGCTTCATTCTTGAAAGCCTAAGAAGTGGCAACTGATCTAGTAGAATGAGCTGTAATTCGCTGAGGCGGAGACTGCCCCGCCTCCAAATAAGGTTTGCGAATCAAAAGTTTCAACCAAGATGCCAGAGAAATGGCAGAGGCTTTCTGACCATTCCTGAAACCTGAAAAAATAACAAATAGATTAGAAGTCTTTCTGAAATATTTAGTAGCCTCAACATAATATTTAAAAGCTCTTACCACATTTAAATAATGTAAAGACCTTTCAAGAGTATTTTTAGGATTAGGACACAAGGAAGAAACAACAATTTCCCTATTAATGTTGTTAGAATTCACAACTTTAGGCAAAAATTTTAACAAAGTCCGCAAAACAGCTTTAACTTGATGGAAAATCAGATAAGGAGACTCACAAGAGAGCAGACAATTCAGAAACTCTTCTAGCAGAAGAAGAAAGTAATTTAATATCCAGAGATTGCATAGGCTCAAAAGGAGAAGCCTGTAAAATTTTCAATACCAAATTGAGACTCCAAGGAGGAGAAATAGATTTAATAACAGGTTTGATACAAGTCTAAGCCTGAACAAAACAGTGAATATAAGGAAGCTTAGCAATATTTCTATGAAATAAGACAGAAAAAGAAGAGATGTGTCCTTTCAAAGTATTTGCAGACTTTGAAAGGACACATCCTGCAGACATCCTGAAGAAACTGTAAAATCCTAGGAATTCTAAAAGAATGCCAAGAATAATCATGAGTGGAACACCATGAAATATAGGTTTTCCAAACCCGATGATACATTTTCCTTGAAACAGACTTACGAGCCTGTATCATAGTGTTAATCACTGAGTCAGAGAGACCTCTATGACTAAGCACTAAGCGTTCAATTGCCATGCCTTCAAATTTAGAGATTTGAGATCCTGATGGAAAAACGGCCCTTGAGACAGAAGGTCTGGCCTTAAAGGAAGTGGCCAGGGCTGGCAACTGGACATCCGGACAAGATCCACATACCAAAACCTGTGAGGCCATGCTGGTGCTATCAGAAAAACATAAGATTGTTCCATTATAATCTTGGAGATCACCCTTGGAAGAAGAACCAGAGGCAGAAAAATGTAATGTGTGGGTTAATTTAAGATAAGCGCCAAGTTATTATCCTTTAGCTCCCTCACAGGTAATCTTCCCTATGATTACCACTTTCTAGTATAAACCAAACAAAATTCAATTATTGAAGTTTGGGAGCGCTAAAAAAAGCTTGAAGGACAATATGGAGATTATAATTTTCACATATATTTATTGCTAGTAGACAATCTAAAAACATATATAAATCAAAGATACATAAAAACAATAATGTGAGCAAGATAATCAGTCTAGGGTAGGATGACAGAATAGTCTGAATAGAATTGTGTTAATATACTATGGTTTGGGACGTCTCCCTTTTATTCAATATGCTTTGTAGTGATTTAATTTCTCGTGTATCTTAACCTTTATGTCTTAATTATTACAACATGCTAATTTATTTTGATAATTAACAATTGCTATGTATATCACCTTAATCCACCTTATATAAACATCTAAAAATGTAGTATCTTTAAAAAGATATTTTCTTGACCAATTGTCAGAATAAAATGTTCAGAATAAAATGTTCATAAAAAATGCTTCGGTATTTAAAAGTCTTTTTAACTTTTGTAGCAATATGCAGAGTTCCAGTATAAAAATATTTTGTAATCCAATAAACTTCCGTTATTTCTTAGAGGGGTAACCTTGTAACACTTCAGTCTTTTTTAAGCAATTTGTAACAAGTATTTCTAATGAGCTTACCGGGTCTTCTGACACCTGCTGTGTCTGGCGATTTGTTTGTTAATCTTACCAGGAAGATATTTATGCCTTTTCTCTCTCCGATCTTGTACGATACAAGATTAGTCTGTAAGCTTGGTTCTTTGGAGCCTGTTTTGGTCTGTGTGGCTCTGATGATGCAGTACCTTCTGTTCGGGATATCTTTGGCTGTCAGTTTTGGCAGCAGGTTTTCGGATCAGGTAAGTACTTGCGCTACACGCTCCGGCGTGTTTGGCGGCTCCTCCGATACTCAGTGTACAAACGGCCGTTTGTTTTGAGCTTCTTCTTCCCCTGTACTCAAATGATGATTGAGGTCCTGCAGGGGATATATGAGCTGTATAAGTTACGTCTACGCGTTTCGCCGGTTGGCTTTATCAAGACGGATGGTTTGTGTTCTGAAGCCCGGTATTTTTAAAGAACCCTCTTCTCTTCCTGATTGGTTGATGTTTTTTTCCCCTTTTCCATTGGTGATTTATTCAAATGGCTTTTACTAGAGATTTAAGGTGGATTATCGGGTTGCAACTATCTTTTTTAGATAGTATAGATACATTTGTTCAATTTATAAGGTGGATTCTTCAGTTGTATCTATCTTTTTCAAGTGGTATATATAAATTTTAGTTATTTTATTCGATTTATAAGGTGGATTATTGAAATCTTCTAATATATACATCGATATTTCTAGTCAACTTATAAAATATATTAATATATTGTTTCTAAATTTGTAATGGATTTTTTATATATCCAGATCTAAAAGTGGATTATTTGATTATACATATCTTTTCAGGTGATATAAAGAGATGTGTGTTATTTCATATGATTATCACATTTTTATGGTATATTTCTCCATTTTTTTATTAGAATATATAACCATCAATTTTTTAGTCAACATATTGATTATGTGTTGTATATCTAGTTTTAACTCTTATTCTTCCAGTTTACATAGTTCTTTTACTAGATTTGTCCTTATATATTTGATATAATGTTATTAAATTATAAATAATTTTTAGTGACTTATTTCTGAATTTCTTATTTAGAATCTATCAATTTAATTATAGATTTTGAAGTAGTGAGATAGATAATAAATTGTAAATAAAGATTTTTATAAAGAGTAGTTCAATTCCTATATTTTCTAGAAGGTTTTTATGGTCTTGTTGAAATGTTAAGTTTTACTAATTTTATTTATTTTCATCTTTATGAGGTAAGGAATGGGGAAAGATCCAGTTCAGAATTTAGTCCTGATGGATATAAAGTCTGCATGTTATAAATTAATTCTGCTTCTTTTCTTAATAGTTTTTCTTCAAAATTTCCCCCTCTCCACTCTTGCTTTAGTTTCTTTATACCCCAAAATTTAAAATCTTTTAAGTTATTTTTGTGTGTTTCTCTGAAATGAGTGTATAGATGAGTTTCTAGATTTCCCTTATCTATACAGGACAGATGTTCTCGTATTCGTTCCCGTAGGGTCCTTGTAGTTTCTCCTATGTATTGTAGCTGGCAGGTGCATTGTATAATGTAAATGACCCCTTTGTCCTGACATCTTATTGTTTCTTTTATATGATGTATTGACCCATTAGTGTTGGATATAACTTTCTTACATTTACTGCTAAACTTGCAGGATCTACACCCAAAACAGGGAAAAAAACCTTCTAATTTGTTTCCTGTTAGATCTTTTTGTGTCATGTGTGTTTTTTGTATCTGTTTAAATTCACTAGGGGAAAAATGTAAGCAGGTTGGTAAAACCAAGGAACTGCTAAAGCATCCATCTCCGCATGAGGATCCTTGGACCTGGAAAGGTATCTGGGAAGCTTCTTGTTTAGACGAGAGGCCATCAGATCTATTTTTGGAAGACCCCACATCTGTACAAGATGAAAAAAACACATCTGGATGGAGAGACCACTCCACCGGATGTAAAATCTGACAGCTGAGATAATCCCCTTCCAATTGTCTACACCTGGGATATGAATCGAAGAAATTTGACAAGAGTTGGATACTGCCCTCAAAAATATCTGAGATACTTCTGTCATTGCTGAAGGACTGCGTGTCCCTCCTTGATGATTGACATATACCACTGTTGTGATATTGTCTGGCTGAAAACGAATGTAAAGTTATCTCTTCAATAGAGGCCAAGCCTGAAGAGCACTGAAAATAGCACAGAGTTCTAAAATATTTATTTGTAACCTCGCCTCTTGAGGATTCCAAACCCCTTGTGCTGTCAGAGACCCCAAGACAGCTCCCCAACCTGTAAGACTTGCACCTGTTGAGATCACAGTTCAGGAAGGAAGAACAAAGGAGGCCCCTTGAAGAATAAGGTGATGGTTTAACCACCAAGTCAGAGAGAGTTGAGTGTTTGGATTTAAAAAGTATATCAACTGTGATATCTGAGTATAATCCCTGCACCATTGGTGCAACATGCAAAGCTGTAGAGGCCTCATATGAAAATGAGCAAAGGGGATCACGTTCGATGCTGCAGTCATGAGACCTAAAACTTCCATGCACATAGCCATTGAAGGGAATGATAGAGACTAAAGGTTTAGACAAGCTAAAACCAACTTCATTTGTCTCTTGTCTGTTAGAGAAAGAGTCATGGACACTGAATCTATCTGGAAACCTAAAAAGGTGACCCTTGTCTGAGGAATCAAAAAACTCTTTTGTAAATTGATCCTCCAATCATGTCTTTGAAGAAACCACACTATTTGTTTTGTGTGAGATTCTGCTAAATGAAAAGATTGAGCTAGTACCAAAATATCGTCCAAATAAAGATACAGTGCAATACCCTGCTCACTGATTACAGATAGAAGGGCACCGAGAACCTTAGAGAAGATTCTTGGAGCTGTTGCTAGGCCAAACGGAAGAGCGACAAATTGGTAATGATTGTCTAGAAAATATTATCTCAGAAAACGATAGTGGTCTGGATGAAACGGAATGTAAAGATAAGCATTCTGTAAGTCTAATGTGGACATGAAATGACCTTGCTGAACAAAAGGCAGAATAGTCCTTATTGTCACCATCTTGAAAGTTGGGACTGTTACAAAATTATTTAAAATTTTCAGATCCAGGATTGGTCTGAACGAATCTTCTTTCTTTGGGACAATGAACAGATTTGAATAAAAACCCAAACCCTGTTCCTGCTGAGGAACTGGGATAATCACCCCTGAAAGCTCTAGGTCTGAAACACACTTCCGAAAAGCCTGAGCCTTCACAGGGTTTGTTGGAACATGAGAAAGAAAGAATCTTCCCATGGGAGGTCTTATTCTGAAGCCTATTCTATACCCTTGAGAAACAATATCCTGAATCCACTGATTTTGAATAGAATCTGTCCAAATGTCTTGAAATAATTTCAATCTGCCCCCCACCAGTTGAACTGGTTTGAGGGCCGCACCTTCATGCAGTCTTAGGGGCTGGATTTGATTTCTTATAAGGCTTGAATTTATTCCAATTCGGAGATGGTCTCCAATTAGAGCCAGAGGCCTTAGGGGAAGAAGAGGTTTCTTGTTCTCTATTCTGACGAAAGGAACGAAAATGAATGGGAGCTTTAAACTTACCCTTAGATTTCTTATCTTGGGGCAGAAAAACTCTATTTCCCCAGTGATAGTGGAGATAATAGAATCCAATTGAGAACCAAATAAATTATTACCCTGAAACGATAGAGATAGTAATCTAGATTTAGACACCATGTCAGCATTCCAAGATTTAAGCCATAAAGCTCTTCTGGTTAGAACAGCTAAAGACATAGATTTAATATCAATTTTAATGACATCAAATATAGCATCACAAATGAAATGATTAGCATGTTGAAGTAAAAGAACAATGCTAGACAGTTCAGGATCTGATAACTGCTGTGCTAAGCTGTCCAACCAAAAAGTTGAAGCAGCAGCAACATCAGCCATAGAAATAGCAGGTCTAAGAATATAGCTAGTATGTAAATATGCTCTTCTAAGATAAGATTCAGTCTTCCTATCTAAAGGATCCTTAAAAGAAGTACTATCTTCCATTGAAATAGTAGTACGTTTGGCAAGAGTGGAAATAGCCCAATAAACCTTAGGGACTTTTCCCCAAAACTCTAATTTGGCCACAGGTAAAGGATACAGCTTATTAAACCTAGAAGAAGGGTTAAAAGAAGCACCAGGCTTAGACCATTCTTTAGTAATAATATTATAGATAGCATCTGGAATAGGTAAAACTTCTGGAGTAACCTCAGAAGTTTTAAAAACAGAATTCAAACGATAACTAGTTTTGCTATCAAGAGGACTAGTCTCCTCAATACCCAAAGTAATCAATACATCCTTTAATAAACAACGAATATATTCAATCTTAAAAAGAAAAGAAGATTTTTTATTTTTAGTTTCTAATGCAGGATCCTCTGAGCCAGAGAGATCCTCATCAGCAGAGGATACTTCAGTATGCTATCGGTCAATACAAATTTCATCAGATTTATGAGAAGTTTGGAAAGACCTTTTACGTTTATTTGAAGGCGGAATAGCAGTCATAGCCTTCTCTATGGCTGCAGCAATATAATTTTTTATATCTGCAGGAATATCATGTACATTAGACTGTGAAGGAATAACAGTAGATGTAGTTGTACTTATAGAAACATTATCAGCATTTAATAATTTTTCATAACAAGTGCCACATATTTGAGCTGAAGAAGTAAGAACAACTAATTTACAACAAACAACTTAGCTTTAGTAGAATTGTGTTCAGGCAGCTTAGTTCCTACAGTAACATCAGAGACAGGATCAGTTTGAGACATCTTGCAAAATGTAACAAAAAAAGAAAAAAAAATAACATTTAAGCAAAATATCCAATTTCCTAAAAATAGCAATTTCAGTAATGGGAAAAATGCTTATGATAAAATTCTTATACAAAAGTAAAATCAAAAGCAAACATCAAAGCCCTCTATAAACAAATGAAAGCAGCGAGCAAAAGAGGGAGAGACTTAATATAACAAATTTTGGCGCCAAGAATGACGCAAACAAAGATGACACAAATGCAGAGGAAAAAACTTTTGGCGCCAAAGCTAACACCATAAAATGACGCAACTTGAAGAATAACAGGCGCAACTTCGCAGCAAAAAAAAAATTGCATCAAGAAAGACGCAAGAAATGACGCAACTCATGTCACGACAGATGCAACTTTGCGCCAAAAAAATTTGCAACAAAAATTACGCAATAAAAATTGCATTTTGCATCATCACCAGCCTAGTTAGCCCACGAATATTTTGAAAAACAGACTCCAAGTTACAACTATCTGGAACCCCAGCTAAGAAAAAAATACCTAAATTCTCTCATAAACATAATTTCCATGCTGAAACTGTTAGACTGCAAAGTGAAATATACACAGACCTGACTCATGGCAAATATATGCAATATATATTTAAAAACTTTATAATATAAAGTGCCAAACATAGCTGAGAGTGTCTTAAAAAATCTAGAGGGTATGTGTATGGTGATCCAGCGCTAAGATAATACCTAAGCTGTAATCCGAATAGAGGGTCTAACTGGCCCCCAAGAGGGAATGAGTAATAGAAAATGATGGATACAGCGCCAAAAGGCCAAGGGATAATTATACACACTGTTAATAAAATCTAATAGGTTTAAAAATTCAACAAAGAAATTTAATAAACACTTATAAATAATAAAAGCATATAAAACATAAAAAACAAATTCCAGAGAATTGTCTGAGCTGTGTGGATAAACAGCTAATTCCCTAAAAGGGAGATTCTGAGATAGATATAAATTGCCAGAAAAGTGTCTGTGCTGTGTAGATGGACGGCTGATCCCTAAAAGGAAAATCTGAAGCAAAGAAATACAGGTACAGACCTATCTAAAATACTGCCCAAAGGCCTAGGACACAGTTGAAAACAGTATGTAACAGCTAATAACAACAGAGAGCTAAACGTGACAGCTGATCATTAGAGTGCAATGTGACCGTGGCACGATGGTAATCAGCTGACGGTTATGGATCCATAATAAGTTGGAAGTTATCTGAAATTATACAGTAATGTGTAGCGTCCTCAGAGGACTAAATCATATATAGTGAGTGGGGACATGGGAACAATTAAATAGGCGCCGCAGTGCAAAACATATCTCACAAAATGTGTTGCAAATAATATGTGAAAGTGATGGGTATACAAACAAAATTGGTGGATATACAGACAAAATTAGAATTAAGGTATTTGCTGGGAAATATAAAAATTGTCACAATGGTGGAACTTGAAAAAACATGAAAAAACAAATATCACAAGGTTGGTAAAATGAAGTCAGTGAAAAAACAAAAATTAAAACCAGTGAAAAAACGATAATAAAACCAAAAAATGTAGTTCAACAAAGGTCCGTGAAAAAATAGTGCTAGTTAAAGCTGATAATAGTCAATGTGTAATCCAAATTGAAATCCAAATGAATTCAAAACTTAAACATTCACAGTTGTGTGAGTGGAAACCTTGGAACCAGGTGGATCCTAGTGGCAATCAGCTGCTCCTTAAGCTTCCAAGTTGATTCCTAAAATCAAATTTAAAACATAGCGTAACACAGTTATATAAGTACTTTACCTAGTGAAAAGATGCTTACCAATGGGTCTACGCGTTTCGGTCCTCAGTGGACCTTTATCAAGACTGATGCATTGGTAAGCTAAGCATCTTTAAATATGGTTATCACTTAAGTGACCGGATGTGGCTATCACTTAAAATATATGGAATTATTCAAAGCCACATCCGGTCACTTAAGTGATAACCATATTTAAAGATGCTTAGCTTACCAATGCATCAGTCTTGATAAAGGTCCACTGAGGACCGAAACGCGTAGACCCATTGGTAAGCATCTTTTCACTAGGTAAAGTACTTATATAACTGTGTTAAGTGTCTTAAAAAATGTTATATACTTACCAGAAGACACCCATCCACATATAGCAGACAGCCAAACCAGTACTGAAACATATAAGTAGAGGTAATGGTAGAGGAGTATAATGTTGATCTGTAAAGAGAGACAGCAGATGAATCCCTCCGACCGATTTACAGAAAGCCCTAGAAATTATTTCCCATAGGCAAAAACATGGTATCATCAGGCAATACTCCCTTCACATTAGGGCTGCACAATTAATCTCATATGCGATTTAAAACCGTGATTAAAAAAACGCGAGAGTACGCAATTTTTAGCTAATTTTTTTCCATAGATGTGGCTGTACTGCATTGATTTGTATGTGATTTCATGCAAACCAGCTCCATCTAGTGGTTGCTTTTAGCACACATTAGTAAAATAACTTTTACTTTCACTTTCACTTTCTGTTTGTGATCTCAGTAGCAGCCTATCAATCTATAGAAGTCTAAAAGCAGAGCCCATGCAGGAGAGGTGAAGAGGAGGGAAAGCAACTTACTTATATTTCCCCCTAGGGACATCTGCAGTCTGAAACTTAGTATATGTAATCATTATGGAGCCTCCCACACAATCTCCTGCTCTCTGAGAAACGGCTCAAATACATAGCAGATGCAGTTAACCCCATGGCTGCCAAAAAAGGCTAAAACTGCAGTCCCCTCTGCTAGCTAGCTGCTGGGTTAACTGCATCTACAATGCATTTGATATCAGCAAGACACAGCATTTCTGAAAGGAGCAATCCCCCATCCCTACTGCTATATGCCTGTATTGGATTCCTGGACAGGAGCAGGGCTCATTTTCAGTCAAGATAAAATGTTTAAAAAAAGAAGAAAAAATAAATAAATATATTATATATATATATATATATATATATATATATATATATATACATACACACATATATGTGTGTGTAACTGTGTATGTGATAGTGTGTGTATATATATATATATATATATATATATATATATATATGTGTGTGTCTGTATATATATATATATATACACACACACACACACACATGGTTTGTATTTTTATGCTCCCAGAGTGTATTGAACATTGAGAAACATGTACATTAAGATTCTGTAGTCTTAAATTCATTTTTTATTGAAAAAAATAAGGTGTTATAGTCATTTATAAGAAAATCTCGATTAAATCGCAATTGCAATTTTTTGGGTTCAAAATCTCGATATTCATTTTTGCCCATATCGCCCAGCCCTACTTCACATCCCTCAGACAAACACTGTACTTTGAGAGGAATTGGGCTTCAAAATGCTTAGAAGCGCCTTTTACAGAAAAAAAATCAAGCACATCTTGCTTCACCACCTCCAAAGGAGGCAAAGTTTGTAAAACTGAAGTATGAGTGAGGTGGAAGGTGTATTTAAAGGCATTTTGAGGTTTGGGAAACTGTCCCCTTCTGGTAGGAATGTATATCCCATACGTCACTAGCTCATGGACTCTTGCCACTTACATGAAAGAAAAATAAATGTAAATGCCTCAAAACAATCTCTTTGGTCTCTGGGGTATTCTAAAAACGAACAGCAGAAGACTCAATGTTATTGACAGCAAGAAGAAGTATATTTAAGTGTATAAGCATAAAAACAAGCTCCTCATTATATCCAGACAGGTTACAAAACATCAATAGTGACTCACATAGAATCTTTGTGGAGTGCATGAACAGGGCCGGCTCAAAAATGGGACCAAGTAGGTCCAATGGACCCAGGTAGCACTTGACAAGAGGTAGCACATCAGCGACTGAGTCTGTCACTGTCAGATCCAGACCTCTCCTGTCCTCTGTCTCCGTGGGGGAAGTTGAAGCCTCCCAGCAGCATAACCTTATTATGCAAAAAGACACAGAACCGGTCAGGGGCAACGCTCAATGCGAAAGAAGTGCATCTCTTCCATAACATCCCACTTATTGCACATTTGTGCATAAGCATTGGTTGCAGGCAGGCAGGTAGGCTTAGTAAGGTCAGCAGCCAGGCTAGTAGGTTGATATGGTAAGCAGCAATGTTACTACTGGAGGAGTCATTTTATTATAAGGCCCAGGCAGCACAATATCTTGATAAGATTGGGTCTGAAGGGGGAGCACCCAAGGCTATCTGGATATTTGAAATTGGTCAAAACAATTGATACTAGTGATATTATTAACGTAACAATTATAATATAAAAAATTAGAGGATACGGATAGGCTAAGGTTATAAAGTTTTAATTAATTACATGTAAAACAAAAAATAATTGTGATTTAAGACAGAGCTTAATAGTTATAAGTGTTAGATTATTGATATCAATGATATCTAAAATGTTCTCTTTTTTATGTCCATAAAAAGTGTTCCTGTCAGTTGTAAATCAGTAAAACGGGTATTGATTTACACCTGATGGGAACACTTTTTATGGACATAAAAAAAGAGAACATTTTAGATATCATTGATATCAATAATCTAACACTTATCACTATTAAGCTCTGTCTTAAATCACAATTATTTTTTGTACTTTCTGAATATATATATACAGTATATTTTCTGAATTTTTGTACACTCTGCATTAATATTTATCTGTATCTCCGTCATAAATAGGAACGGAGTATCAAGGTTATTAAACCCACTTGTTTCCTCTTGTGTATTATGCCATATTGTCATTTTTAGACTTATAGTTTGGATGAAGCTTTTTTTTTATATTTATATTAGACACCGGTGTCATTAGTCTTATAAATTATTTAGGTATACTAATTTTAACAACTGTTTTACATGTACTAAATTAAAACTTTATAACCTTAGCCTATCGGTATCCACAAATTTTTTATATTATAATTGTTACGTTAATAATATCGCTACTATCAATTGTTTTTACCAATTTTGTATATCCAGATAGCCTTGGGCGCCCTCTTCAGACCCAATCTTATTAGCTTTTACTCTTGTTACACCTGTTGTGAGGAGTGTAACCAGTAAGGGAGGCAACATCTGGGACAACATAGTTCTATCTTTTTCTTTTTCACTAGCACAATATCTTGAGCTGGCCCTGTGTATAAAATCTCTCTACAAGTAAGAGCCTCCTGTAGAGCAGATTGTACTACAGAGTGAAGGTCTGTGCCGAGGCTAGATTTTGAAGTGCATGCTCTCTTATTTAGCAGCTCTCAAACACAACACTTGCAACATCACATTCTGTAACATCATAGTACACAGTGGTCCTCACCAGTGATTCCCTGAAGTCGGAGAAGACTCACTACCACCTACTAGACAGTGACCAAAGTCAAAGAAACAAGTAAATTCAAGTACAAAAAGTTACAGGCCACATAACTGCATACAAATATATGGAGACCTCAGAAATGGAATCTAAAAAGGATCTCATGGCTGGACAGAATTAACATTAGGAAAGGGGGGGATATCTGTTTGTTACCTTTTGTCAGGAAACAGGGCAGTGGTTGGTTCTGTCTACATTCCTGGGGGGGGGGGATTTGTAAGTATTGCCAGAGAGGATCAAGTTAAAATGTTTCAGACAGGCCAATCACCGTAAAAAAATGCTTTTGCTCCATCCAATATAGTTCATGGGGTCATTTGGTTTGTTTGAATTTTTACAACATTATGGATTTGTTAATAGAAATGTATTAACCCCTTATTTCCTATGGAAGAGATCTTCATGGCAGCTGTACATAATATTAAACTTAAATAAAGGCAAAGTAGTAGCTAGTGCTACAAGCCAACAGCAGCACAATAAATGACTTGTAAATGTATTGTTTATGGGTCAGGACTGGCCAAGAACAAAAGTGAATCTTACATACTTATTGGCTGACAGAATTAATCAATCAACATTTCCTGTCTAAAACTGATTTTTAAAGCCTTGCCTGCCTTTTGAGTAATATTTTTTTTTGCTGCACCATCATTAATTCCTTTATTATATGTTAAAGGGACACTGAACCTTATTTTATTTTTTTCGTGATTTAGATAGAGCATGCAATTTTAAGCAACTTTCTAATTTACTCCTATTATCAATTTTTCTTCATTCTCTTGGTATTTTTATTTGAAAAGCAAGAATCTAAGTTTAGAAGCTGGTCCATTTTTGGTGTACAACCTGAGTTGTTCTTGCTGATTGGTGGATAAATTCACCCACCAATAAATAAGTGCTGTCCATGGTTCTAAACCAAAAATTGGCTGGCGCCTTAGCTTAGATGCCTTCTTTTTCAAATAAAGATAGCAAAGAAAACAAATACAAATTGATAATAGGAGTAAATTAGAAAGTTGCTTAAAATTGCATGCTCTATCTGAATCATGAAAGAAAAAAAAATGGGTTCTGTATCCCTTTAAAGAGGTCACTTGTTTTTGTTTTGAAACAAATACAGTAAAATTTGTGATTTTTTTTAAAAAAAAATATATATTTTTTTATTTGTCTGATTCCAATGCACGTCTACCCCAGTAACACTTCCTGCTTTGCTCCTCCAAATAAGGCAAGTGAAAGGGTAGCAAACGAGGTATAAAAGTATTCAGAAAGTTTACACACTCAACCTTTATGTTAATTTATTGCAAGACAACAGAAAAGTCTTGCAATTACAAGGTGTTTTACATCCCTTTAAAAAAGGTTCTTACTAAAAAGATAATTTTATATGCACCCATGCACATTTTGACATTTCTATCCCTTAAATAAATTATTATGCACAATCATTGGCATATAAAAAGCACAATTCTCTTTTTGCTGTAGAAAAAAAAAGAAATATCATGTTATCAAGTGTCTTAGGCAGCAGGAATTTAACAAATGCATTCAAGTTTTATGAACATCAGAAATAAATTTCCATTTAAGACTATTTCAGCAGTAATCTAAATGATCTCTAGAGAAAACTAAAAGATAAACACTTAGGGGTCTATTTATCAAAGCTTCAACTAAAAATACGCTTAAATTCTGCGTCGTATTTATCGCGAGATTGATCCACCGTAGTTATCAAAGCGCCAAGATCGGCAAATGTTGAAATTTGTGACATAAAATACGATCCCGCAATCTCAATCTGACGCAGATCGATGCTTGCGTCATTACAGATGTTTCGAATTCACATTCGACTCTATTTGAGCCTTTTCCCAATTTATCAAACATTTAACAGGTACGCTCGCGTGTAATCCGACGCAGCGTACATAGTTTTAAATCCGCCACCCTTGAGGTCACGGATGCCATAGAACTCAATGGGAGTCTGAAAAAAACAGAAAGCTTATGTTCGATGCTACAAGAGAATGAAGTATATTACATAATAAAAGTAAATTAGAAACTCTAATAAAATTGTATACCCTTTCTAAATCAAACAATATTATTGTTCCACATTTGGTGCACTAGTAGATATAGGAATAAAAATGAAAAATACATTACTACTTATGGATTATGCTACAAATTTGTCTCTCATTACAAAGCAAGGGGACAATATTATTTCTACAAATTTGTTAAAATGTTTTGCCCCAAACTTGTCACACTGATATAGAGATAAAAATGAAATACACAACATAATATAGCCAACTTCCTTTTTATTTTTTTGTGAAAAATCTATGTGCACCATGTTTAAGCCATGTAATACAAGTCCCACTCTCCACTTCGCACCAATTTTAACTCAACACTTTTCACACCAATTATGACGCAAACTCGTAAACAATCCACACACTAGTGAATTTTTCAACCACTTTTGATTGGAATATGCATAATCACATGATTTATGACATCAGCCAATCTGATTCAAATATACATTTTAAACTATCACTAACGAATCAAAATGCTCGATACTTGTGTATTATACTTTGAAAGTATGTATATGTGAATTTAGAATTATTGTTGCTGACATTAGGACACACAGTGTAATATTTTAGACAAGGATTTTAAAATTCGAATTGATGTTTGATTCAATATAATCTTAAAGGGCCATGATACCCAAATGTTGAAACACTTGAAAGTGCTGCAGCATAGCTGTAAAAAGCTGACTAAAAAATATCACCTGAACAACTCTATGTAAAAAAGAAAGATATTTTACCTTAAAATGTCCTAAGTATTCACACCCCATTGTAAAGGATGTCTGTCCCGGGACAGGCAAGGGAGTGAGCCTCGTGCACACTCATGTTATTTCCCTATTCAGTTTAAGAAAGTTTACTATGAAATCTCATGAGAGTTAAGTGAAATCTCATGAGATCACAGCTAATGAGTTCACAACCTCAGCACTGCTGATGCTGATTGGCTGCAGTTCATTTCTTCATTTTTTTTACCTGCAGCTGGACAGTAACTGAAGTATAACTTTTTACACAGAACTTACTCTGGTGAGCTGAAGAAATTGTGAGGTAAAATATCTTCTTTTTTTACATAGAGATGATCAGGTGATATTTTCCTGTCAGCTTTTTACAGTTATACTGCATCAGTTTCAAGTAATTTAGCATATGAGTATTATGTCCATTTAAGCAGATATCAAAGGGATAGCCCACCTAACATGAAACTGTCATGGTTCAGATACAGCAGAAATTAAAATCACTTCTTTACTGTCATGCTATTTTCAGTGTATTTCTTCCTTCTCTTGAATTTCTTTTTCAGTAAGAAATGTCATCTTATATGCCAGCCCATTTTATAACACCTGTGAAGGGGTGGTTTTTAAAACTAAATTGCAATCAGGAGGGGTTACACAGGTACAGAGAGAAAACTGGCCCAGCTCTTAAAACATCTATTGATTGCAAATTAATACATATGATACTCTGATTACATGTTATATTTGCAATTATTCCTGCTCAGAATAATAATACATTAACACTATATACATATAGTGGTATAAATAAAGACAGCATTGTTTAGAACAAAAAAAAGGAATTTAGGGACATGTAAATATGTTTGCAAAAGATTTCTGACATAACACACACACACACATATATATATATATATATATATATATATATATATATATATATATAATATCCCAAGAGGTAGCAGCACTCACGGTAACACAGTCATTATTTAGCCTGCCCGGGGTGCTTTAAACTGACAATATGAGCATCCAAAAAGAAAAGCACTCACCGGGTCTTATTCAGCAAAAAATCCTTTTAATTCGTAACGAATTAAAAGGATTTTTTGCTGAATAAGACCCGGTGAGTGCTTTTCTTTTTGGATGCTTATATATATATATATATATATATATATATATATATATATATATATATATATATATATAACAAAATTTATGCTTACCTGATAAATTTATTTCTCTTTATGCTTACCTGATAAATTTATTTCTCTTTTGGTGTATCCAGTCCACGGATTCATCCATTACTTGTGGGATATTCTCCTTCCCAACAGGAAGCTGCAAGAGGATCACCCACAGCAGAGCTGTCTATATAGCTCCTCCCCTAACTGCCACCTCCAGTCATTCGACCGAAGACAAGCAAGAGAAAGGAGAAACTATAGGGTGCAGTGGTGACTGTAGTTTAAAAATAAAAATCACCTGCCTTAAAATGACAGGGCGGGCCGTGGACTAGATACACCACAAGAGAAATAAATTTATCAGGTAAGCATAAATTTTGTTTTCTCTTGTAAGGTGTATCTAGTCCACGGATTCATCCATTACTTGTGGGATACCAATACTAAAGCTATAGGACACGGATGAAGGGAGGGACAAGGCAGACGCTTAAACGGAAGGCACCACTGCCTGTAAGACCTTTCTCCCAAAAATAGCCACCGAAGAAGCAAAAGTATCAAATTTGTAGAATTTAGAAAAAGTATGAAGCGAAGACCAAGTCGCCGCCTTACAAATCTGTTCAACAGAAGCCTCATTTTTAAAAGCCCATGTGGAAGCCACCGCTCTAGTGGAATGAGCTGTAATTCTTTCAGGAGGCTGCTGGCCAGCAGTCTCATAAACTAAGCGGATTATACTTCTTAACCAAAGAGAAAGAGAAGTTGCTGAAGCCTTTTGGCCTCTTCTCTGTCCAGAGTAAACAACAAACAATGCCGATGTTTGACGAAAATCCTTAGTAGCTTGTAAATAAAACTTTAAAGCACGAAACACATCAAGATTATGTAATAGACGTTCCTTCTTTGAAGAAGGATTAGGACACAGTGACGGAACAACAATCTCCTGATTGATATTCTTATTAGATACCACCTTAGGAAGAAACCCAGGTTTGGTACGCAAAACTACCTTATCTGCATGGAAGATCAGATAAGGGGAATCACACTGTAAGGCAGATAACTCTGAAACTCTTCGAGCCGAAGACATAGCTACCAAAAACAGAACTTTCCAAGATAAAAGCTTGATATCTATGGAATGCAGAGGTTCAAACGAAACCCATTGAAGAACTTTAAGAACTAAATTTAAACTCCATGGTGGAGCAACAGATTTAAACACAGGCTTGATTCTAACTAAAGCCTGACAAAACGTCTGAAACATCCGCCAGACGCATGTGCAAAAGAATAGACAGAGCAGAAATCTGTCCCTTTAAGGAACTAGCTGACAATCCCTTCTCCAATCCTTCTTGGAGAAAAGATAATATCCTGGGAATCCTGACTTTACTTCATGAGAAACCCTTGGATTCACACCAATGAAGATATTTACACCATATCTTATGATAGATTTTCCTGGTGACAGGCTTTCGAGCCTGAATTAAGGTATCAATGACCGACTCGGAGAAACCACGTTTTCATAAAATCAAGCGTTCAATCTCCAAGCAGTCAAACAAAGAGAAATTAGATTTGGATGGTTGAAAGGACCCTGAAGTAGAAGGTCCTGCCTCAGTGGCAGAGTCCATGGTGGAAGGGATGACATGTCCACCAGATCTGCATACCAAGTCCTGCGTGGCCACGCAGGTGCTATCAAAATCACTGAAGCTCTCTCCTGCTTGAATTTGGCAATCAGATGAGGGAGCAGAGGAAACGGTGGAAACACATAAGCCAGGTTGAAGGACCAAGGCGCTGCTAGAGCATCTATCAGCGCTGCCTTGGGATCCCTGGACCTGGACCCGTAACAAGGAAGCTTGGCATTCTGACGAGACGCCATGAGATCCAGTTCTGGTTTGCACCAAAGTTGAATCAACTGTGCAAACACCTCCGGATGGAGTTCCCACTCCCCCAGATGAAAAGTCTGCAGACTTAGAAAATCCGCCTCCCAGTTCTCTACTTCTGGGATATGGATAGCTGATAGATGGCAGGAGTGAACCTCTGCCCATAGAATTATTTTTGAAACCTCCAACATTGCTAGGGAACTCCTTGTTCCCCCTTGATGGTTGATGTAGGCTACAGTCGTGATATTGTCCGACTGAAATCTGATGAACCTGACCGCAGCAAGCTGAGGCCAAGCATGAAGAGCATTGAATATCGCTCTTAGTTCCAGAATGTTTATCAGAAGGAGTGTCTCCTCCTGAGTCCACGAGCCCTGAGCCTTCAGGGAGATCCAGACTGCACCCCAGCCCCGAAGGCTGGCATCTGTCATTACTATTGTCCAATCTGGCCTGCGAAAGGTCATACCCTTGGACAGATGGACCCGAGATAGCCACCAGAGAAGAGAATCTCTTGTCTCTTGATCCAGATTTAGTAGAGGGGACAAATCTGTGTAATCCCCATTCCACTGACTGAGCATGCAGAGTTGCAGTGGTCTGAGATGTAGGCGGGCAAAAGGCACTATGTCCATTGCCACTACCATTAAGCCGATTACTTCCATACACTGAGCCACTGAAGGGCGAGAAGTAGAATAAAGAACACGGCAGGAATTTAGAAGTTTTGACAACCTGGCCTCTGTCAGGTAAATCTTCATTTCTACAGAATCTATCAGAGTTCCTAGGAAGGAAACTCTTGTGAGAGGGGACAGAGAACTCTTTTCTTCGTTCACTTTCCACCCATGAGACCTCAGGAATGCCAGCACAATGTCCGTATGGGACCTGGCAATTTGAAAATTTGACGCCTGTATCAGAAAGTCGTCTAGGTAAGGGGCTGTTATACCCCGCGTCCTTAGGACCGCTAGGAGTGACCCTAGAACCTTCGTAAAGATCCTTGGTGCCATAGCTAACCCAAAGGGAAGAGCCACAAACTGGTAATGCCTGTCTAGGAAAGCGAACCTGAGAAACCGATGATGATCTCTGTGTATCGGAATTTGAAGATAAGCATCCTTTAAGTCCACGGTAGTCATATATTGACCCTCCTGGATCATAGGTAGGATGGTTCGAATAGTCTCCATCTTGAAGGATGGGACCCTGAGAAATTTGTTTAGGATTTTGAGATCTAAGATTAGTCTGAAAGTTCCCTCTTTCTTGGGAACTACAAACAGATTTGAATAGAAGCCTTGCCCTTGTTCCTCTTTGGAACTGGATGGATCACTCCCATAACTAGGAGGTCTTGAACACAATGTAAGAATGCCTCTCTCTTTATCTGGTTTGCAGATAATTGTGAGAGATGAAATCTCCCTTTTGGGGAAGAAGCTTTGAAGTCCAGAAGATATCCCTGGGACACAATTTCCAACGCCCAGGGATCCTGGACATCTCTTGCCCAAGCCTGGGCGAAGAGAGAAAGTCTGCCCCCTACCAGATCCGTTTCCGGATCGGGGGCTGATCTTTCATGCTGTCTTAGAGGCAGCAGCAGGTTTTTTGGCCTGCTTTCCTTTGTTCCAAGCCTGGTTAGGTCTCCAGACCGGCTTGGACTGGGAAAAATTTCCCTCTTGTTTTGTATTAGAGGAAGTTGTAGCTGCGCCACTCTTGAAGTTTCGAAAGGAACGAAAATTAGTCTGTTTGGTCCTTAATTTGTTGGACCTATCCTGAGGAAGGGCGTGACCTTTTCCTCCAGTAATATCAGAAATAATCTCCTTCAGTCCAGGCCCGAATAGGGTCTGCCCCTTGAAGGGAATGTTGAGAAGCTTAGACTTTGAAGTAACGTCAGCTGACCAGGATTTAAGCCATAGCGCCCTACGCGCCTGAATAGCAAAACCTGAGTTTTTAGCCGTTAGCTTGGTTAAATGAACAACGGCGTCAGAAACAAATGAATTGGCTAGCTTAAGAGCTTTAAGCTTGTCAAGGATATCATCCAATGGGGTTTCTACCTGTAGAGCCTCTTCTAGAGACTCAAACCAGAAGGCCGCAGCAGCAGTGACAGGGGCAATGCATGCAAGGGGCTGGAGAATAAAACCTTGTTGAGTAAAAATTTTCTTAAGGTAACCCTCTAATTTTTTATCCATTGGATCTAGAAAAGCACAACTGTCCTCGACAGAGATAGTTGTACGCTTCGCTAGGGTAGAGACTGCTCCCTCCACCTTAGGGACCGTTTGCCACAAGTCCCGTGTAGCGGCATCTATAGGAAACATCTTTTTAAAAACAGGAGGGGGAGAGAACTGTACACCTGGTCTATCCCATTCCTTAGTAATTATTTCTGAAAACCTCTTAGGTATTGGAAAAATATCAGTGTAAACAGGCACTGCATAGTATTTATCCAATTTACACAATTTCTCTGGGACTACAATGGCGTCACAGTCATCCAGAGTTGCTAAAACCTCCCTGAGCGACATGCGGAGGTGTTCAAGCTTAAATTTAAATGTAGACATATCAGAATCAGGTTGAAGTGTCTTCCCTGAGTCAGAAAAATCACCCACAGATAGACGCTCTCCTGCTTCGGCTTCTGCACATTGTGAGGGTATATCAGACATAGCTACTAAAGCGTCAGAGAGCTCTGTATTTGTTCTAGCCCCAGAGCTGTCTCGCTTTCCTTGTAACCCTGGCAGTTTGGACAATACTTCTGTAAGGGTATGATTCATAACTGCCGCCATGTCTTGTAAAGTATACGCTATGGGCGCGCTAGATGTACTTGGCATCCCCTGAGCGGGAGTTATAGGTTCTGACACGTGGGGAGAGTTAGTCGGCATAACTTCCCCCTTGTCAATTTCCTCTGGTGATAAATCTTTTAAAGCCAGAATATGGTCTTTATAACTTATAGTAAGATCAGTGCATTTGGTACACATTCTAAGAGGGGGTTCCACAATGGCTTCTAAACATAATGAACAAGGAGTTTCCTCTATGTCAGACATGTTTAACAGACTAGTAATGAGACCAGCAAGCTTGGAAAACACTTTAATTAATGTTAAAAAGCAGAATATAAAAAACGGTACTGTGCCTTTAAGGGAAAGAAACAAACACCAAAACTGCAAAACAGTGAAAAAAAGCAGTTAACTTTACGAAATTTTTACAGTGTGTATAACATACTAAAATAGCATTGCACCCACTTGCAAATGGATGATTAACCCCTTAGGCTCAAAAACGAAGCAAAAAAACGGTAAAACCGTTATAACAGTCACAAGCAAACTGCCACAGCTCTACTGTGGCTCCTACCTTCCCATAAAACGACTTTTGTAGGCACAAAAACCCCTTACAGAGGTCCAATATGTCAGGGGACTCCTTCAGGGAAGCTGGATGTCTCAGAATGTAAAAACTACTGTGCAATTAGAGCGCGAAAATAGGCCCCTCCCCCCATGCACTCAAAGTGAAAGGGCCATAAATAACTACTCCTAGGAGAAATCTAGTCAGCCATGTGGAAAACTAGGCCCCAAATAAAGATTTATCACCCTCAGTAAAAAACGTTCTTTATATATCATGCAAACGTTTTACATACTAAGCCATAAGAGCAAGTAATATGAATATTACCCTTTACTGCAAGCATGATGCCAGTCGTTTGTTAAATCACTGCAATCAGGCTTACCTTAAATATATCAGGCACTGTCAGCATTTTCTTCTTTATCATCTCTCTAGAAAAAAATATACTGAACATACCTCAGAGCAGTTAATTCTGAAGGCCGTTCCCCCAGCTGAAATTTTCCCATACTCTTCAGTTATGTGTGAGAACAGCAGTGGACCTTAGATACAACCTGCTAAGATCATCAAAACCCTCAAGCAAAACTCTTCTTCTAATTTCTGCCTGAGGTAAAAACAGTACAACGCCGGTACCGTTTAAAAATAACAAACTTTTGATTGAAGATAAACTACACTAATACACCACATCTCTCTTGTCGAGAGCTGCAAGAGAATGACTGGAGGTGGCAATTAGGGGAGGAGCTATATAGACAGCTCTGCTGTGGGTGATCCTCTTGCAGCTTCCTGTTGGTAAGGAGAATATCCCACAAGTAATGGATGAATCCGTGGACTGGATACACCTTACAAGAGAAATATATATATATATATATATATATACACACACACACACAGGTATGTGCAAAGATATATGTACAAATTCTAGCACTAATAATCATTTATAAAAAAAATATATATGAGATAAAAGCATATCATGACTTCTAGAAATACAAATACACATTAATTTATGTGAAAGTATCATATATCAGATTTTTTTGTATAACAAATAAATATAAAAATAACTTTCTATGAGATATTGTTTGTTGAGGTATAAATATAGCTATTTCTTGGACATTAACAGCTGAAAAATAAAAGATTAGCTTTAGAGAAATGTGCTTGTCCATGGACAGTAATGAAATGGTATTAATAAAGTTGGGAAAAACCTGAACAACAAGTCCAAATAACCAGTTAGTTAACACCAGTCCAATGCTCTTCGCACCGTACTTGAAGCGCCTGTTTTGACAGCTTTTTTGATAAATAAGGGTATCGTATTCAGATCCGCATCAGAGATGTCTGGCGAGCGTATTGACGCCGGCGAATGCACTGAGATTGATGTTTTGATAAATTGATCCCTAAGGCTCAATATTAAGTTTCAGCACAATGCTGAAAAGCTCATTATGTAAATGACAGTTTAGGAGCGCAGCATTTATCCACTCAGTGAAGTTTCAGCACATATTTATGATTATTCTGCAGCTATTTCTAGTTAAACTAGCTCTTCTATGGTTTAAATCTGAAAAAATAATAATGGAATCAGTTTGTCAATAAACAGTTAGAGTTCCCCACTCAGAGTTGAAATGGTAATTGCTAAAAATAACTGGAACTTAGTGTGACAAAGAAACTAATGAGAGGAATTCTAAAAATAGGTCTGTGCAAACTGCTGAGGTGAGTTTTGCCTTTAGCAGATTTATTTTAGAACAATAAAAGTACTGTATATTGTAAACATACAGAAACACTGAAATTATATATATTAGTTGCACTATAGTCTAAAAGTCTATTTAAAGGGAAACCAAACCCACATTTTTTTGCTTTCATGATTCAGATAGAGCAGGCAATTTTAAGAATTTTTTTTCCTTCTTTCTTTCTGGTAATAGCAAACATTTAATATATTTACAGGGGCAGCTATCAACCAAAAAATACAGCTGAGTTATAATGTACAATATCAAGTTTGTGATTACTGAAGGTCCCTGTCAAGAAAATCATGATGAGTCAGAAGTTTTTTTTATTAAAGACATATAAGAGTACAAAAACATACGGGCAATATAATAACAAAAAGCTTACATCAGAATAACAATGGCCTGTAAGACAAAAGAAGACGTATATTGTATAGTCCTCATTTTAATTTCTCCAATATACAAAGCAGACCACTCTTGGGTCTTTTGTGTGCATATATAAAAAACATAATTTATGTAAGAACTTACCTGATAAATTCATTTCTTTCATATTGGCAAGAGTCCATGAGCTAGTGACATATGGGATATACAATCCTACCAGGAGGGGCAAAGTTTCCCAAACCTCAAAATGCCTATAAATACACGCCTCACCACACCCACAATTCAGTTTAACGAATAGACAAGAAGTGGGGTGATAAAGAAAGGAGTAGAAAGCATCAACAAAGGAAATTTGGAAATAATAGTGCTTTATACAAAAAATCATAACCACCATAAAAAGGGTGGGCCTCATGGACTCTTGCCAATATGAAAGAAATGAATTTATCAGGTAAGTTCTTACATAAATTATGTTTTCTTTCATGTAATTGGCAAGAGTCCATGAGCTAGTGACATATGGGATATCAATACACAAGATGTGGAGTCTTCCACTCAAGAGTCACTAGAGAGGGAGGGAATAAAAATAAAAACAGCCATAGTCCGCTGAAAAAATTAATCCACAACCCAAAAAAATAAGTTTATTTTCATTTTTGAAAGAAAAAAACTTAAATCAAAAGCAGAAGAATCAAACTGAAACAGCTGCCTGAAGAACTTTTCTACCAAAAACTGCTTCCGAAGAAGCAAATACATCAAAATGGTAGAATTAAGTAAATGTATGCAAAGAGGACCAAGTTGCCGCTTTGCAA
This sequence comes from Bombina bombina, assembly GCF_027579735.1. Taxonomy (NCBI): domain Eukaryota; kingdom Metazoa; phylum Chordata; class Amphibia; order Anura; family Bombinatoridae; genus Bombina; species Bombina bombina. Next base: position 423,161,973 of record NC_069504.1, read on the forward strand.
ATCTGATCAACTGAAGCTTCATTCTTAAAAGCCCACGAAGTGGAGACTGATCTAGTAGAATGAGCTGTAATTCTCTGAGGCGGGGCCTGACCCGACTCCAAATAAGCTTGATGAATCAAAAGTTTCAACCAAGAAGCCAAGGAAATAGCAGAAGCCTTCTGACCTTTCCTAGGACCAGAAAATAAAACAAATAGACTGGAAGTCTTCCTGAAATCTTTAGTAGCTTCCACATAATATTTCAAAGCTCTTACCACATCCAAAGAATGTAAGGATCTCTCCAAATAATTCTTAGGATTAGGACATAAGGAAGGGACAACAATTTCTCTACTAATGTTGTTAGAATTCACAGCCTTAGGTAAAAATTGAAAAGAAGTCCGCAAAACTGCCTTATCCTGATGAAAAATCAGAAAAGGAGACTCACAAGAAAGAGCAGATAACTCAGAAACTCTTCTAGCAGAAGAGATGGCCAAAAGAAACAACACTTTCCAAGAAAGTAGTTTCATGTCTAAAGAATGCATAGGTTCAAATGGAGGAGCCTGTAAGGCCTTCAGAACCAAATTAAGACTCCAAGGAGGAGAAATTGACTTAATGACAGGCTTAATACGAATTAAAGCCTGTACAAAACAGTGTATATCAGGAAGTATAGCAATCTTTCTGTGAAATAAAACAGAAAGAGCGGAGATTTGTCCTTTCAAGGAACTTGCAGACAAACCCTTATCCAAACCATCCTGAAGGAACTGTAAAATTCTAGGAATTCTAAAAGAATGCCAGGAGAATTTATGAGAAGAACACCATGAAATGTAAGTCTTCCAAACTTTATAATAAATCTTTCTAGAGACAGCTTTACGAGCTTGTAACATAGTATTAATCACTGAGTCAGAGAAACCTCTATGACTTAGAACTAAACGTTCAATTTCCATACCTTCAAATTTAATGATTTGAGATCCTGATGGAAAAATGCACCTTGAGATAGTAGGTCCGGCCATAACAGAAGCGGCCAAGGCGGGCAACTGGACATCCGAACCAGATCCACATACCAAAACCTGTGTGGCCATGCTGGAGCCACCAGCAACACAAAAGACTGTTCCATGATGATTTTGGAGATCACTCTTGGAAGGAGAACTAGAGGCGGGAAGACGTAAGCAGGATGATAACACCAAGGAAGTGTCAGCGCATCCACTGCTTCCGCCTGAACATCCCTGGACCTGGACAGGTATCTGGGAAGTTTCTTGTTTAGATGAGAGGCCATGAGATCTATCTCTGGAAGACCCCACATCTGAACAATCTGAAAAAACACATCTGGATGGAGAGACCACTCCCCTGGATGTAAAGTCTGGCGGCTGAGATAATCCGCCTCCCAATTGTCTACACCTGGGATATGCACCGCAGAGATTAGACAGGAGCTGGATTCCGCACAAGCAAGTATCCGAGATACTTCTTTCATAGCTTGGGGACTGTGAGTCCCACCCTGATGATTGACATAAGCCACAGTTGTGATATTGTCTGTCTGAAAACAAATGAACGGTTCTCTCTTTAGCAGAGGCCAGAACTGAAGAGCCCTGAGAATTGCACAGAGTTCTAAAATATTTTTTGGTAATCTCGACTCTTGAGATTTCCAAACCCCTTGTGCTGTCAGAGATCCCCAAACAGCTCCCCAACCTGAGACTCACATCTGTTGAGATCATAGTCCAGGTTGCCCGAACAAAAGAAGCCCCTTGAACCAAACGATGGTGATCTATCCACCATGTCAGAGAGTGTCGTACATTGGGATTCAAGGATATTAATTGTGATATATTTGTATAATCCCTGCACCATTGATTCAGCATTCAAAGCTGTAGAGTTCTCATGTGAAAACAAGCAAAGGGGATCGTGTCCGATGCTGCAGTCATGAGACCTAAAACTTCCATGCACATAGCCACTGAAGGGAATGACTGAGACTGAAGGTGCTGGCATGCTGCGACCAATTTTAAACGTCTCTTGTCTGTTAGAGACAGAGTCATGGACACTGAATCTATCTGGAAGCCTAAAAAGGTGACCCTTGTCTGAGGAATCAAGAAACTTTTTGGTAAATTGATCCTCCAACTAGGTTTCCGAAGAAACAACACTAGTTGATTTGTGTGAGATTCTGCAGTACGTAAAGACTGAGCTAGTACCAAGATAACATCCAAATAAGGAAACACCGCAATACCCTGTTCTCTGATTACAGATAGTAGGGCACCCAGAACCTTTGAAAAGATTCTTGGAGCTGTCGCTAGGCCAAATGGAAGAGCAACAAATTGGTAATGCTCGTCTAGAAAAGAGAATCTCAGAAACTGATAGTGTTCTGGATGAATCGGAATATGAAGGTATGCATCCTGCAAGTCTATTGTGGACATATAATGTCCTTGCTGAACAAAAGGCAGAATAGTCCTTATAGTCACCATCTTGAAAGTTGGTACTCTTACATAACGATTCAAAATTTTCAGATCCAGAACTGGTCTGAATAAATTTTCTTTCTTTGGTACAATGAATAGGTTTGAATAAAACCCCAAATCTTGTTCCTGAGGAGGAACTCGCATGATTACCCCTGAAGACTCCAGGTCTGAACCACACTTCAGAAAAGCCTGAGCTTTTACTGGATTTACAGGGATACGTGAGAGAAAAAATCTTCTCACAGGAGGTCTTACTTTGAATCCTATTCAATACCCTTGAGAGACAATGCTCTGAATCCAATGATTTTGGACAGATTTTATCCAAAAATGTATTCCAATTTGAGGAAGGCTTCCAATTGGAAGCAGATTCCTTGGGAGGAGGATTGAGTTTTTGTTCCTTATTCTGACGAAAGGAACGAAAACGGTTAGAAGCCTTAGATTTACCCTTAGGTTTTTTTATCCTGAGGCAGAAAAACTCCCTTTCCTCCAGTGATAGTTGAAATAATAGAATCCAACTGAGAACCAAATAAATTATTACCTTGGAAAGAAAGAGATAGTAATCAAGATTTAGATGTCATATCAGCATTCCAAGATTTAAGCCACAAAGCTCTTCTAGCTAATACAGCTTAAGACATGGATCTAATATCAAAAATGGCATCACAAATAAAATGATTAGCATGTTGCAGTAAGTGAATAATGCTAGATATATCAGAATCCAATTCTTGTTGCACTAAATTCTCCAACCAAAAAGTTGATGCAGCCGCAACATCAGCCAAAGAAATAGCAGGTCTGAGAAGATGACCTGAATATAAATAGGCCTTCCTTAGATAAGATTCAAGCTTCCAATCTAAAGGATCCTTAAAGGAAGTTCTATCTTCCATAGGAATAGTGGTACGTTTAGCAAGAGTAGAAATAGCCCCATCAACTTTGGGGATTTTTTCCCAAAACGCTATAGATTTTGCTGGTAAAGGATACAATTTTTTAAACCTTAAAGAAGGAATAAAAGAAGTACCTGGCTTATTCCATTCCCTAGAAATCATATCAGAAATAGCCTCAGGAATAGGAAAAACCCCTGGAGAAACCACAGGAGGTTTAAAAACAGCATTTAAACGTTTATTAGACTGAACGTCAATAGGACTGGTTACCTCAATATCCAAAGTAATTAACACTTCTTTTAATAAAGAACACATATACTCTATTTTAAATAAATAAGTAGATATGTCAGTGTCAATGTCTGAGGAAGGATCTTCTGTCTAAATTATTATGTTGCTGGTCATTTGAAATTTCATCAGCTAAATGAAAAGTTTTAAAAGACCTTTTACCTTTATTAGAAGGTGGAAATGCAGACAAAGCCTTCAGAATAGAATCAGAAACAAATTCTTTAAAATTTACAGGTATATCATGCACATTAGAAGTTGAAGGAACTGCAACTGGCAATGTACTATCACTGATGGAAACACTGTCTGCATGTAAAAGTTTATCATGACAACCATTACAAATGACATTCGGTGAAATAATTTCTACAATTTTACAACAAATGCACTTAGCTTTGGTAGAACCGATGTCAGGCAGCAATGTTCCAGCAGAAACTTCTGAGACAGGATCAGATTGGGACATCTTGCACAATGTAAGAGAAAAAACAACATATAAAGCAAAATTATCTATTTCCTTATATAACAGTTTCAGGAATGGGAAAAAATGCAAAAGCATAGGCCTCTGATAGAGAAAAAAGCAAGAGGCAAACATCAATGGGGTATTGAAATTATGAAAAAAATGTTGTGCCAAGTATGACGCACAACGTCACGTAAACTTTTTTGGCACCAAAAATAACCGGAAATTACACACTCTCGTCACTAATGACGCCGTCGTGTGAAAGGTCTTGGCGTCACGTATGACGCCGGAAATGACAAAGTTGCATCATAAACGTATTTTTTCATGCCTAAAATATTTTTGCGCCAAGAATAACGCAATAAAGTTTAGCATTTGACGCACCCGCAGGCCTAATACCCGCAATAGCAAGAAGTAGTCAATTGAAAAAAAGACTAAACCCCAGGTAAGAAATACATTTCTTAAAATGTTTATATTCCCCAAATATGAAACTGACAGTCTGCAGAAAGAAATACATGAACCTGACTCATGGCAAATATAAGTACAATACATATATTTAGAACTTTATATAAATGCATAAAGTGCCAAACCATAGCTGAGGTGTCTTAAGTAATAAAAAACATACTTACCAAAAGACACCCATCCACATATAGCAGATAGCCAAACCAGTACTAAAACAGTTATTAGTAGAGGTAATGGTAAATTGACAGTATATCGTAGATATGAAAAGGGAGGTAGGAGATGAATCTCTACGACCGATAACAGAGAACCTATGAAATAGACCCCCGTTAGGGAAATCATCGTATTCAAATAAGTGATACTCCATTCACGTCCCTCTGACATTTGCTGTACTCTGAGAGGAATCGGGCTTCAACAATGAGAAGCGCATATCAACGTAGAAATCTTAGCACAAACTTACTTCACCACCTCCATAGGAGGCAAAGTTTGTAAAACTGAATTGTGGGTGTGGTGAGGGGTGTATTTATAGGCATTTTGAGGTTTGGGAAACTTTGCCCCTCCTGGTAGGATTGTATATCCCATATGTCACTAGCTCATGGACTTTTACCAATTACATGAAAGAAATAATATTGGACTTTGATGCTATAGGCAAAACTGCGTTATAAAAAGAAACATAAAACTGTTATGATGATTATGAAGTATAAAGATATATGTGCCAGAACTGGACATGTATTTAGTTTATAATATATAAGGCAGCACAAACAAAAGAAAACAACAAGCCACAATCACAAACCTGCAACAATAAGAAACTGCTCTAGATGCCAGTTATGGTCTCTGGGATAAAGAGAGGGGATTGGTACCTGGTAATAGCAGTTGTTTTTGATACGTAAGTTTCTCTACTCAATCTAGTACTGTATACTAAAATGGCCACATAGTGGTTGGAAAGTGAAAATACTTGCTAGTAAATCAGTGTGATATTCAAGGAAGCTATTAAAAGTCAAGGTTGCAGATATAAGTAATATAATTGTTACGGTTACCCTTAGTCTCGCTGAGAGATGGACCGCTTAGTAGCCTGGATCCCTATTGCTAAAGAGGGGAGAAGCTGCTTTCCATAGTATTCTATATGAGTCTCGCAAATATAGAATAATCTCCCTTAGCTGTAGTACAGCTAGGATACCCTTCTGCCCACAAAAACGAGTCAACGCTGCGATTGAGGGTCAAACAAGAACTCAGCACTGGGATGCCCAGCCTGCTTTTTATTAAGGTTACATGCACACAGGGCACTCCCAGGGGGAGAGGGGGGGGAAGCACAAAATCCCCCATCACACATTTAGATAGAGAGCACTGTCCTTTGACAGGCCACAATAGGATTACAGTACTTAAGATAACAAGTTTACAAGTTCATCTTATCAATTAGCAGTCTGGCTCCAGAGGTGATTAGACAATGGGATTGGTTATCCCTAAACTTAGAGCTGAGGCCAGCAAAAATGTGTATTTAGGCAATAGTTTCTAAAAGCTGAAAAAAAAGAGTTAACTCTTTATGAAATGATACTTGTTACGGTTTTCTTGGAGCCCTTCTTAGGCGCTGGCTTGCTGGTTCAGGCATTGCTGCTGGGAAATAAGCTCTTCACAACAAAATAACTAATGCTTCTGTAACAGTGCTCCCTTTCTGTGGAACACTCTGGCAGACACGGTCTGACCCCTTTTCGGGGCAGACTAAGGCTGTCCAGACCGCTGGTTATGCGGGGCTGAGGTCTGTTTGTCTGGACAACCCGTCGGCGTTGCCATTCTGTTTCCCAGGTCTGTAAGTAATGGTGAAATTGAAGGGTTGCAACGATAAGCTCCAACGTAATAGCCTGCCGTTATCTCCAGAGACCCGGTTCAGCCACACCAACGGGTTATGGTCGGTGACCAGAGTGAACTCCTGACCATATAAATAGGGAGTCAATTTCTTTAATGCCCACACCAAAGCCAAACACTCCTTTTCGACCGCTGCATAGCTGACTTCGCGGGGCAGGAGCTTCCGGCTGATGTAGGCAACTGGATGCTCCCCTCCATCTTCGCCTACTTGGCTGAGGACAGCTCCCAGCCCGAACATGGAAGCGTCTGTATGGACGATAAAACGTTTGTTAAGGGCTGGGGCCGCCAAGACAGGAGCGTTAATTAGAGCATTTTTGAGAGCCTGGAAAGCCGTTTCACAGTGGGGAGACCACAGGACCTGTCGAGGTAAGTTCTTCTTGGTCAAGTCAGTCAGGGGTTTGGCAAGTGTGCTGTAGTCTGGTACGAACCGTCTATAGTACCCTGCCGTGCCCAGGAAGGCTAGGACCTGAGTCTTAGTGATGGGGGTGGGCCAATTGGCGACAGCTTCTATTTTGGCCGGCTCTGGTCGCTGCTTTCCACACCCCACCCGGTGACCCAGGTACTGTACCTCGGCCATCCCAAAGTGGCATTTTTCTGGCTTCAGAGTCAGGCCAGCAGCCCGGATCTGATCCAGAACCATTCCCACATGAGCTAAGTGGTCCTCCCAGGACTCACTGTGGATCGCTATGTCGTCCAGGTAGGCGCAAGCAAAACTCTGGAAGCCATCCAGGAGCCTATCCACCAAGCGCTGGAATGTAGCTGGGGCATTCTTCATCCCAAACGGCATTACCCTAAACTGATATAAGCCGAATGGGGTGACGAATGCCGACTTGGGGATAGCCTCCGGGGCCAGGGGAATCTGCCAGTAACCTTTGCAGAGGTCAATAGTGGTCAGGTAATTTCCCCTGGCAATACGATCGAGTAGCTCGTCTACCCTGGGCATAGGGTAAGCGTCCGTCACGGTATTTTCATTGAGCCTCCGATAGTCTACACAGAACCGGGTGGTCCCATCTTTCTTGGGCACCAAGACAACTGGGGAGGCCCATGGACTATCGGAGGGCTCAATTACCCTGAGCTGGAGCATCTCATCGATCTCCTTCTTCATTCCTGTCCTAACTGCTTCGGGGATTCGGTACGGAGCCTGGCGCAAGGGAGCTTGTCCCGGAGTATCTACCTGGTGGGTGGTTAAAGTAGTGTACCCTGGCTTCGGGGAGAAGGTGAGGTGTTTGGACTGGAGGAGTTGGTTGAGCTGCTCCCTTTCAGTGGGGCTAAGTCGGTCCCCTATCTGAACCTGCGCCACTATACCTGTGGGGAGACTCTTTTCTAATAGGAAATGTTACGGTTACCCTTAGTCTCGCTGAGAGATGGACCGCTTAGTAGCCTGGATCCCTATTGCTAAAGAGGGGAGAAGCTGCTTTCCATAGTATTCTATATGAGTCTCGCAAATATAGAATAATCTCCCTTAGCTGTAGTACAGCTAGGATACCCTTCTGCCCACAAAAACGAGTCAACGCTGCGATTGAGGGTCAAACAAGAACTCAGCACTGGGATGCCCAGCCTGCTTTTTATTAAGGTTACATGCACACAGGGCACTCCCAGGGGGAGAGGGGGGGGAAGCACAAAATCCCCCATCACACATTTAGATAGAGAGCACTGTCCTTTGACAGGCCACAATAGGATTACAGTACTTAAGATAACAAGTTTACAAGTTCATCTTATCAATTAGCAGTCTGGCTCCAGAGGTGATTAGACAATGGGATTGGTTATCCCTAAACTTAGAGCTGAGGCCAGCAAAAATGTGTATTTAGGCAATAGTTTCTAAAAGCTGAAAAAAAAGAGTTAACTCTTTATGAAATGATACTTGTTACGGTTTTCTTGGAGCCCTTCTTAGGCGCTGGCTTGCTGGTTCAGGCATTGCTGCTGGGAAATAAGCTCTTCACAACAAAATAACTAATGCTTCTGTAACAATAATATTGTTTGATACTTAAACAATATAGAGCAGAAATAGATTCCCCAGTTCTACTTATTTCTGTTAAATTGTAAATAGGTTTTATCCATAAGCTAAAAAGTATACTCTGGCTCTTTGAATATATAGTAATCAGAGATCCTGCACACGGCTTCGGCCGCTAGCCACAGTGCAGGGACTTGTTATTGAGGAACATTTAAAAGCAATTAAGAAGAAATATCTTATACTGGGTTTAATGTAGATATATGTTAATTTAACCCTGTTATTAAGATTTTTCTTAGGGGGTAACTAATTTATATGTTTATCCTATTTCTGCGGATTTTAAGTATAAAATATTCCTTATATCTTGAGGACATTATGAAACAGTGATATATGCTGTTATGAGATACTAGTGATCGCATCAGGGATGAAGAATGCATTAGAGATTAATACAATGTGAATCTATTAACAGGATTATAAACAGGAAAAGTGATTGGCATCAATACAATAAAATGTGCTCCATAGTAAAATGCTTCCCAACAACAGAAATAACCAGTAATCTGAAACATATATAGCAGTTGCATAGCTGCACAGGTTAACCCTTTCTGAAGAGGATAGCATGTCCTAAATGCCAACTGCAAAGCGTTCATAATAGCAAGATAAAGGACATTACATGGCAGTTTGTAAACCCTGCACAACAACGAAGCCAAGAGGTCCTGTACTTGCATAAAAACAATCACCAAGATTGTTCATGGCTCCTTGCTTGAGTGTTAGTATTGCCGAGAATCTTATAAGTAGTTTTGAATGAGGAATCATCGTTAGGTAAGTATATTGGTATTGATTTTTGTGTTAGGACTTTCGTGATTCTGCCAGAGTCAAGTCCCATCCGTTCTTTAGGTGTTTTCATGGCTGACTCACTGGTATTGAAGGAGACCGAAGCATTCATGCTAGGCTGCAGCAAAGGAACATATATTTCTTTCAGCCGTACCGGGGCCCTTTGGCACAACCTTCAGGTTCAAATTATCTATAGCCAGCTCCTTGCCACAGGGATTATGCTTGTCATCTTGCAGAGCCTTGTTTAATGCTCAATCCCCCATCCGAGATGGAAGAATCTGTGGTAAAGAGAGTTTTGCTTCTGCAGGATTTCCCTTCTGCTCGCCATAATTTTTTGTATGTTCTATAAGGTTTTGGTCTGAGTCGTCTGCATTCGCATGCTTTGTCAGTGGTTCAGCGGTTTCTATAAAGTCCTTAGGTAAAGATCTTTGATATAGTTTGAGAAGTTCTCTAATCTGGCGAAGTGCTGGTCTAGGGTCTGTACTAGATCATATTCCCATGCGGTCGCTATTTTAAGATGTTTTTCTGGCTGGTATGTCAGAGATTAAGGGATTGCTGCGAAGCAGGTTTAGTAACGCTGTGCTGATCAGTATTTGTAGAAAGGTCAGTAAGGCAGGCACCTGCTGCCAGCACTGTAACCCGGAGAGTCCGGGGGAGGTCATTACCAATATGTAGGCCGCCGCCTTAGGTCTTAAATTTCCGAACTGTAGCCGTGATTTCATAGAACAACAATCAAAGATTGGAGTATAGCCACCTTTTGTCAGGTACTTATTGTTGGTTGAGTGATGTGGGTAAATTTGCTGTAAATGGTTCTAAAATCGGCAGATTAAAGAAGATTCTTTCAGAGCCTGCAGTGAATGTGTCCTGTCAGGTACGCTGCTCGGACACGTCCTCCTCTCTTGGTATCTTTATTTGAAAAGCAGGACTGTAAGCTTAGGAGCTGGCCCAACTTTTGTTCAGCACCTGGGTTGCGTTCGCTGATTGGTGGTTAAATGTAGTTAAATGCTTTAGTTGTTGCTGTATGCCTTCTCATATTTCCTAAATCTCCTTGAGGAGCTTGTTCAAAAATGAATCTTCCCATCAAAGGATATGTTGTTTTATTATATCACTCTGCGAGTGGGAGAAACATTTTAGAACTTCCATCCATGCATTTTAATGTTTGATTGGTACATATAGCATCATTTAACAAGGTGTGGCTGAAAAATGTTCCCAGCCAGGAAACCTGTCTCACTAAATTTAGGGCAAGCAACCACCTCCTGCATTTGACATTGCATAAGCAAGTGTTTGTGTAGATCCTCTCCCTGTTCTCATGACACCAATTTCACAGAAGCTGGGCATGTCAATCATCCTAGATGAAACAGTCCAGGTCACTAGAGGATAGGAAGCAGTGGCTTTAAGAAAATTAGTCAGAGGATCTCTCTGATATGAGTATATATGGAAAATATTTTTGACATATGTATTACTTTTTTCTTTTTCACTGATGCAAGTGAAAATGTAATCGTGTATTATATTATGTCACTATTACCTGCACCATATTTTTACATTTTTTAGACATAGGTATGTACAGCCTTTCACAAAAGGCTTTCCCATCTAGGTCAGCGTGAATTGGAGGAAGAGCTATAAGTAATAAAAAAAATGAAGGCATAGGTCTAGGCAAAGTGGGAATCTCATACAGGCATATTCAAGTAAGGGATAGGCTATAGTTGGTCAAACATATAAAAAGTAATATGTTGTAACAGAGTAATCACAAATTGCAAATTTAAAATAAAATTATTGAAGTTAGAGCTCAAACACCGTGTCTCAAGGAGAGGTAGAAAAAAAGGGGGATTAGAAGGAAGAAAAAGAGGAGAGAAGGCGAGGAAGGGTGGAAAGAGCCAATGCCAGTGTATCATGGCCTAAGCAAACAAGGCAATTACATAGGCGGCAGATTTGTGCATGTGTGTGTGTGTGGGGGGGGGTGACTACACTGTGATTGTCCCTTAAATTTAACCCACCTGAGTGTTTGCAAGTGTTTTGCAAGCCCTGGTGAACATTTACTTTGGAAATTACATGAAAAATAAAAACACCCTGACTAAAAGATCTAATGGCTAAAAAAGGTCTAAAACCTGTTTGATGGGGAGGCAGAAGAACTTTGAGTGCATAAGGCAGCACAAAACCTAAATACATCACTGGACAATGCAAATGTGTTTTTTCGGGCATTCAGGGGGTCACGAGAGTGGCAGCCCCCGGGGGCTGATTTTATACAATCACTTGCAGCTCAAGTTGGAAAGGACATGAGTGTTTTGAGAAAAGCAATACCTTTTGGAATCCATTCAGGACAAAAATTCCCAGGTGATACAGTGTAAGTCAATATTTTTATTAATCATAAAGACATAAGACTCCATAGATTTGACCATAACAGAGGATGTTTTTGAACGTACACTCGGGCCAGGGCCAATTTGACAGACATAAATACATAAGAAATGTTTTCTTTTTTTGTTTTGGTGTGGGGAGGGGGGGTGAAATAACCTGACAATGGGGATTGAGTTACTGAAATATTATCCAAGTAATTGCAGAGAGCCTGGGTCCATAAAGTGGATATGCAAGGGCATTCCCACCAAAATAATATATGGTGGTCCATAGAAAATCACCATGTGCCAACATGGAAGGGAATTAGCACACAAGTAAGGTGCCACTGTGGGAGAACTTTCAAATATAGCTCATATAGGGTGGTCCAGTGGATAGCTTTCTTCGTTAGTAGGATTGCTCTTCACCATGTGGGCATATTGTAAGTGAAAGAAAGAGAATTTCCCCACTGTCATATAGGGGCTGGCAGAGGTGGGTGTAAAATTTCTTGATGGGACGGCATTATAATTTTTAGTCCTGGCTTTCTGAGGTCCCATCTTGTGTCCCAATTGATTTTGGACCTAAGTGAAAGGTGGGTGAAACCCCAGGAAGTTTTTAAACCAGATGAACTTACAATGTAAGGGGAGAGATGGGCAAAACTTTATTTGAAATTTGATCAAATGAAACAACAGTATTACTACTGAACAAATATTTAATTGTAGTAATTTCACAAGCATGCCATTTGGTTAGATGTGTATCAGAGAGTGCTAACAATAGGCCCTATAGAGTATGGTTAGGGAAATATAGGAAGCTACTGGTGGAAGATGATGGATTTTGTCCCAGAATTTAAGATTAAATTGGATTATTAAATTGCCCAAAAGAGGAGGAGGTGATTTTTTGAATACTTGAAATGATAAATTAATATTAATATAAATTAAGATACATCACAAGAGAAAAGAGACAACACCTCCTATCGCCCATGATATGGAGACAACTAACTCCCGAAGGAAGATAGAGCCTCACGGCCTACACTTCCTAATTAAGCTGCCAAAGCCGCCACAAAAAACGGACGAAGTCTAGAAAGTCTCGACCCAAAGGAAGAGAACCTCTACAAGGAATAAGTCCTAAAAGGACACTTCCAAAGAGACCATGAAAGGCAAAACCGTAAGAACGACAGTATGAAGGACCTTAATCCTCCAAGCCTCCAACCCACAACGTGATGAAACACTCTAGTTCCCCGAAAAATTTGGAAACGACTGAGCATGTTGCCGTGGATCTCAACGGAGTCCCGGCCCACTAGATTGAAAGACGAATGAGGACTGAACCAATCCCCCATGACCCGAAGCAACCACGGACCCTCAAGTTCTCTCAGGATGCTAGTTGAAGCTTGTAAAACAAGACAATCACACAATCATATTGTGATCACTGGGTGCCCTTACCAGACCAAACGGACATAAAAAGGTGCCACGTGTCTGAACTAGGCCTCAAAGGCAGAAGGATTTGTACCCAGTCAGGACCAGCCTGAAATTAAGGGTTCAGCACTGTCAAGGCCACATAGAGTCTCCCCCAATGAAGGTGGGATAAAGAACAGTCAGACAGACTTTTGTAAACAGAGCGAACAAAATTGTGAGTATCAATTCCAGAGAGGAAAGTTCCCAAAGGAAACATCACACCACAACATGAGCTTTAAAACAAATAAAAATCATCCTCACCGGATGAAAATAAAAGACAAGGCAACCCGTAGGTTATCGCCCAGGAAGTACGGACAGACCCGCAGGACCAGCCCAACAGGGGTCCGAGACTTCCAAGCTCAGAACTGGAAAAGGATACACAAATAACAAAGACTATAAGAAAATTACTTCATCCCATTATGTCTATGTATGCAAGCCAGTCGAAAAGTAAGACTGAGAATCCCCAGACCCGTAAAGAGTGGGATCCTCCAGCAACGCCAAAAACGTGCCTTAGTAGGACACGAAGGCATGCAAGTCTATAACAAAAGGCGCAATATACCTCCGCCGGGACAAAAGGAAACATCGGCCCCGAAGGTTGACCCCCTGAGGCCTCAGGGGCTCTCGCTCCCCCAGAAGGCTGACATGGACCAGGCGATCCCACGCCTGACGAGCCACTGTTAACGAAACACGGACAATATCGTAAGCACACTTCCGGGTGGTGCAGATGCGCCAGCGCCACAGATATGGCCATGCGGAACCATGTCATAACCTCCGGTGGGAACAGGCCACACTCCCTAGAAAGGATAAGTAGCGTTTTGGTTACCTGCATGCATAGTAAGAGTTGATGGTAGGGAACTCGTCTCATGAGAAATAGAATCCCCAGAAATGGATGGCTCAGTGGGCACCCAATTACCCGATCCCGAGGAACAGAGCACTCTTAAATGGCATTCGGAAAATAACTGATGGGCATGTATCACCCAGGTCAATTCATATTCTTCGCAAGAAGTAGAGTCTGAATCAGAGACATCCGTCTCCAAGAATCCTCCATAACTGGGACACTGCCGCCTCCAGAGAACCAGACACCAGCAGACCAGGATTTCTCCATCGCCACGCGGTCAGGAAAACAACACAGTAAACCGTGCAGTCCATGCAAAAGTGCGCCCGACCGAAAAGGCTGGGTCACTAGACATAGGCCGTTATGTTCCAAAATAGCCATGAGCCGAAGCAACACTACACAGTAGCAGACAGAATCACATAACAAACATGATTATAAACTCCCCTATACAATAATCCCCCTCAGGAGATATTAACCCATGATTCCTAGATACAAAAAGGAGCCTCACTGAGACCCTATGTTAAAGTTATCCCCGAAAGGTTGTAGCCCCTCTCGGATAAACAGCTAAAATTACAATACATCCATGATGAACATAAAATGAAACTATCGTACCGGAATCTACGCCATGGAACAGGAACACAGCCCTTCCAGTGTGACAGATAGTAGTGTCGCCTCTGCCATGGACTTGAGAGAAAAAAGCAGGCAGCGAAACTCGTCAACGCTGATTGCTTGTGGAGCTGTTAATATGAGTCTGGATGGTTTCGCAGAAAGACTCTCTCTGCATCTCCGGACTCTAACTTACATCCATGCTCTCACTGAGAGGCTGACAAGACTACTTAAAACTCTGTTCCCATGCCGAAGAGTACTACCCTCCATAATTGACTATCGAAAACCTCTGACACTTCTCTGTCAACCTCATGGGACAAAAGGCAAAGAATGACTGGGGGATGAGGGAAGTGGGAGGAGTATTTAAGCCTTTGTCTGGGGTGCCTTTGCCTCCTCCTGGTGGCCAGGTTCTAAATTCCTAAAAGTAATGAGTGCAGCTGTGAACTCTTTCCATTTAGGAAAAAAAACATAAATTTATGCTTACCTGATAAATTATTTTCTTTTGGAATGAAGATAGTCCATAGGGCTCCATAACATGTGGGATATAATTCCCGCCACTAGGAGGCGGCCAATAACCCACAAAGGCTTAAATTCTCTCCCACTTCCCATCCCTATTGAGTTTAATGTATAGCCGAGCAGATAATAAAAAACATATAGGTAGGAGGAGGGGCGGAGCCAACTACAGCAATGGAAGGACGCATCTCAGTGGAGCTCCTGAAGATCGTTTAGAATTTTGACTAATGTATCGAGATTACCGCTATTCACCAGAATCTCTCTCAGACAAGAGTACTATCAAGTTCTCCTCAAAATTTTGGTAGCCATCTGGAACTAAAACTTAGTCGGCAAGACTACATTTAGACCAATATAAGAGCCATGTGGTGGACTGTTACACAAAGATGGATGCCATTCTCCATGTTTAACTTACCATCTCTTTAACACGGGAAGTGTTTCAGGAGCTACTTTATCATCCCCGCTTCCTAGGCAATGAGGATAAGGAGTTCTATAATTCTATTTACCTTCAATCTGCAACTTACAATGGGAACAGGCACGTAACTTATACTGGAGTGACCATTGCGGCTCATATATCACTGCATATTCAGCGACAACATCTCTCTTAGAAGACATTGATCTTATAAGCGCTTTGACAGAGCTCAGCTCTCGCATTGATTGTTACCAGGCTGATTTTATTCTCACTTTAAAGTCCATTCTTAGCTGCCCTATCCCGGAAGCTTCCAGTCAGAATTTGTGGGCAGACTTCTCTGAAGCTCTCACAGCGCCTGACTCTGACCGGGAGCCACAACAGCTACTACCGCACAGTCTTCACAACTTAAAGAATGAGGAGCCACACCGCACACTTCCCCTCTTGCAACCCCATGAAAATGTAGGAGACAATGAGGGAACCTCTCTTATAGCATCCACGACACGCACCTCACCTGCAGCAGTGATAAGAGAGACAAACCTGTTTGGTATGTGTCCCTCATGGCCCAAGCAGGTATCGGGTGTACATCTATCCTATGCGGCAGTGGGAACACCTGGATCTTCAGCCTTTCGGATGAAACCTGTTCTGTCTGCCGGTGAGTGGATCCCGGAATTATTGACCACAGCTTTACTGTGCGAGCGTGGACTCCTCATAGGTATGTGGCCCTGGAAAATGGTAGATACAATTGGGCAGCTACTTACGCTCAGAAACCTATCGAGCACACTAAAGGCCCCATGTGACCCAGTTAGCCCCTGGCGACTTCCCAGCTTTGCAGCCATCAAAGTGTACCACCCTTCTGAGAATTAAGTTTTATAAGGCAGGAGTAGGGTGACTCTATCCAATCATTTACCCCATCTCATGGTCACTTGGACTAAGAAAATGGGGATAAACTAAAAGCATTGTTATGTTTTATTTCTAGTCAATTGCATTTCTCAGTTTGAGATTATACTTCACTATTTTTACTGCATTTAACGTGGGGCAGGTATCTCCAACTCATTATACTATAGCTGAGACCTGATATCAGTTTATTTCTGTTACCTTTAAAGATAATATGTTCATTATTAACCTGAGAGGCCAGTAGTATGACAACTGTAGATTTGAGATTTTATTTGGCACCCTACTCACATATGTCTAGTTGAAAATATGTTCAGACAATCAGTTCTGTTGCTAATCAATCCACCTTTGCTATCTCTATTTTAAGTTTTCGCAGAGGTGTTCTCCTTACAATTTTTTAATTTACATGTTAACTGTTTACTATGTTACTAAAAGTCTATATCCAGTAGTTGAGGAGAGAACTTTGGGATATGCTCACAGTTTTGTCTTCCACTTTGCATTATTATGAGTCCTTCCTATATGAGTAACCTAATGAGGTCTGTATAAGCTAATATTGGGCCCCTCACTACAGTTCTTCATTTACTTTACACGGACAACCATTCCACTTTAACGCTTATCATATGCAAATCTGATATTTGTTCTTAGACATGTTTTACAAGTTAAACTAACCTCTATATTTAAAATGTCCATATAGATTACATAGATGTCTCATAGCAAAACATCTTAGTTTGCCTCATTTACAGTTATATATTTTGTGTTGAGGTCTTATCTTATTACAAGATTACAAGCGTGTGTTTAAACGGTGGATACTAGCTTAAAAGACCCAAATAACCTCAATAATGTTTTGCCACGCTTCCCTATTTATATAAATATTATGTATCCTACACCGGCCTGAGCATCAATACCATATGTCAGTTTATCCCTCTATACCCAATTTCTTCAGGAGATTCCTCCCCACGCTTTATACTTAATATTTCTAGAGATTTAAAAGCCCTTCCAGCTTCTCACCCTAACAGACTCTGCCTTCCACCCCCCTTCCCTCATTTAGAGCGGCTCTGGCCCGCTGAATTTCCCTTCCCCCAAATAAAACCTACATACTAACCCCCATATTATTTCAATTTATTTAAAACTGATAAAGTACTTTGTGATTTCCATAGTGATATGGAGATCCTCTTTATCCTCATTAAGTCTAAGGTCATAAAAAGAGTTTTTTTTTATTATATGTCCCGGTTACCCATCTCTTCCACATACAAAGCCTTCCTATTACTCTCTACTCTATATATTTTGCATCTTATGATCTACACTTCAGACATACTACTATAACCCTCGCTAGAAACTACACTCTTACTGGTGATCTTGTTATTACCTCTGGTTAAAACCTCTATTTATATATATCTAGTAGACAGAGCACTTATTATTGTAATATTACAATCTTAGGGCTTTAGACCAAAACTACTTTCTATAAGAGAATGGTTAAGATGTATTCATCAAGCTTGTTATGTATCTGGACATGTATCCTGTTAACTTGTAATTTTTTAATTACCTCAATAAAAAATGTTATTAAAAAAAAAAAAAACATATAGGTAGGAAAGACAAAATAGGGTCTATAGAGGTGCAAATTAAAACAGTCATCCAAAAAATGTAAACAGCCGGGGCACATAGACTATTATCATTCTGAAAGAAAATAATTTATCATCAAGTAAGCATAAATTATGCTTTCTTTCATAAAATGATGATAGTCACTATAGCTCTATAACATGTGGGATTAATACCCAAGCAGATATCCATGTTACGGAATGGATGGACCAATTTTCTGGAAGTTCCTATATGTTAGATACTGTGGCCTGAAGGACTTTCCTGCCAAAGCTGTTTGTGAAGAAGCAAAAACGAGTTTGTTGCAGATTTGCAAAACTGCTCCAAAGATACATCATTTTTGAAAGTCCAGGAAGTTGCAAATGATGTTGTAGAATGAGCTTATATACGCTTAGGAGGTGACTTTCCCGCCACCAAGTAAGCCTTCTATTCACCTGGTACCCCACCTTCTCTAACCCTCTTATTCTTTCTGGTGTTCCCCTGAAGACACAGAAATAGTCTTTCCCAGGAGCAGTAACACATGACAGTTCTTGAGGACAAGTACGGTGATGGTTGATTACATGAAAATGCCTCTCCTAACTGGCTCACTGGTTGTATCCTAAAAAGGAGGAACAAAGTGTTAAGGTTCGTGAGAGGGACTTTGTGTTTGAGCCATTAAGGTTCATTGATCAAATATTGTCCATGAGGGCTGAACATAAGATGTAATTTCAGGATCTTTCTGTTTTAACAAATGTGAATTAATTAAATGTATTTACTTAAAGCAAACTACAAGCATAATGATTCTAACATCCTAGTCTGTTTATGAGTTTGGACACTTCTACCATTAAAAGATTAAATTGATAAAAAAAAATCAATAGTTTTAGATCTACGGGCTTTAAAGAGAAAATTCCCTAATTACATAATCTCTTTTTAATGACCCATTCAGACAATGTGATTGCTTCCAGCTGAAACCCATGGTTCCATGTGTTATGTTGAGTAAAAACACTGTGCTAGATGTAACTAAATACAGGATAATTAGCTGGAAATACAAAAAAAAAAAGTTAGTTCATTTGTTCATTTGTACTTTTATTTTATTTTCAGCCAGCCTTTATTTTTACAGCTTGTGGAGACAGGGATGGTTGATGTCTCTTACAAATACTGAGTTTTTATAAAGGACTGGCAAATATTTTAATTACTGGAATTAAAACAAAAACTCCTGCAAAGGGCATCCAAAAGTAACAACTTCAATAAAAACAGATTTGATAATTAATAAAGTTTTAAAAATGGTTAAGATGTAACCATCAATCCTGTAACTTTAAAAAAAAACAAAAAAAAAAAACAATCATATATGGTTAAGAGACGCATAAAATATGGTTTTCTTATGCTAACTGAATACATCCAGATGGTGTGCTTGGCTCTGTAGATTTACAAGATTCTGTCTCCCTAATTATTTAACAATAGCTCTAAAACAATAATACAGACAGTATAACTTCACTAAACAAGCAAAGGGCACATTATATCTAAAAACTGATCATTCATAGGTATATTTTAAAGATTCACAAATACATTTTAAGAGACACAACATAACATTTTAGTGCTAATACCTATATAAATACTCAGTCATTATGTACGTTCTTACTATGTGAAATTAATGGTTCCCTAAATAAAACAACTTATAACAGGAACTTATACAAGATAGTTTTCAAATTACGATTTCTATCAACATTTTCTGATTTAATAACAAAATATCTGTGATGTCATAGAAGCTTTGATTGGCCTATAAATTCTAATAAGACTTGGCAAAATTTGGATTAAAGCAGCTGCGCTGGATACATTACTTAACGAAACGTGGATAAAGCATGATTGTATTGCCAAAAATGTATTTGTAAATTTATTTGACGATACCGATACTTATTATATTTCAGGGAATCATTCACAATAGGCAGTTAGCCAAACTGTAGTTCTTTGTGTAGGATCCAGCATGGTGAACATGATATATATATATATATATATATATATACACATATATATATATATATATATATATATATATATATATATATATATATATATATATATATATATAAATATATACACACTCTTGTAAAATATGTTTCCCTTTAATGGGTTTCCAGTTACATGTTGTGCCAGCAAAGTAAACTATTACATTCAAGGGAAACTTCCCCATTAGGTTTATTGTTTGTATTTGAAATAGCTGATCTTGCTCACTGAAACCACAATCAATTGTTCTCAAGAGCTTGACTCTTTAAATGTGCTGAGCCTACTTGGAAAATCTGACCTGTTTTTCTAATCTCTCTCACACACAAAGGCCAATACTTAGGGGCCTATTTATAAAAGGCCTGTCGGACATGATCCGACATTGCGGATCATGTCCGACAGACTTCGCTGAATGCGGAAAGCAATACGCTCCCCGCATTCAGAATTGCAACAGCAGCTCTTGAAAATGGTCTTGTTTAAGACCGAAACGCGTAGATATATCTGGTTTAACGGCTCGGGTTCTTATCTCGGTAAGCATAATACTTATCCTTACGAATATTGTTTGCTTTATTGCACTGTTATTTATCTTTTATAGGAGATCGTCTACCATTACACACTATATCGAGGATTGACTCCTCTAGAAGAATAATTCCATAGAGATTAACATCTTTTGTAAAACGCACTATTGGATATAAATATACTTTTTCCTCTAATTTTCATGCATATATATATATATATACATATATTATATATATATATATATATATATATATATATATAAAAAGTCTTTGTTTATTTTGTTTATTAGCCTGCATTTGTGTGTGTGGCTGCAGTTGTGTGGCTGTATTAGGGACTCAGGCACTAGGAAGAGACCTTGACGTGGTGCCTGAGCGTGTCCCATTTGGTCAAATGCGGTAACTAACTCTTCCAGTTTTGCTTTTATTCTTAGCTGTGACCTTGTGAGCGAGTGCTGGACTTTTTTATGTGTGTAACAGTGTTTGTTTCTGTAATTCATCCTTTGGTTCCTGCACCCAGGCAGGCCCTGGGTTAACTGCCTGTGACCCTGCAAGTGGATGTAGCTTTATGTGAGTGCGATAGCAACCAAAGATGAGCCTGGTTATGGGTCATGGGATGTGTACCCGGTCCGGTCTGGATGTGCTGTTCCACTTCTTAACTATATATATATATATTTTTTTTTTTAATTGCATCTTTTTCCACGTATAACCTTTTTATTACTTTTTGGTGTACACCTATTTTAATTTTTTGAACATTTATTTTTTAATTTTTAACTTTTTGTTGGATAGACTGTAGGTACATTATAGTACACTTTTTGGATATATTTGGATATACTTTTGGAACACTATTTTTCGGATTTTTTTATCTTTGGTACATTTGTTCTACTGGCACATTAAAGGAACTTTGTTCATATTTTCTTGGATTCATTTGGACTATGTGGACACTTTTGTTGCTATTCTAGTCATATATTTAGTTCCAAAGCAATTTTTGTATTGGGTAGTACATGATTATTTTATACACACTTGTACAACACGCAGATTATCTGTTAGACACTGTTGTATTTTAATCAGATACCGCACTTTATTAGTTTAGTAATTTTAAGAATTACTTTTGTACACTTCTTTGGAAAGATACTATGCACATATGCTATGTTGTGTCGAATACACATTGCTAATCATTGTTAATCATTTTGTGTTGAATAAACTTTGTTAACTTTTTTAACTTTTAATGTTACGACAATTAAACTTTTTTAACCCGTATATGTCCTATCTTCAGCTTTCTTAGCTACTCTAGCTTTTTTAGTGCTCCTCTTCTTGCATATTTTTAGTTTCCCTTTGAGATCTGGTTAAGAGATCTCGCCTATAGGAGGAGCTTGTATAGTCTTACTCTGGCGCTGTGAAATACTATCTTTTGTATTTATTATATTTCCTCATGAGCGAGAAATTTGCAATACTGTATCACTCAGTATATGTTTAGAAAGTAATTGTGTTTACAGTATAATTGGAAAGTAAGAAAATACAGTAAAGTCATAGTTAGACATTCACAATTTAGAGAGAGCATACAACTTTCCAATTTACTTATATTATTTAGTTTGCTTCCTTCTCTTTTTTATCCTTTGCTGAAAGGTTTATCTAGATAAGCTTAGGAGTAGCAAATAACCTAGGTTCTAGCAGCTGATTGGTGGCTGAATATATATACTGATTGTCATTGGCTCACCATGTGTTCAGTCAGAAATCAGTAGTGCATTGCTGCTCCTTCAGCAAATGATACCAAGATAATGAAACAAATTTGATAATAGAAGTAAACTAGAAAGTTGTTTAAAATTGTATGTTCTACCTAAATAATGAAATAAAAATGTTGGGTTTCATGTCCCTTTAAGTCCATTATCTATACATTGGGGGGGCATTAGAACTATGATCAGGTTTTTATACTTTTTCCAGACATACTGGTAGCAGCAGAGATAGGTACCTATATTGATGCAGACAATCCAGATATGAGAACAGATATGGATATAAATTTTGACCCTAAAATTATGCATTTGGAACACAAAAACTTTCTATAAACATGATAGTTAATCGTTGTTTGTTCAGCCCCTTTGGACAAACGTCATGTCCCGGGGGGGGGGGGGGGGAAACGACGATTAGTGGATTGCAGATTCATCATCTGTCAGTCAATTGAGGACTATGGTGGGCGGAGGAACGGTGCTTATCATTATATTATTAAAAGGTAAAAATCTAAGAAGTTTGGGATATATTACCCATTTGATGAATTCACTTTAACTATTTTGCGGCAAAGAAAAGCATAAAGACATTCCTGTAAAGATAGAAACTTCTCTGCTGCATAAACACAACGCAGCAGAGAAGGTTTCCGGTGCCCAGAGAAACTGTCACTCTAGCTACCCGGGAAGGAGACGAGGAATGCGCAACAATGGCGCGTAACTTAGCCCCGCCCATCATGGGCGTCTCCAGACAAACTCCTGGGCGGAAAAAAGAAACCAGCAGCCACATCTTTACAAATGAAAGTACAATTCTAACAGACACTGGCTACTAACCTAAATAAGTCAACGGAACTAGCATTGCACGTACCCTACATAACCCTTAATGTGTAAGGAGAATCCTCCCAGACGGCTGAAAAATAAAATAAGCCCTTGGGAGCTGCAAACATGCTAGTTTATAACAAAAAAACCGAGCCATTTCCCCGTGTCCTCCAGTGCCTGCATGTCCTGCCAGATAAACTGTCACCCTTAGGGCCAGAGTTATCTAGTGTCCAATGTAGAGTATTTAGGGTGCTACATTTTCCAGTGTATGCTCTCCTCTGCAGCATATCCTTTACCAGAAAAAAAGAATTTAGCACTTACCTCAGAAATCTGCCCGGCAGGAGGGCAGACCACCTGACTTGCGAGGTCCTCTTCCTCACATTGGCCTGTGGAACAGAAAAAGTACTGAGTATATTGTCTTCCCTCAGACTTTTATAAGCAGGGCAGCAAACCATGTATGGGAGGCGCAGTGAGAATTATGTTCCACAAGATTCCATTGCTTTAAAGCCACCGAAAGCTCTACTGAAGAGACTGATATGGACTACAGCTACACCCCAGGACAAAGTAGCACACTCTGGCACTACTTTAAAAATAATAAACTCTTGATTTTAGAATCTAATCTAACACCTCACTTTATCTCTTCCTATCACTAATGTAGGCAAAGAGAATGACTGGAGTGGGAGGGAAGGGAGGAGCTATTTAACAGCTCTGTTAAGTCCGATTTGGGTGATAGAATCCTATCAGCCAATCAGAATTCGAGGGGTGCCATCTTGGATGACGTCATTTAAAGGACCAGCCATTCGTCGGGTAGTCGTCGGCCGAGAAGGATGTTCCGCGCCGGAGGTCTTCAAGATGGAGCCTATCCTCGTCGGATGGATGAAGATAGAAGATGCCGCTTGGATGAAGATGTCTTCCGGTCCGGATGTCCTCTTCTGCCCGGATAGGATGAAGACTTCTGCCGGTCCGGATGTCCTCTTCTGCCCCATCGGATGACCAGTGGTGCCCGGCTGGGTGAAGACGGCTCAAGGTAGGTGATCTTCAATGGGGTAGTGTTAGGTTTTTTTAAGGGGGGATCGGGTGGGTTTTAGAGTAGGGGTGTGTGGGTGGTGGGTTGTAATGTTGGGGGGGGTATTGTATTTCTTTTTTTTACAGGTAAAAGAGCCGATTACTTTGGGGCAATGCCCCGCAAAAAGCCCTTTTAAGGGCTGGTAAAACAGCTGGTTACTTTGGGGCAATACTCCACAAAAGGCCCTTTTAAGGGCTATTTGTAATTTAGTGTAGGGTAGGGAATTTTATTATTTTGGCGGGCTTTTTTATTTTATTAGGGGGATTAGATTAGGTGTAATTAGTTTAAACTTCTTGTAATTTTTTTTATTTTCTGTAATTTAGTGTTTATTTTTTTTCGTAATTTAGTTTATTGTATTTAATTGTAATTAATTGTAGGTAGTTTAGGTAATTTATTTAATGATAGTGTAGTGTTAGGTGTAATTGTAACTTAGGTTAGGATTTATTTTACAGGTAATTTTGTACTTATTTTAGCTAGGTAGTTATTAAATAGTTAATAACTATTTAATAACTATTCTACCTAGCTAAAATAAATACAAAGTTGCCAGTAAAATAAAAATAAACCCTGAGATAGGTACAATGTAATTATTAGTTATATTGTAGCTATTTTATGGTTTATTTTACAGGTAAGTATTTAGTTTTAAATAGGAATAATTTATTTAATTGTAGTTATTTTATTTAGATGTATTTAAATTATATTTAAATTAGGGGGGTGTTAGGGTTAGACTTAGGTTTAGGGGTTAATAACTTTATTATAGTAGCGGCAACGTTGGGGGTTGCAGATTAGGGGTTAATAAATGTAAGTAGGTGTCGGCGATGTTAGGTCAGGCAGATTAGGGGTTAATAAAAATTAACTAGTGTTTGTGAGGCGGGTTGCGGCGGTTTAGGGGTTAATACATTTATTAAAGTAGCGACGATGTCCGGTCGGCAGATTAGGGGTTAATAAGTGTAAACAAAAGAAACACAAAAAGTGAGAGTTGCACACTAATAAGTAATTAGCTAGAGAACAGTTGCTTCCTAGAAAGATACATATGAAAACAACATAGAAAAGGAAGTGGGGATTTCACAATAAGAAATTCCCAAAAGTCTAGGTAAATCCAGCACGACTGTAAAATTAGGAGGAGCAATAGAAACACGCGTCTTTATTCACAGGTGCTGTATTCTTTTAAGACAGTAATATTCGGTGTACAGATGCGTATAACATATTCTACCTGTATTTGTTCACGCGGTCGCTCCTCCTAGCTGCCTTGTTCATGGAGTGTCCAGACATCAGGGGTAAGTCACGATGAGCAGGGGATCTGCTGTAAGGGCTGCCAAGCACGACGAGTCCAAACGCTCGTTTCGCTCCTTCAGTCAGTGCAGCATGGAGCTTCTTCCAGGTGTTTCTATTGCTCCTCCTATGCTATGCCTTTTAAGCACCAATCGACTCAGTAACTCTGGGGGTTCAAGTCTGAAGTAACTGGTCTTTATACACCGGGGACTGTATAACTGCATCCATTTCTTGCATTAACGCTGCACTTATTGGATTACAAATACCTGCAAGTTTTAAACGGACTGGTTTTGGTCTATTTCCCCTGGTGCACCAGATAATAACTTTTTGGCCAGTACTTTATAATACTGCTTTGTGTGGGATCCACTGTATGAATGTGAATGTGTGTATTGTGCATTTGGTTAATAAATATTTATATTGTTTTTGACATACAAGCTTTTTGTAGCGCTTTTATTCAATTTTACAGTCGTTAATAAGTGTAGTTAGGTTGCGGCGACGTTGGGGGCGGCAGATTAGGGGTTAATAAATATAATGTAGGGTTTGGCGATGTTGGGGGCAACAGATTAGGGGTTCATAAGCATAATGTAGGTGGCGGCGGTGTCCGGAATGGAAGATTATGGGTTAAAAATATAATGTAGGTGGCGACGATGTCGGGGGCGGCAGATTAGGGGTTAATAAGTGTAAGATTAGGGGTGTTTAGACTCGGGGTTCATGTTAGGGTGTTAGGTGTAGACATATTTTTTATTTTCCCATAGGAAACAATCGGGCTGCGTTAAAAGCTGGACCCTGCTTTTTTGCAGGTGTTAGGTTTTTACAGCCAGCTCAGCCCCATTGTTTCCTATGGGGAAATCGTGCACGAGCACGTTCAGCCAGCTCACCGCTGACTTAAGCAACGCTGGTATTACAGTGAGAAGTGGAGCTAAATTTGCTCAACGCTCACTTTTCTGAGGCTAACGCAGCCATACGACAAAACTCGTAATCTGGCAGTAAGTGTCCGCAATATGACCTATTAGTATAACATAAACAGAAGACCCCAACTGCCGGTGTCTGCTGAGCCACCAAAGTTTAAATAAAAACTCTCTCACTAGGACTAAGTCCTGCCATGTAGTGCCCTGACAGCCTGCCAAAAAAACCCTGCCTCAGGAAGAGTCTTGTCCCATTATAAGGTGCAGCAATAAGATCCTTTTAAGTGCCTGGGTAATTCCTCTATAAGAAATAAAAAAGGCTCTTACCTGCACCCTTGTCTGTCTGACAGGGAGACAGCATCAGGAATGAGAGGAAGCCGCTCCTCACAGAGTCCTGTGAAGAAAAGATCAACAGAATAAGCCTACTCTGGCATACTGTAGAAGGGCAGCAAATATTGTCAGGAAAATGCAGTGAGGACCAACCCACAAGTTCCTAACTGCTTTAAAGCCACCACAGCCCTACTGAAGAGACTAACATGGAATACAGCTAAACCCAGTTGAGAGGGAAGATCAGAGGAAGCCAGCTCAGGCTTCCAAAATAATAAAATATTGATAGAAGAATCTTTAACAGACACCTAAACATTCACCTCCTCCTTGCACATAAGGCAAAGAGAATGACTGGGGGTTGGGGGAAGGGAAGTGATACTGAACAGCTTTGCTGTAGTGCTCTTTGCCTCCTCCAGCTGGCCAGGAGTGATATTCCCAACAGTAATTGATGATACCGTGGACTCACCATGTCATAAGAAAGGAAATGGGACGATCCCTCCCATACATTCCAGATCTTGGAAATAGTGAAGAAAAGGGATTCTTGGGAACATGAGATGGAAGGAACCATCCTCAAGGTGGCTTGATGCAAAAAAAAGACATTCTGTAACCCTGTGATACTACACTGAGTACCTAGGGATCCTGAACAGATCTGCACCAGACCTGGGGAAACAGGCTCATTCTTCCCCCTACCAGAGAAATATCTGGATCAGGGGCCAGACCTTAATGCTAAATTAGAGGAAGTGGACAATTTATTTGGCTATTTAGATTTCTTCCAAGGCTTCCTACTGGCTTCGATAAGAAATTGGAAGAAACCGACATTTGAGTAGACAATGGGGAGGCTTTTTGGTTTCTGGAGTATAAAAATGAATGAAAACTTCCTTACCACCTTTAAAGGTAGAAATAATTCAGTCCAATTCTGGACCAAAGAGCATTTTCCCATAAAGGGAAGATGTAACAGTCTACTCTTTGATACAGTATCCACAGGCAAAGATTTCAACCGTAATGCTCTCCTGGTTAGTACTGCCAATGCAGCATTCTTAGCATTCAACTGAATAATGTCCATAATGTCTTTACAATAAAAGGATTTTGCTACATTGATTAGCTTTAACCAGTCCTGAATCTAATCCAAAGAGACCTCTTCGATAAAATTTTCGACAAGAAATCACACCAAAGTGAAACTGGGCCAGCCACATAGGCAACACTCCTCGCAGGCTGAAATAAAAACTATCTGCAAAAATGCCTATGATAGAAAAGCCTTTCCAATTTCCTGTCCATGGGGTCCATGGAGGATGTTCTGTCCTCCAAAGGAATGGTGGATCTCTCTGCCAGTGTAGAAATGGCACCATCTACTTTGGGAATCTATTCCAAAACTCTTATTGACTGTTATTGGGAACATCCCTTTTAAACTTTGGAGAAGGGATAAACGTAATGTAACGATTGTTCCATTCCTTGAAGACCACCTTCAAAATGGTGTCTGGCACTGGGAAAACTACAGCTGGTTTAGTAGTCAGGTTAAACAATAAATCCAATTGTTTGAGTGCTTGGGAGGAAAAAGACTTCTGGACACCCATAGTCAGAAAAACCTCTTACAAAAGGGACTGTAAATGTTACAATGTAGAGATAAAGGAGGGAGATTCTGAATCCTGTTCCAAGGATGAATCCTTTCCAACAGATGCAATTTCTCAATCTAAAAATTAAAAATCAGAAGTATCTAACACGCTAGAAATTTGAGATACTCTTGTCTTTTCAAACAGTCCAGGAGAAGTATCTGTCACTACAGACATATTACTCTCCGGCAATTGATGATTGCTGGTACATGGAGATGGCAAAGTCCTCAACACCTCTATAACAGTAGAATGCAGATAATCCTTGAAATCTGGAGAGAAACCTGTTTTACCTCCCTGAGAAGTACTCAAAGGAGATGGACACTAACCCTAAAATGGTATGAGTTGGCAATATTGTCTGCACAACCATTGCACAAGAGGATAGACAGACACAAGTGTGCAAAGCATACAATTACTCTGAGATGTTAAAAAATACACAGATCCCTTCCAAAGTGTCAGAAGGAGCACTAGGAGAGGGAAAAGTTCTAGCCTGCTAAATAATCTGCAAATAAGGTAGAACCCAGAAGCACACACAAATATGACAGGAAAAGATTTGCACAAATATTCAGGAGTATGCACAAGTAATAAGAGATTATTGGATACATGTGAATCCTATATATGCACAGTAACACACAGAATGTAAATAATGTGGGAAACGGCTAATAAGCTGATTAAAGACTAGCTATAAACCCTCCCCACAAGGTAAATTACACATAAAATGGTAAAATAACACAAAACAAGTTCAGTACTCTGAGGGGGATGACGGAATAAAAGCATTTTGAGAACCCCCTTCAACGAAGAATCTAAGCACCTCACATTTCAACTCCCCCGTGAAAGCAAAAATTAAGACTGTTGGGATTCAGGAAGTGGGGTGAATTAAAGGTCTTAGTGTTTGGTGATTTTTTTCCTGCCTTCTGGTGGAGAGGGGTTTAATCCAATATGCTATGGCTTATAGATTCTCACCACCTTATGAATGAAAAAAGAAACAATGACATAGCTTGCATGATGAAACATGTGGTTCATAGCCACTACATAAAACTTACCTTGCAAGATGCGTCATCAATAAGTGCAACATCTGCCTGTTTTTCTCTGGTAGACGGTGAATTAGACAGTGGATGTCTTTGATTCTTGACTCCTGGCTTTCCAGTTCTTTTTAAAAAAAAGTGGTCTGCATTAATCTTAAAGGACCATTAAAATCAAACTTTAAAAACACATGCAATATTTCACTACTAAAACGTATAATATTACTGCAGTATATATTATTTTTTTCTGCAAATACATCTGAAACTTCTGCTATATATATATATATATATATATATATATATATATATATATATATATATATATATATATATATATATATATATATTAGATGAAGATTAGAAATGATTAGATTGGGCATTTATGATTGTCTAAATATCTGTTTGAAATTAATATTAACTAGGCTGCACCAGTGCTAAACTTGAAGGAGGATAAGAGGTCAGGGCTATTCTTTCTTCCACTGCACATGTGCAAAAGAACAATTCATGCTGAAATCATATAACTTTGTTTCAGTCTGTGATTGGCTAGCAGGATTCCTTTTGTTCTGGGTGACTGGGAAAGTGGTGAAAAGAAAACACATAAAATAATATACTTATTTATCAAAATAAAGCTCAATTATTCATCGCAAAATCATTTTCTTACATGAAGCTACATTACAATGCAGCTTGCAATTTGTGTTTATTGTCTATTAAAAGCAGGGATGGGGAACTGTGGGACTCCTGATGTTTCAGAACTACATTACCCATGATGCTTAGGGCCCTCTGCAGTCCAGTTGAGCATCATGGGAAATGTAGTTCTGCAACATTTGGAGGGCCAAGGTTCCCCATCCCTGCTTTAAAGTGACAATGTACTATAAAATGTGTGTTCCAAATCACTTGTTATACCTACTGCAGATTATTAAATGTATGGGATATTGTTCCTTCATGTTCATTTTTGTATTGAAGATAGATGGGTTTTGCCCTTTAAAACCATTACCTGTTGTTCTCCAGGAAATGCACATAACAATGGTTTGAACCCACAAGTAAGGCAGCCTTGCTAATGTTAACTAATTAATGACTACTTCAGATACAAAATCTCTCTCTCCATCATACCCAATACTGGAAGATTAATTAGCGAGGGAAAACTTAGTTATTCATCAAGATTGCAGGAGAACCTGTCAACCTGGGATGCAGCAACTTATGTCAAAATGTAACATTACACACTGCTCTCACAAAACTTACTGTATGAGAACAGGGTATAACAATCACCACGAAGAAGCAGTTCTGTGTATTTAAAGGGACAGGAAACCACCAAATTTTCTTTCATGATTTGGATAGAACAAACAATTTTAAACAACTTTCCAAGTTACTTCCATTATCAAATTTGCTTCATTATTTTGTTATCCTTTGCTGAAGAAGCAGCATTGCACTACTGGCAGCAAGATGAACAATTCTAGTCAGCCAAAAGACGACACACAATTTATAAAAGGAAAACAGATTTGTTTATAGTACAGATTTGTGTAAAAGGTAATTTGTGACAGTGCTATTCACATCACCAGATACAACGACTAAGTGGTGGCAAAATGTGGAGCTCTAATATGAAATTATATGAATTTTAGCCAGCAGTTAGGACTTGTGTGGGTTATTTTACCAAGATATTTTATTAAGACACGCATATGTTTCCATTTATGTAGATCTGCTTGCTCTAAAATTGACAATGCAAAGTTTTTTTAAACCTGAATTTGTGTGTTCAAGCCTAAACTGAAGTTCATTTATATCTCAATGTAATTACAAAAAATAGAACAATGCTATTTTTGAATCATATTACTTCAAATTCCTTAATACCTGTGCATCTCCTATGTAGAAAAAGGCAAGGTTACAAAATATAACTTATTAGGGATATGCTTTCATTTGAAAAGCAAAATTGTTTTGGCCCAGCGAGCAATTCAGCCACCTAATGAAGTATCAATCTCACACTTCATCTAAAAAAAAAAAATCAATAATGTCACCAATTCTAGTTTAAATTAAAAATATTACCACCATTTTTTTTTTTTACAATGTACGTTGGCAACAAAGGCCTACGCTTACTATGTACACTCGCTTAATGTGATATGGGGGTCAAAAATAAACTTTCCAATTCACTTCTGTGATCAAATGTTTCTTCCGGCATCCTTTGTTGAAACTAGGCTCTAGGAACTTGCTCGTGTCTTCAGCACTCGAATAACATTGTTACAAACACTGCTGCCATATAAATGAGCCTAGGTATGTTCTTATGGGA
Source organism: Bombina bombina (assembly GCF_027579735.1). Lineage (NCBI taxonomy): Eukaryota > Metazoa > Chordata > Amphibia > Anura > Bombinatoridae > Bombina > Bombina bombina. The sequence continues at coordinate 423,193,210 of NC_069504.1, forward strand.
GAACAAGTGTATTTTTTTTTTTTTAATGGTACCCTCTAACTTAATTTTAACTTCTGAGTTCTCAGAAGCTATCTATAGAGGAATGTTTTACATAGCTGTAAATAAGGTAAAGACACTATAAGACATATCCCACAGCAATATTACGCACTAATCCCGTTAAATAAAGGTATTAAAGGAACACTAAATTCAAAATTCATGACTCAAATAGAGCATACAATTTTAAACAACTTTCCAATTTACTTCTATTATCTAATTTACTTCGTTATCTTGGTACCCTTTGTCAAAAAGCATACCTAGGTAGGCCCAGGAGCAGCAATGTACTACTGGGAGCTAGTGGTTTGTGGCTGTACATATATGTCTTGTCATTGGCTCACCAGATGTGCTGAGCAAGCTCAAAGCAGTGCATTGCTCCTCCTTCATCAAAGGATGCCAAAAGAATGAAGCACATTTGATAATAGAAGTAAATTAGAAAGTTGTTTAAAACTGTATGATCTATTTGAATCACATAAGAAAAATAGTGCATTCCCTGTCCCTTTAAATTATGCACAAAAGTCAAAAGCAATTGATCTTAAGTCTATTGATCTAAGATTTCACCATAATGTATTCACAATTCCCCACCCCTTAACATGACAAACTGTGTGCAACATATTGACATTTGTTCCATATAAAATAAGAGCTTTTACATTGGCGTTAAGTGCAGGGTTAATTATTTGATCACTAGTGTGACCTTTACTTAATTTTCACAGTAAGGTAAAGTTAGGTTAACCCTCTGTATAGCAGTATTACCGGTTATCATCATATGTGTAATGTACAGAACTACAATGCTACGCAGTATTACCGGTTATGATCATATGTGTAATGTACAGAACTACAATGCTACGCAGTATTACTGGTTATGATCATATGTGTAATGTACAGAACTACAATGCTACGCAGCATTACTGGTTATGATCATATGTGTAATGTACAGAACTACAATGCTACGCAGTATTACTGGTTATGATCATATGTGTAATGTACAGAACTACAATGCTACGCAGCATTACTGGTTATGATCATATGTGTAATGTACAGAACTACAATGTTACGCAGTATTACTGGTTATGATCATATGTGTAATGTACAGAACTACAATGCTATGCAATATAACTGGTTATGATCATATGTGTAATGTACAGAACTACAATGCTACGCAGTATTACTGGTTATGATCATATGTGTAATGTACATAACTACAATGCTACGCAGCATTACTGGTTATGATCATATGTGTAATGTACAGAACTACAATGATACACAGTATTACTGGTTATGATCATATGTGTAATGTACAGAACTACAATGCTACGCAGTATTACTGGTTATGATCATATGTGTAATGTACAGAACTACAATGCTACGCAGTATTACTGGTTATGATCATATGTGTAATGTACAGAACTACAATGCTACGCAGTATTACTGGTTATCATCATATGTGTAATGTACAGAACTACAATGCTACGCAGTATTACTGGTTATGATCATATGTGTAATGTACAGAACTACAATGCTACGCAGTATTACTGGTTATCATCATATGTGTAATGTACAGAACTACAATGCTACGCAGTATTACTGGTTATCATCATATGTGTAATGTACAGAACTACAATGCTTACGCATCATTACTGGTTATGATCATATGTGTAATGTACAGAACTACAATGATACACAGTATTACTGGTTATGATCATATGTGTAATGTACAGAACTACAATGCTACGCAGTATTACTGGTTATCATCATATGTGTAATGTACAGAACTACAATGCTACGCAGAATTACTGGTTATCATCATATGAGTAATGTACAGAACTACAATGCTTACGCATCATTACTGGTTATGATCATATGTGTAATGTACAGAACTACAATGATACACAGTATTACTGGTTATGATCATATGTGTAATGTACAGAACTACAATGTTACGCAGTATTACTGGTTATGATCATATGTGTAATGTACAGAACTACAATGTTACGCAGTATTACTGGTTTTGACCATATGTGTAATGTACAGAACTACAATGCTACGCATCATTACTGGTTATGATCATATGTGTAATGTACAGAACTACAATGCTACTCATCATTACTGGTTATGATCATATGTGTTATGTACAGAACTACAATGCTACGCAGTATTACTGGTTATGATCATATGTGTAATGTACAGAACTACAATGCTACGCATCATTACAGGTTATGATCAGATGTGTAATGTACAGAACTACAATGCTACGCATCATTACTGGTTATGATCATATGTGTAATGTACAGAACTACAATGCTACGTATCATTACTGGCTATGATCATATGTGTAATGTACAGAACTACAATTCTACGTATCATTACTGGCTATGATCATATGTGTAATGTACAGAACTACAATTCTACGCAGTATTGCTGGTTATGATCATATGTGTAATGTACAGAACTACAATACTACGCAGTATTACTGGCTATGATCATATGTGTAATGTACAGAACTACACTACTACACAGTATTACTGGCTATGATCATATGTGTAATGTACAGAACTACAATGATACACAATATTACTGGTTATGATCATATGTGTAATGTACAGTAATGTATAGAAAGTGAGGAGTCACAGATAAATCTAACTAAAACCCTGTAGCTGTAGTTTGTCATTTATATGATATTTTACCTTAATCTTTATGCTCACCATTTTTATTACACAGTACTGTGCCCCTACTGACAGGAATGTCACATTCACAGCATCAGAATTACCACCACAGCTCATTGCAGTTTTGTCAGACAAAATGCAGTTCAGAAAGACCTTATCCAAAAATAAATAAATAACTATAAATAAAAAGGTCACTGTGTGGAACCACTTACTCGCAGCTTTGATGAAGCTTCTTTGAAACTGGTATGTCATGAGGGGCCCTGGAAGCATCCTGCAATATAAAAGCACACAATAAACCACAGTACCATGCCCAGTCACTGAGGAAAACTGTGGTTTAAACTATTCAGAAGCAAATAACCTCTTCTTCGTTTTCCCTCACAAATGTCTTAAGTACTGCTTATTCTTTGCTTGAAAAACACCACTAAGATTAAGAAATCAAGGGAAGTCTTTCACAATGCATTATAAATAAAATAGTGCATATAATTGATACTATCTATCCCCCACAGTAAACACTATTATTTTATAAACCACCTAATAAACACAACGTAGCATACTGCACCTCAAGTATGTCTTTAATGCACTTGTGATGGTCTTTATCTCCCATTCAGCTGCAATTTCGGCTTCAGTTTCTGATGATATTTTTGGATCTGAAGAAAAAAAAAAAATTATGAAAACTGAAAATACTAAAACTTTTTTAAAACATATTGAAAATGTTACCTTTGTATCATAATTAAAAAGTAAATGACATTAATTTAGTTAGAAACTACTACCAGGAATAGCTGATAAATATAACACAAAGGCTATAGTAGCAAAAGTCTACTCTGTGATTAAAGGGACATTAGAACACTAGATTTTTTATTTGCCTAAAGGTTTTGTAGATGATCCATTTATATAGCCCATTTGGGACTGTTTTTTTAACAATATATAGTTTTGCTTATTTTTTTTTTTAATATTCAGACTCCTAACTAGGCTCCAAAGTGTCAGATGTACACATTCGTTTACAGACTACTGCTGGCACCTTTTTGTCTCATCTGTTGTTTCATATGCAGGAGAGGGGGGGGTTTCTGCTCTTCCAGTTTTCCCAGACCATTTCAGTGGGTGTCCCAGCCTAACCTCATCTACAGAGCTAAACTGGAAGCTTTTAGGAAAGTTTTAAACTGGATTTTTTAGATCAGTATTTGTGCTTATTCTTCTTTATAGTAGTGTCTATTACATGCAGTTATATGAAAATGTGTGTATATTGTCCCTTTAAAGGGACAGTCTACTCCAGAATGTTTATTGTTTAAAAAGATAGATAATCCCTTTATTAACCATTCCCCAGTTTTGCATAACCAACACAGTTATATTAATATACTTTTTACCTCTGTGATTACCTTGTATCTAAGCCTCTGCAAACTGCCCCTTATCTCAGTGTTATTTACAAGCTTACATTTTAGACAATCAGTGCTGACTCATTCGTAACTCCACAGGAGCACAGTGTTATTTATATGACACACATTAACTAGCACTGTCTGGCTGTGAAAATCTAATAAAATGCACATAGATAAAGGCGGCCTGCAGGTGCTTAAAAACAGGCAGATATTTAGGAGTTTTAAAGGTTATTTAAAGGTTATAAAGTATATTAATATAATGTTGATCGTGCAAAGCTGGGGAATGGGTAGTAAAGGTGTTATCTATCTTTTTAAACAATAAAACATTTGGAGTAGACTGTCCCTTTAAGATATGACATGTTAGGGGTACTTGAGGGCTGGAGTTAAGAAACACTGAGCTACACCAGTCAACATAAGTCAAAAAGTGTTTTCAATAGGTCAAGGAAGAGAGCAATCATTTTTGTATGTAGATATATGAAGAATTATTCAAATGAAATAGGAGTCAAAGATTAAATTCTAGGAGCCATGGCTTTTTTGGCTCAAAAAATTGTCATATTCTAGTTTGCTTTTAGGTGCCATAATATTTTCTTTACTTACGTATATATTTACCTTTTATCTATAGTTTCTCAATTCCTCATAATTAAAGGGAAATAAAAGTGAAAATTAAACTTGACTGATTCTGTGATTTTAATCTAATTCTATTATCAAAACTAGTTTGTTCTCTTGGTACTAGGGTTGCCACCTCGGCCATGGTTTCCTGGACACTTATAGTTACACACGCGGCAGGGCGTACAGGGAGGAACATGAATAGAGCTGTCCAAGGTCACTATTCATGTGCTGTCCAGGGGTGTAAGTGTCCAGGAAAACATGGCTGAGGTTGCAACCCTACTTGGTACCCATGTTGGAATAGCATACCTGAGTAGGCTCAGAAGTGTGTACATGTCCTGGGAATTATATAGTAGCAATGTTTTAAACAATATTATACATCTAGAACACTAGAGGGTAAGAGTGTTTACGACTATGTATAAAATTGTTACAAACATGGTTATACAAATGACTGACTTTCATTTTTATAATGAATCAACCAATAACAACAACACAAACAATAAAAAAAATGACAGAATATGTTAAGGATGAAAACAAGTGATTAAAATGTTATTTATTTCATATAAATATTTATTTCTCAGTTCCGATATACATTTAGCTCATCATTGTGTGTTATAGAGGCATGTTAGCAGATAAACCAAGAAAACGGATGTCTTGTGGAGCAAAGCTAAATAAAATATATTATTAATAATAATAATAATAATAATAATAATAATAATAATAAAATACTATAACCAGCAAGCACTGAATTGGTGGTTAGAGAACTGTTCTACAAAATACTTTTTTGCTTATACGGTAAGAGTCTGTCCTGCAATTAACTCAATCTAAAGTCCTGTAGTGGCACAGATCCCAACTACCCAGTCTGCATTATACTGGAGAATAAAACTGTCAGTATTTTCCATCATCAGACTAAATGTAAGCAGCACTGTGTTTATCTTCAAACTAAGATGTTATGTAACATTACTGAGCGTGTCTCAAATAACAACCAGGCCACAAGGCTTTTTATAGCACATAAGGGCAGCCTTTCTGAGCTGAAGACATGCACTTAAATTCACTTTGTTTCCAGCTCTTCCTGAGCAAAGAGATATTGTCCATTCCCCAGCAAACTTATTTGCAGGCTAAGCTGCCAATATCTACACCTCTCTGTAGTTCAACTATGAGGCAAGGAAAGCGTGCATTCCTCAAAGCAACACATTTAATCCCATATGTAGCAGGACCAGTTCAAAGAAGTTAAAGACTCTGAACAAAACTGTTGTTTGCCCTTAACTCGGTTAAAGTGGCATTTTTTTTTTTTAAATAAAATATGTGCTAGAAAAGCAGTCAAAAGGGGTTTCAATTGAAACTAACTAGAAATAAATGTTGCAGACTGCAGTATTTGCTAATAGGGGACAAGTTATACAGGCGCAAAAGAAGAAAAAAAGTATATTCAGCATGGATAGATAGATAGATAGATAGATAGATAGAGCTACAAAATCTGTTGGCTCTCTACAAATAAATGATAATAATATATAGAAAGATGTCTTTTTGCATACTGGAAATTAAAACACACGTACACAAATCAAGTTCTTACTGCTTTAAAACACACAAGTAAGTGTGCAAGAATAAGTAAAAAACAAAATGTATGCTTACCTGATAAATGTATTTCTTTCCGGATATGTTGAGTCCACAACGTCATAACTTACTGTTGGGAATATCACTCCTGGCCAGCATGAGGAGGCAAAGAGCACCACAGTCAAACTGTTAAGTATCATTTCCCTTCCCACACACCCCAGTCATTCGAACGAAGGGTAATGGAGAAAAAGGAGTAACACAAAGGTGTAGAGGTGCCTGAGGTTTAGTAAAAATAATAACTTAAAATAAAGGGCGGGGTCGTTAACTCACCATATCCGGGGGGAAAAAAATATATCAGGGAAGCATAAATTTTGTTTTCTTTCCTAAGATATGGTGAGTCCACAACGTCATCACTTACTGTTGGGAACCAATACCCAAGCTAGAGGACAGAGATGACTAGGGAGAGACAAGACAGGTAGCCCTAAACAGAAGGCACCACCGCTTGAAGAACCTTTCTCCCAAAACAAGCCTCAGCCGAGGCAAAAATATCAAATTTATAAAATTTGGAACAAGTACGTAAAGAGGACCAAGTTGCAGCCTTGCAAATCTGTTCCACAGAAGCTTCATTTTTGAATGCCCAAGAAGAGGAAACAGCCCACGTGGAATGAGCTGTTATTCTCTCAGGAGGCTGCTGACCATCAGTCTCATAAGCAAAACGAATTATACTTCTCAACCATAGAGAAAGAGAAGTAGCAGTAGCTTTCTGACCTTTACGTTTTCCTGAGAAACAAACAAACAGGGCAGACGACTGGTGAAAATCGCCTGTGGATAGAATTTTAGAGCACGAGAAACATCCAGGTTGTGCAACAAATGTTCGTTATGAGAAGAAGGATTTGGGCATAGAGAAGGAAGAACAATTTCCTGATTAATATTTCTATCTGAAAACACTTTAGGAAGAAAACCTAACTTCGTACGAAGAACTACCTTATCAGCATGAAAAATAAGATAAGGCGAATCACGCTGCAAAGCCGAGAGTTCTGAAACTCTCTGAGCAGAAGAGATAGCAATAAGAAACAAAACTTTCCAAGATAACAACTTAAAATCTATGGAATGCAATGGCTCAAACAGAGCCTGCTGCAAAAATTTAAGAACAAGATTAAGGCTCCAAGGAGGAGCAACAGACTTAAAGACAGGCCTGATTCTGATCAAGGCCTGACAAAAAGATTGCACATCTGGCACGTCCGCCAGACGCTTGTGTAGCAAAATAGATAATGCAGAAATCTGACCCTTCAGAGTACTGACTGACAAACCCTTCCCCAGACCTTTCTGGAGAAAAGACAAAATCCTAGGATTCCTGATCCTACTTCAAGAGTAGCCTTTGGATTCACAATAATAAAGATATTTACACCATATCTTATGGTAAATCTTTCTAGTAATAGCCTTGCGAGCCTGAATCAGGGTCTCAATGACTGAAAAAAAACGCTTAGACAGAACTAAACATTCAATTTCCAAGCAGTCAGCTTTAGAGAAATGAGTTTTGGTGAAGGAAGGGATCCTGAATTAGAAGGTCCTTCCTCAGAGGGAATCTCCAAGGTGGGAGAGATGAAATCTCTGCATACCAGATCCTGCGAAGCCACACAGGGGCTATTAGAATCACCGATATTCTCTCCTGTTTGATACGAGCAATGATTCGTGGAAGGAGAGCAAACAAAGGAAACGGGTATGCCAGCCTGAAGTCCCAAGGGACAGCCAGAGCATCTATCAGAGCGGCCTGTGAATCTCTTAACCTTGAACCGTACCTTGAAAGCTTGGCGTTCTGCTGAGATGCCATCAGATCCAGCTCTGGCACCCCCCAGTTGAGGGTTAAGCTGGTAAACACCTCTGAATGGAGTTCCCACTCCCCGGGACAAAAAGTCTGTGTGCTCAGGAAATCCGCTTCCCAGTTGTCCACTCCTGGAATGTGGATGGTAGATGGACAGCAATTGTGAGCTTCCATCCACTGAACAATCCGAGTCACCTCCTTCATGGCTATGGAACTCTGAGTTCCTCCCTGGTGGTTGATGTAAGCCACTGAGGTTATGTTGTCTGTCTGGAACCTGATACACCGGGCTAAGGACAACAGAGGCCAAGTCATCAGAGCATCGAAAATCGCTTTCAACTCCAAGATGTTTATAGGGAGAGCAGACTCCTCCCAAGTCCATAGTCCCTGCGCCTTTAACAAGTCCCAGACTGCTCCCCAGCCCAGCAGGCTGGCGTCCGTGGTCACAATCACCCAGGAAGGTCTCCGAAAGCATGTGCCCTGAGACAGATGTTCCTGAAAAAACCACCACGGGAGAAAGTCTCTTGTCGACTGATCTAGATCTATCCTCCGAGACAGATCCACATGGTCTCCATTCCATTGACGGAGCATGCATAACTGCAAAGCTCTCAAATAGAATCGAGGAAAGGGAATTATGTCCATGGAAGCAACCATCAGACCAATTACCTCCATACATTGAGTCACTGATGGCAGCACAGTAAACTGTAGAGAGAGGCAAGAAGTTTGGATTTTCTGACCTCTGTCAGAAGAATTTTCACCAATAGGGAATCTATTATGGTCCCTAAGAAAACTACCCTTGTAGCTGGAACAAGGGAACTCTTCTGCAGATTCACTTTCCATCAGTGGGAACATAGAAAAGACAACAACATCTCTGTATGAGAGTTTGCTTGTTGAAAAGATGATGCCTGAACCAATATGTCGTCCAGGTAGGGCGCCACTGCAATTCCCAGAGACCTTATCACTGCCAAGAGAGCCCCCAGAACCTTTGAGAACATTCTGGGAGCTGTGGCAAGGCAAAACGGAAGAGCCACAAACTGAAAATGCTTGTCCAGAAAAGCAAATCTCAGAAATTTGTGATGATCCCTGTGAATAGGAATATGAAGGTACGCATCCTTCAGGTCTATAGTCGTCATGAACTGACCCTCTTGCACCAACTTAAGAATGGAACATATAGTTTCCATCTTGAAGGACGGTACTCTGAGAAACTTGTTTAGACACTTCAGGTCTAGAATAGGTCGGAAAGTTCCCTCTTTTTTGGAAACCATGAACAGATTTGAATAGAAACCTAGGCCCTGTTCCTGTACTGGGACAGGAACTATCACTCCCAGGGAGGAAAGATCCTGTAAACATTTCAAGAATGCCTCTCTTTTTTCTGGTCTGTAGATAATCTTGAGAGTTGGAACCTGCCCCTGGGAGGAAAGATCTTGAATTCCAATTTGTAACCCTGAGATACTATGTCCACAGCCCAGGGATCTGGGACATCTTGTATCCATGCTTGAGAAAACTAAGAAAGTCTGCCCCCTCACTTGATCCGATCCCGGATCGGGGGCAAACCCTTCATGCTGATTTTGATTCAGCTGCAGGTTTCTTTGATTGCTTTCCCTTATTCCAAGACTCACTGGGTTTCCAAGATGACTTGGACTGTTCCTGCTTAGAAGAAGAAGGGGAAAACTTTCCTCTGAAGTTACGAAAGGAACAAAAATTACTCTGACGTCCTCTCGGTCTATTCTTGTTGTCTTGCGGAAGAAAAGATCCTTTTCCACCCGTGATATCAGAAATAATTTCTGTCATACCGGGGCCAAACAAGGTCTTACCATTGTAAGGAATTGCCAGAAGCTTGAGAAAGAGAAATCGACTGACACGACTTCAGCCACAATGCTCTGCGCACTAGCACAGCGATGTCAGATATTTTGGCTCCCAATTTAATAACCTGCAGGGAAGCGTCAGTAAGAAAGGAATTGGCTAGTTTAAGAGCCTTAATCCTGTCTTGGATCTCTTCTAAGGAAGCCTCTACCTGAAGAGATTCAGACAAGGCGTCGAACCAATAGGCTGCCGCACTTGTCACAGAGGCAATACACACTAAAGGTTGCCATTGAAGACCTTGATGAACATATATTTTCTTCAAATAAGCCTCCAGCTTTTTGTCCATGGGATCCCTAAAGGAGCAGCTACCCTCATTAGGAATAGTAGTTCTCTTAGCAAGAGTAGAAATGGCCCCTTCTACTTTAGAAACCGTTTGCCATGACTCTTTAATAGAGTCAGCAACAGGAAACATCTTTTTAAAGACAGGAGACGGGGAGAAAGGTATCCCCGGCCTCTCCCATTCCTGTGCTATAATCTCCATGGCATGATCTGGCACAGGAAAAATCTCCACAGAGGAAGGAACATCAAAGTATTTATTAAGTTTACTAGACTTCTTAGGGTTGACAACGACAGAGTGATCAGAGTTGTCTAAGGTAGCTAAAACCTCCTTTAAAAGTACATGGAGGTGTTCAAGCTTAAATCTGAAGGGTACAACTTCAGCATCAGATGAAGGAATTATACAGTCCGAATCTGAGATTTCACCCTCAGAGGCTTCCGACATTTCTTCCTCATCAGAATTATGAAAAAGGGCATCTTGGGAAGTCGAAACTGGAGCAGAAACCTTACTATCTGAATCTCTAAATTTCCTCTTGCGTTTACCCTGTAGCATGGGAATGGCAGCTAATGCCGCAGATACCGCAGAGGATACCTGGGCAGCAATGTCTGCTTGCAAATAAACTCCTCCAGGAGATTGAGAGGAAACACAGGGCACTGCATGTGACACCATTAAAGCTTGAGACATATGAGGAGGAAGCTGTGGCATTGCCTGAACAGCATCAACCTGAGAGATCTTTATGTTTTATAGTCCTCTCTATGCATGAGGAACACAATTGTAAGAGTGGTACAACCTGGTTATCTAAACAGAGCAGGAACCTGTCCATAGGAGCAGGATCCGGTTCCATGTTAGCAATAAAAACTGTTTGATTAATCAAACCTCTGAAGAAGTGTTGCACTATTTGTTTGTTCTTGCTTTTTCCTTATGTGACTGCCACTTGGGACTGTGGAGAGGAGTAAGCAGAACGGACTAGGGAGGAAGGAAGTGGATTTCTACCATACAGGGGTGATGTTGAAGTTAACACCTGAACTGCTACAATTGAGACCAGCTGTCTTAAAGGAGAACAGCACTCTTAAAGGGGCACAATACTTACCTCATTCGATTGAGGTAACTTCTAGTAAGTGGGCACTTTAATCAGTGTATGGATTTTTTATGATCAAGACCTGCATTTTTTATATATGGTGACCTGCTTACAAATCTAACGTTATATTGGATTACTGTTTATTTTAATCAATCCATTTATCTTATGGACTGAATAGAAAAAAGACTTGACCGAGTTAAAGGGACAGTCTAGGCCAAAATAAACTTTTATGATTCAGATAGGGCATGTCATTTTAAACAATTTTCCAATTTACTTTTATCACCAATTTTGCTTTGTTCTCTTGGTATTCTTAGTTGAAAGCTTAACCTAGGAGGTTCATATGCTAATTTCTTAGACCTTGAAGGCCACCTCTTTTCAGAATGCATTTTAACAGTTTTTCACCACTAGAGGGTGTTAGTTCACATATTTCATATAGATAACACTGTGCTCGTGCACGTGAAGTTATCTGGGAGCAGGCACTGATTGGCTAGATTGCAAGTCTGTCAAAAGAACTGAAATAAAGGGGCAGTTTGCAGAGGTTTAGATACAAGATAATCACAGAGGTTAAAAGTATATTATTATAACTGTGTTGGTTATGCAAAACTGGGAAATGGGTAATAAAGGGATTATCTATCTTTTAAAACAATAACAAATTTGGTGTAGACTGTCCCTTTAAATAAGAAAGTTTGTACACATTTTTATATCTACTCTGTATAGAGCACATGAATATTGTAACTGAATAAGGATTTGGATCTGACACTTTTGTTATTAACCCATATATTGTTGTTTGGTTCATTAATTGTCCTCTGTCACATTGAATCCTTTATGTGAACAGTGCGCCCAAATACCACTCTTCTCACTCATATATATATATATATATATATAATATACTCTGGCAAACTTTAAATTTATACGTCTGGGGTTTAGAAAAAAGTGTAAGGTAGCCAAAAGTTTAATGTGCGTCTAACACCCTCTACACCTCAGTGGTATGCCTGAGGTGCCCACCTGCCCCATACCCCACTTCGCAACTGACTATAACATGTGATCCGATATGAGACATTTCTCCAGATCACAATTTCAGCTCTGATGCCAGGAAATCATGGAACCAGAAGTCACGTGATCGGGGAAGAAGCTGCGCCACTGTTAGAGAAAGCGCGCGTTTCTATATAGCAAACGAACCGCCTCAGTGAAAAGGAACCGCCTCCTAACTTATAGAGCCGTTTACAAACTAATCTGTACATCGATCTTGACAAATCTGTCCATACGGACATATAGTGCAAATCACCCAGGGTTTCAGCTGCCAAGTAGTACACAGCACCAGAAAAACACATATCAATTAACCCCTGAGCCACCAATAAAGTATTCCTTTTCCAAAAGAAATTAACTTCTGTCTCCGGTGTCACAAATGCAAGTGCCTGCCCAGTGCCTGCATAAATCCTGAAATCAGGATCGTAGCCCCCATATGAGTGCAGCAATCTCATTAACCTCTGTAATGCCAGTCTGTCTATCCTAGAAGATAACAAAAGGGGCACTTACCTGCACATCTAGCTGTCCGGCAGGAGGACAGCTCACACAGTATGGAAGGACGCCACTCCACCCAGAGACCTGTGGAAAAAAGAAAGAACAGAATAAACCTACTCTGGCTTTCTATACTAGGGCAGCAACATGTTAGGAACGTGTGAGGTGGGCCTTACTGCATTTTCCTAACTGCTTTAAAGCCACCACTACCCTACTGAAGAGACTGACGTGGATTACGGCTATACCCAATCCTTGAAAAAGGGGGAAAAACATAGTCTCGTTTTCAATACTAGATAAAATCTTGCTTGTAGCGAAAGAAATACAATTTTTCTTGAGACACTAAAACTTCACCTCCTTCATGCACCAAAGGCAAAGAGAATGACTGGGGTTTGTGGGAAGGGAAGTGATATTTAACAGTTTGACTGTGGTGCTCTTTGCCTCCTCCTGCTGGTTAGGAGTGATATTCCAAACAGTAAGTGATGACATCGTAGACTCACCATATTTTAGGAAAGAAATAGCATTTCACAAAAAATAGCATCCCTAATACTTTAGATTTTAAGATCACAAAGAGAGGGAGTAATATAATTTTACCTTTTATAAATATTGTTTCCAGTGTTGTATTTGTTTTCAAATAAATTGATTAGTTACACACGCAGATTTGAAGAGAGGCAAATTTAGAAGCTTGTGGGCAACTACTATTTATACCAAATAATAATAACTGAAGACAAAGAAATACCGCCCATGTCCCATTAGTGATCTGCAGTGAATTGTGACAAGCAAGATACATTTAAACATAAGAAGGCAACGTCTTACAGGTTGGATGGACAATTAATGTAGATAGAGACACATATAGAATCTATACATTACAGTTGAATGATACAGGTAGCCAGCATCTCTATCCTTCTCTTACAGACTAGGGGCCAAATGATCAAAAGTTTGCAAGCAAAAATGTAAAAAAAAAACAACTTTTAACCTTGCATCGACAATAGGGTTCTCACCTGTCAGAGAATGACCCGGACAGTTGGGGTTTCCATTTGTGTGTCCGGGTTTGGTGGGAACCAGCCACAGCCAAAAAGGTGTCATTGTGCATTTGCAACATACTGCACCTGCCTACAGTTAATTATCTCTCACGTTTGTGTGGGAGTGTGTCTGAGTGTGAAATTTTCTTTGAGTGTGTGAGTCTGTGTGTGAAAGAGAGTGTATTTGTGTGTGTGAAAAAGTGTGTGTGTTAGTTTGTGTGTGTGTGCGTTATTGTGTGAGAGAGTTTGTGTTTGAGAGTGTGTGTGAGTGTGTTAGTGTGTGTGAGAGAGTATGTGTGTGTGAGTGTGTGTGTTAGTGTGTGAGAGAGAGTGTATGTGTGAGAGAGTGTGTGTGTGAGAGAGCTTGTGTGTGTGAGAGAGTGTGTGTGTGTGTTAGTGTGTGAGAGAGTGAGTGTGTGTGTTAGCAAGTGCTTGAGTGTGAATATCTGTGTGCGAGTTTGTGTTTAAGTGCTATTATACATTGCGTGTGCAAAAAAAAAAAGGTTGCAATGCTGTGCACAGCGCAATTATGCTTGGGTTTGGCCTGAACTAAAGGTGGCAAGCCTAAGCGAAAATCTTTGTGCAATTATCAAAGAAAATGGGCTGTCCCTCCTAGAGGTGAGATACCTCCCATAGAAATAACGAGAGTTCTGCTATGTAAAGTTTGCAATGGAGGGCTAAGAACACAGGAAGAAACTTTAATATTACGACTAATACAAATCAAAATATGCTGTTTTCAATGCACTGTACCTTAAATTTGCTGTTATTTTCGTATGCATAGGTTCAGTAGCGGACCTACTAAAAGGAAGGCATTGGAGCAAGATTTTTTTGGGGCATGTCATGATACACTCATGTGGAGTAGTCGATCCCTGGTTTGGCTACCCAGCACAGGTGGTATTGTGGTCTCAGCATTGCCAGGTTTAATGTGAACTGCTTGTTCTTTGTGTAAGATCTGTGTGTTCAGGAATGCTGTGATCTAAGACCCCCTTCCTCCCCCCTTCTCTTGGTGGATGGTTCTTCTTGATACTGGGAGTTAAGGCTGGCTATGTATGGTTGTATGTCATTTGGCCTTGACAAGACAAAGTAGAAATCTGAGTTTTAATTATATGTAACAGACCCTTTAGTTCGAACTTGTCTGGGACCAGAAGGAGTAACACCTGAAGCAAAGTTCTACCATATACAGACCACTGGAACTTTGGTAATAAGTGTATGGTATTGTGTTTGTTTATATTATGTCCCAATTTATTTTTAAAGAACTATATCTTTGCGCATATGTGTTACTTTGAATGTTTTCAAAATTTGGCACTGTGTAACCTGTATTGATATTTTTGTTATTAAACACATAGAAAATCTAATTCTGTCTTTGGGCTCTAATAACTGAATTCACACTCTGAAGAGACAAGGTTAAAGGCACGTTGCCTAATGGTTAAATTGTGTGTGAGCTATTGGGGTTCCAAGACACCCCTTTACTCAGACGTTTTGGTGGTGGCAGTTACTTGTGTTATACTGGGGTGGTGTGGACAGGATTTGGGGGTTAATTTGGTGTCCCTTTAAGGTCCTTTGTAGAGTTAAAAGTTTTAGGAACCAGTGGCTTATTGCTATTAACCCCTTCATGCCCACACCCCTCCCCAATTCATCACAGGGCCCCTCAAAAGGTAACTTAATAAAAAGCAAAAGTAATAAAAACAGAATTTATGCTTACCTGATAAATTTCTTTCTTTTGCGATGTACCGAGTCCACGGATTCATCCTAACTTGTGGGATATTGTCTTTCCTGACAGGAAGTAGCAAAGAGCGCACCACAGCAGAGCTGTCTATATAGCTCCCCCCTTAACTCCACCCCCCAGTCATTCGACCGAAGGCCAAGGAAGAAAAGGAGAAACTATAAGGTGCAAAGGTGACTGAAGTTTACATAAAAAATACTATCTGTCTTGAGTAGACAGGGCGGGCCGTGGACTCGGTACATCACAAAAGAAAGAAATTTATCAGGTAAGCATAAATTCTGTTTTCTTTTGTAAGATGTACCGAGTCCACGGATTCATCCTAACTTGTGGGATACCAATACCAAAGCTTTAGGACACGGATGAAGGGAGGGACAAGACAGGAACCTAAACGGAAGGCACCACTGCTTGCAAAACCTTTCTCCCATAAATAGCCTCCAAAGAAGCAAAAGTATCAAATTTGTAAAATTTGGAATAGGTATGAAGCTAAGACCAAGTCGCAGCCTTACAAATCTGTTCAAAAGAAGCATCATTTGTAAAAGCCCATGTGGAAGTCACCGCTTTAGTGGAGTGAGCTGTAATTCTTTCAGGAGGCTGCTGTCCAGCAGTCTCATAAGCCAAATGGATGATGCTTTTCAGCCAAAAGGAAAGAGAGGTAGCCGTAGCCTCTTGACCTCTACGCTTTCCAGCATAGACAACAAACAAAGAAGATGATTGGCGAAAATCTTTGGTTGCCTGCAAATAAAACTTCAAGGCACGAACCACGTCCAAGTTGTGCAACAGACGATCCTTCTTAGAAGAAGGATTAGGACACAAAGAAGGAACAACAATTTCCTGATTGAAATTCCTGTTAGAAACAACCTTAGGGAGGAACCCAGGTTTGGTACGCAAAACCACCTTATCAGCATGGAAAACAAGATAAGGCAAGTCACATTGTAATGCAGATAGTTCAAAAAGAGATAGCAACTAGAAACAGAACTTTTCAAGATAGAAGCTTAATATCTATGGAATGCATGGGTTCAAACGGAACCCCCTGAAGAACTTTAAGAACTAAATTGAGACTCCATGGCGGAGCAACAGTTTTAAACACAAACTTAATTCTAACTAAAGCCTGACAAAAAGTCCGAACATCTGGGACATCTGCCAGACGCTTGTGCAACAGAATAGACAAAGCAGATATCTGTCCCTTTAAGGAACTAGCGGACAATCCTTTCTCTAATCCTTCTTGGAGAAAAGACAAAATCCTAGGAATCCTGATCTTACTCCATGAGTAGCCTTTGGATTCACACCAAAAAAGATATTTACGCCATATCTTATGATAGATCTTCCTAGTGACAGGCTTTCAAGCCTGAATCAAGGTATCTATGACCGACTAAGAGAAACCCCGCTTTGATAGAATCAAGCGTTCAATCTCCAAGCAGTCAGTTGCAGAGAAATTAGATTTGGATGCTTGAATGGACCTTGAATCAAAAGGTCCCGTCTCAGTGGCAGAGTCCATTGTGGCAGAGATGACATGTCCACCAGGTCTGCATACCAAGTCCTGCGTGGCCATGCAGGCGCTATCAAAATCACCGAAGCTCTCTCCTGATTGATTCTGGCAATCAGAGAGGGAATGGTGGAAACACATAAGCCAGGCTGAACGACCAGGGTACTGCTAGAGCATCTATCAGTACTGCCTGAGGATCCCTTGACCTGGATCCGTAACAAGGAAGTTTGGCGTTTTGACGAGACGCCATCATATCCAATTCTGGTGTGCCTCATAGCTGAACCAGTTGAGCAAAATACCTCCGGATGGAGCTCCCACTACCCGGATGAAAAGTCTGATGACTTAGAAAATCTGCCTCCCAGTTCTCCACCCCTGGGATATAGATCGCTGATAGATGGTAAGAGTGAGTCTCTGCCCATCGGATTATCCTGGAAACTTCTATCATCGCCAAGGAACTCCTTGTTCCCCCCTGATGATTGATATAAGCTACAGTCGTGATGTTGTCCGACTGAAACCTGATGAATCCGGCAGAAGCCAGCTGAGGCCACGCCTGAAGAACATTGAATATCGCTCTTAATTCCAGAATATTTATTGGTAGGAGGGCCTCCTCCTGAGTCCAAAAACCCTGTGCTTTCAGGGAATTCCAGACTGCACCCCAGCCCAGTAGGCTGGCGTCCGTTGTCACAATAACCCACGCTGGCCTGCGGAAACACATTTCCCTGGACATGTGATCCTGTGACAACCACCAAAGAAGAAAGTCTCTAGTCTCTTGATCCAGATTTATCTGAGGAGATAAATCTGCATAATCCCCATTCCACTGTTTGAGCATGCATAGTTGCAGTGGTCTGAGATGCAAGCGAGCAAACGGAACTATGTCCATTGCCGCTACCATAAGTCCAATTACCTCCATACACTGAGCCACTGACGGCCGAGGAATGGAATGAAGAGCTCGGCAGGTGGTTAAAATCTTTGATTTCCTGACCTCCGTCAGAAATATTTTCATGTCCACCGAATCTATCAGAGTTCCCAGGAATGGAACTCTTGTGAGAGGAATAAGAGAACTCTTTTTCACGTTCACCTTCCACCCATGAGATCTTAGAAAGGCCAACACTAAGTACGTGTGAGACTTGGCAAGTTGGAAAGTCGACGCTTGAATTAAAATGTCGTCTAGATAAGGTGCCACTACTATGCCCCTCGGCCTTAGGACCGCCAGAAGGGACCCTAGCACCTTTGTGAAGATTCCTGGCGCCATAAACTGGTAATGCCTGTCCAGAAAGGCAAACCAGAGGAACTGGTGATGATCTTTGTGGATAGGAATGTGTAGATATACGCATCCTTTAGATCCACGGTAGTCAAATATTGACCCTCTTGGATCATTGGTAAAATAGTCCGAATGGTCTCCATCTTGAAGGATGGAACTCTTAGAAATTGGTTTAGGATCTTGAGATCTATAATTGGTCTGAAGGTTCCCTCTTTTTTGGGAACCACAAACAGATTGGAGTAGAAACCTTGCCCCTGTTCTGTTTTCGGAACTGGGCAGATCACTCCCATGGTAAAAAGGTCTTCTACACAGAGTAAGAACGCCTCTCTTTTTGTCTGGTTTACAGACAACTGAGAAAGATGGAACCTCCCCCTTGGAGGAGAATCTTTGAAATCTAGGAGATACCCCTGGGTTACAAATTCTACAGCCCAGGAGTCCTGAACGTCTCTTGCCCAGGCCTGAGCAAAGAGAGAAAGTCTGCTCCCTAAATGATCCCGTCCCAGATCGGGGGCTACCCCTTCATGCTGTCTTAATGGCAGCAGCAGGCTTTTTGGCCTGTTACCCTTGTTCCAAGCCTGGTTAGGTCTCCAGGTTGGCTTGGATTGAGCAAAGTTCCCCTCTTGCTTTGCTGCAGGGGAAGAGGAAGTGGGACCACCCTTGAAGTTTCGAAAAGAACAAAAATTATTTTGTTTGGTCCTTGTCTTATTTGACTTATCTTGAGGAACGGCATGACCCTTCCCTCCAGTGATGTCTGAAATGATCTCTTTCAGTGCAGGCCCGAATAGGGTCTTACCTTTGAAAGGGATGGTCAAAAGCTTAGATTTAGATGACACATCAGCTGACCAGGACTTAAGCCATAACGCTCTTCGCGCTAAAATGGCAAAACCTGAATTATTTGCCGCTAACTTAGCAAGATAAAAAGCGGCGTCTGTAATAAAAGAATTAGCCAACTTAAGGGCCTTAATTCTGTCCAAAATATCATCTAGTGGGGTCTCCATCTGAAGAGCCTCTTCTAGAGCTTCAAACCAAAAAGCAGCTGCAGTGGTTACCGGAACAATGCACGCTATAGATTGAAGAAGAAAAGCCTGATGAACAAAAAAGTTCTTTAGGAGACCCTCTAACTTGTTATCCATAGGATCAATGAAAGCACAACTGTCTTCAATAGGTATAGTTGTACGCTTAGCCAGAGTAGAAATAGCTCCCTCCACCTTAGGGACCGTCTGCCATGAGTCCTTTATGGTGTCAGAAATGGGGAACATTTTCTTAAAAACAGGAGGGGGAGCGAACGGAATACCTGGTCTATCCCACTCCTTAGTAACAATGTCCAAAATCCTCTTAGGGAACGGAAAAACATCAGTGTAAACAGGAACCTCTAAATATTTGTCCATTTTACACAATTTCTCTGGAACGACAATAGGGTCACAATCATCAAGAGTAGCTAAAACCTCCCTGAGCAATAAACGGAGGTGCTCTAGCTTTAATTTAAATGCCGTCATATCTGAATCTGTCTGAGGGAACATTTTTCCTGAATCAGAAATCTCTCCCTCAGACAGCAAATTCCTCATCCCTATCTCAGAACATTGTGAGGGAATATCGGATACGGCTACTAAAGCGTCAGAAGGCTCAGCATTTGTTCTTAACCCAGAGCTACTGCGCTCCCTTTGCAACCCTGGCCGTTTAGATAAAACCTCTGTGAGGGTAGTATTCATAACTGAAGCCATATCTTGCAAGGTGAAAGAATTAGACGCACTAGAAGTACTTAGCGTTGCTTGTGCGGGCGGAACTGGTTGTGACACTTGGGGAGAACTAGATAGCGTAACCTGATTTACTTCTGTCTGAGAATCATTTAATGCCAAATTCTTATAAGTCAAAATATGCTGTTTGCAATTTATAGACATATCAGTACAATTGGGACACATTCTTAGAGGGGGTTCCACAATGGCTTCTAAACAAATTAAACAATGAGTTTCATCAGTGTCAGGCATGTTTAACAGGCTAGTAATGAAGCAAGCAAGCTTGAAAAACACTTTAATTAAAAAAACACAATTTGCAAAAACAGTACTGTACCTTTAAGAGAAAAAAAGGAATACACAAACTGCAAAACAGGTTAAAATTGCTTCAAAAATTCAGAAATTTTAACAGTGTACCCACTAAGCTTTAGAAGGATTGCACCACAAGTAAAAAAGCAATAGACCCCCAAATGAAAAAAAAACGATTGAAAAGTGTCTAAAACCGGTTAAAACTCCCTAAAGCACCTTGCCACAGCTCTGCTTTGGCCCTACCTGCCCTAAGGAAGCGATAATATGGGGTTTAAAGCTTCAATTAGTCCCTCAGAAGACTCTCAGGACCTCAGGAGAAGTTGCTTGCTGCTTGTAAATGTAGGCCCCGCCCACCTTACTCGATGTTGCTGGGGCCTACACAAAACTAACAAACCTTGCCTGAAAGCCATGTGGGTTATAAACAACCCCAAAGAACCCTCAAGCAAATGTCCCATAAAACAGAAAATGTTACTCCCAGACACAAAAACTTTGTCCCAAATTCACATAACAAACTGAGTGCCCACAAAAAATTAACCCTTTATGCAAGCTAGTAAAAACTTCTGATGACACTAGGATTACTGCTTACCCTTCCCCTAATGGGGACATTGTCAGCCTTTCTGAGTTAACACAGTCTTTGCAGAAAATATGACTGAACATACCTCATTGCTGTATAGCAAGAAACAGTTCCTCACACTGAAGTTTTCCTGTACTCCTCAGCTCATGTGGGAACAGCAGTGGACCTTAGTTACAAATGCTAAGATCATCATCCTCCAGGCAGAAATATTCATCTATGTCCTGCCTGAAAGTAAATAGTACAACACCGGTACCATTTAAAAATAACAAACACTTGATTGAAGATAAAATAAAAGTAACAGTTTAACACCTCTTCTCTTTACTCTTCCTGCTTAGAGCCAGCAAAGAGAATGACTGGGGGGTGGAGTTAAGGGGGGAGCTATATAGACAGCTCTGCTGTGGTGCTCTCTTTGCTACTTCCTGTCAGGAAGGACAATATCCCACAAGTTAGGATGAATCCGTGGACTTGGTACATCTTGCAAAAGAAATACATTCTGCTCAATATAATTATTTTGAGGATAGGTGGACCTGCAACTTGCACTAATAAAAGGCTCCCCTGCATTAGGACTGTACAAATTCTACATACGCCTATGTATAGGTTGGCTTTTTTGGGTCCCCTTCAGCTCTTGGGCCCTGATGCCACTGCACCTGCTGCACCAATAGTAGTTCCGCCCCTGCATAGGTTTTCCTTTCTGAGTAATTGTATTATGAGTATTTTGATAAAAGCTCACCACCTTTTAAGTTGCAGGAAAAAGAAAAAACTGTGAGGTCTGTAGAGCGGAAATGTTTAGATAATTATGCTGGGAAAGACAATTTCATACACACCCATGGAACGCCCATGTTCAGCCCATTTTACGGAAAGTATTTTGTACTTTTAAGTAAGAATCTCTATTTACTTTTTGCACATCCAGTGTACTAAAATTACAGTTTACGCTGTGTATATTTAATATGGTTTATTCCTGTGTAATTTACTTACAAATTTTACGCTTTTGATAAAATATGATTTTTGATGCACAATTTTGCTGTTTTTGATGGACCTTAAAAATAAAAATAAAAATGTATGCTTACCTGATAAATGTATTTTTTTCAAAAACAAATTATTCAACCATTTACACAAAAATACTTACGAAATTTTTATTTTATTTCCACAACGTCCTCAATTACTGTTGGGAATAGCAGGAGGAGGCAGAGAGCACCACAGCCAAACTGTTAAGTATCACTCCCCTTCCCACAAACCCCAGTCATTTGACCGAAGGTAAATGGAAAAAGAGAATAACACAAAGGTGCAGAGGTGCCTGAAGTTTAATATAAAATTAACTGTCTTAAATAAAGAGTGGGGGTTGTAGACTCACCATATCCGGAAAGAAATGCATTTATCAGGTAAGCATAAACTTTGTTTTCTTTCCTAAGATATGGTGAGTCGACAACGTCCTCAATTACTGTTGGGAACCAATACCCAAGCTAGAGGACACAAATGACCAGGGAGGGAGAACAAGACAGGTAGACCTAAACAGATGGCACCACCGCTTGCAGAACCTTTCATCCAAAAGAAGCCTCAGCTGAGGCAAAAGTATCAAACTTGTAAAATTTGGAAAAAGTGTGTATAGAGGACCAAGTTGCAGCCTTGCAAATCTGTTCCACAGAAGCCTCTTAGTATCCCTTGTTTAAAAATGAATATGCACATATCATACACTAGTGGGAACTGCTGCTAATTGGTGCCTGCACACATTTGTCTCTTGTGATTGGCTAACTAGATGTTTTTAGCTAGCTGCCAGTAGTGCAATGCTCTCCCTTCAGCAATGGATAACAAGAGAATGAAGCAAATTTGATAATAGAAGTAAATTGGAAAGTTGTTTAAAATTGTATGTTCTATCTGAATCATAAAAGAAAAATTTGGGGTTTACTATCCCTTTAATAGTGATTTTAATGGCAATGTATTATGATGGTTCATAATGATAAATTATTCTGTATTTGAACACTGGCAATTTTTTCTTTCTTTCAAATAAACGTAAATTAACTGACTGCTTAAACCCATCCTTGGGGTCAGGGGGCAAACTAAGCACCAGCAGGAAGTGAGCATCGGCAGTGTCATAATCTTTTTCCTACAGACAGTACTGGGCACTCTGCATAGAGCTGGAGATCAGCTCTCTCTTGCTCGCAGCCTGTGCCATCCCGGTTTGGCTACAGCTTTTGCTTGGCTTCCTGTTGTCGTTCAAACTCATCCCCAAAATGTATTAGAAGCACCATGTTATATTTTTGTAATGCAACATAGCATTTGGCTGTTACATTCAGTAAAACGCAGCAGTTCCTGTATCCCTAATGCACCAGCGCACGCACCGCTACAAAGCCAGCCCCTGGCTCTGTCACCGCCTATCGCTGACATTGTTAAGGTGGTAATACAATTATGACCTGTTATTATAAACAACCAGAGCGAAAATTGAGATAACCCACCTTACATAAACAAGAAGCTGTAGAAGGTAGGAACTTTGGGTTGCTCATATTAGAGTAGTACTTCTAATCCCTCCTGGACAAACAAAAAATAAAATCGGCTTTTGAATTGCCGGAACCGGCTCCTAATTGCTGATAACCGGTAAAATATGGCAGGCGCCCCTTGCTGCAGTGCGCCTGTAGGCACATGCCTACTCTACCTAAAGGGAAAACCTGGCCCTGACCATGTGACAGCCATCAGCCAATCATAAATGCATATACGTATATTCTGTGAATTCTTGCACATGCTCAGTAGGAGCTGGTGACTCAAAAAGTGTAAATATAAAAAGACTGTGCACATTTTTTTAATGGAAGTAAATTGGAAAGTTGTTTATAATTGCATGCTCTATCTGAATCAATAACATTTCATTTTACCTGAGTGTCAATTTAGGAGTCTAATAATACCTATCCTAGAGTAACATGTCTTCACCTACTGTCAGTGTGGGTGAAAGTGTATTAAGGGGTTAAAAAGGAATTTGTATATCTTATGAAGTAAAAAAAAGATTATTTTTTTGAGGGTGGGGGGGAATCAAGATGTCAGTTACTCCCCCTGTACCTACATAGTGGCACCTCCCTGCTTCAGAGCATGTGGGTCTGGAATGCTTAATGGGACATTGTACACTAGATTTTTCTTTGCATAAATGTTTTGTACATTACCCATTTATATAGCCCATAAGGGAGTGTTTTTGTAAAAATGTATAGTTTCGCTTATTATTTTTTTTTTTTATAAATATTTTTATTCAGATTCAAAGCATAACAAACAAACATTACATAGACATATACTCAGCATAAGTTAATAATATCCATGTACACAACATAGAATCAAGGTACAGTAAGCAAAGTGAGCAGCTATGTCCGTATTCAGCATTAATGAGTACAGTGCTTGTTAAACTATATGCCCTCTAATTAGTGGCTGAGGCCACTTTTGGACCTCCAGTAATATTGTGGACACAAGGTAACAAGGGCAACCATGAATATTATGAGACCACTTTTGGGTCTCAAATGATGAATCTGTTTCTTTTCCTTTTATATATATGTTACATAAAACAAATGAGTGATGTGTACAACATGCTAGAGAGAGAGATAACAGAAAGGTATGTACGCTCACAATAGTCAAACATGGAGACACTGAAATATATATGTGATTGTATCTTGTTATGGGCCTATAAATACATACAGAGGGGTGTGGAGTCTATCTCTAAGCTTATACAGCTGCCACAGAGCTCAAACTATGTATACTTAATTTAGGGAACAGAGAGATATTCATAACGGCTTGTCAAGAGTACATATGGCTCTACTTCAAAAGGATGTACATTGATGGAGGTAACACTTTATGTTATCTGATGGGGGGTGAGTTATCTAACTGCTAACTGACAAGGTCCACTAACACAGTGGAATGGCTAATCATCCTAAAACTTATATTTGCCTATAGGGTACAATGGTAAACTGGGGCTTCAGGTCTGTAGAATGTCCTGTGTAGTCAACACAATGTCGTTTGATAAGTAAAGGCCACATATAACTTCCCATACCCCAAACGTTTTTACATTTTTATAGTATATCGTGGGGGAGGGGGGGGGGAGAGGGAAAACAGCAGTAAGAACAATAAAGATCATAAAACAATGTAAGGGTACAAGCTAATAGCGGAGTTAAACCTATTTAGACTTCTTTGCCTCCTCTGAAAGATTTTCAGCTAATCCCCTGTTGATGCATAGTCCTGGAACCGATGAGGATCAAAGTCCCCATAGCAAGTCCCTTCTGTGGGCAGGCGTGCTATTTCAATAACCAGGCTGTTGTGACTTCGGGTATTGCCATGGGGAAAATAAAAGTATAACCGGGGGAAGAAAAGTCCAGGTGTAATGTAATTGTCCATTGGCCATGGTGGAAATAAAGGCTAACAGGGTAGTAGGCATAGCTCCTATGTAGAGCATACAAAGGTTAGTGTCCATGTCGGGGCATAGTCAGACACATTGTGATTGTCCGTTAACATAAGTGTGGATAAAAGCCAACTTGGTATTGAACAGAGTGTGTTGCGCTGTAGGCAGAGATTAGTGTCTATGACAGATTACAGTCATCCTATACCGGACCTGAGATAGGACTTGCGAGGGCCTGTACAAGTGCCATGACCCAGCTCCTTCACCGTCTGGCGAGCCTCCAGCAATGTTTCTGCCACATCCGATGCCCTCGAAGATCCTACACCCCAGAGTGCAGAGATGAGAGACCACGGGTATGCAGGGAATAGAAAGACCGGGCTCTCAAGCAGCTGCTTGCCTCTCCTGTCACTGCCTGCTAGGGCGCTCCGCATGTTGTACACTAGCGTAGTATCTGGGTGTATGGCTGAGAAGGCTGAGCGTGGCTCTTTAGTAAGTAGTGCGGGGATAACACGCTTGGTAGTTCCGGTTTTAGCAGGGCCTGGGGTTTCAGTCACTTTGCACCCTAATCTTGGCTCAGGTACCATATTCTCACCTTCACTGATGATATCCTCAGCAGAGTGATCGTGCACTGGGTGATTGGTTTCTACTTGAGCGGTCAGGCTTATGTGTATTTTCACCTCATTGATGTTGTCTAGGTCGACGACGCCATATGTAATGTGTAAACACCCCACTCCTGAAGGCTGTAACTTGCCCATCGTTTCCACATCAACCTTAGTGGGGAATTCAGATACCTCACTTCGTGAGGGTCTTTGCGGCAAGAGGTCTGAAGGTAAGCAATCTGATTCCGCCTCAGAGCCGCTTGTCTGTGTTGCGTGAGTAGGAATGGGATAAGTAACCTCGTGGGTGACCGTTTGCTTAGATTGAAAGAGATCCTCATCCAGTTTGACAAGGTGGTTTTGTAGTAGTTTCTCTAGGTCTCGAAGAATTTGCATCTCCATGTTCGCTGTGATAAGTTAGCAGTGTCAAAGCACTGTATACCCGGCGTCAAGATACCGGGGGGGGGGGGGGTGTTGAGTGCCTCTCTGTTAAGAGTCTGCCTTAGGCCCCATGCTCCGGATTGGTGAACAAAGGTAGGATTCTTTAATGTCGCCTATCATAAGAATCAGCTTGAGTTCCCAATTCTGAATCTCCACAAGAGGTTGATAAATGATCATGTGTGTCACTGATAATAGACAGATTATCCGTGATCTACTCAGAGCTCCCGATATTGCAACCTTTACTGGTGCTGCCCAGAGACACGCCCCCCAGTTTTGCTTATTTTTAAATAACATTGTGCTGATTTTCAGACTCCTAATCAAGCCCCACAATTTTAGAGGTATACTGATGTATACACACTTCAGACTGCTTCTGTTTGTATAATAAGTCTTTTCAAATGCAGGGGAGAGGGGAGGTTCTGCTATCAGCCCCTTTCAGTGGGTGTCCCAGGCTAATCTCATCAACACTGCAAGATTGGGAGATTTTAAGTAAGTTTTTAAAAGGTATTTTTATATCAGTATCTGTGCATGTTCTTTATAGTAGTGTCTATTACATGCAGTTAAATAAAAATTGGTGTATACTTTAATACCCCTTTATCCCTTTGCTATAATGTTGTTTCTGAAATAGCACCTGCTTGACAGGTGAACACAGCAAATGGCAATATTTTGCCTGTCTCTCATGTTCCCAACTCAGTGACAGCTATACATGGCAGGTTACTGTGTACATACTAGCTAGGGACTGTTTTCACAACAATTTAGGCTTTTGTGGGATACTTGTCAGCCAGGGTTTGCAAACAAATTCAACAGTTCAACACTGAACTTTAAATTCAGTTAATACCATAATTCCACACATTTGTGGCTGAGAATGAAAGACACGGGATGCTGATTGGAGCCTGTCACCATCTTGTGGGTGGAGCCGTGTTGGGAGGGGAATGATCATTGCTGGTTAGTGGGCGTGATTGTGGGTGGTCTGTGGGTGTGTCAGAGCAGTTTGTGGGTGTTTATGGGTGTCCTATGGGTGGTGCTAAGGTAAATTCTATAAAAGGGGACATATGGTTATCTCATAGAGACAGTTGGAAGTTTAAAGTTAATGGGCTCACATGAGCAAAAACTAAATTTGTGCTCGCCAGGTTAGTAAAGACCTCGCATTAAGGGTTTGGGCTAAAAAAAAAAAAAAAAGTTGTATTAAACACAACATAAATACATCAAAATAAAGTGTTACACTCATATATACAATATTGAATAAACATTATTTTCTGCTTTCAGGTATTTATTAAAAAAATAGTGAATTGAAGAATGCAAAAACAGCAGGGGCGCGATCTGATATAGGTCGTAGTTTTTGGCGCAAGCGAGAGAACCCGCGCCGCCCGTAATTTCACCTCACAACTCGACCTATCCAATATACTGCGCCGTCAGATGCTAAACTGGCGTAAGTAGCAAAAAACGGCGATCAACTAAAATGTCGCAAATACACATTTTAGTCGTCGCAAGTACTTACGCCAGTATTTTGTTCATGTAAAGTCTCAATAAAGTGTAGTTTTATGCAAATTAGCCTACGAATCGTAAAAAACAACGGCCAGTTCTAAAAGATGCGACATGTAATTACGCCATTCAAAATTCATACATAAACCCATGCGCAGCGGCCATTTTCTTTAGTGTGTTTGGTTGATTCTTGGAGCTACAGCACACTACAATGAGTAGAGATTAGTGGTAAGAGTAGTGAGAGAGGAGCATTTCATTCAGTTAGGTCGGATTTTCGGATTGTTAAGCCTGTACATTTACTAACACTTTTTTTTTCATATTGCACACATTTTGCATAAACACATATACAAAATACACAACACTTTTTTTTTTATAACACCTCACACATTTTATTTATCTTTTACAGTGTGATAGGCTGAGTGTTTGGTTGTGATTGTGTGTGATTGAAGTGGGAGTGAGTGTGTGAGTGTGAGGATGGCAGGGAGAGCTAGGGCGGGGGGGAGGAGGGAAGGGGAGTTGCAGGGAGAGGATTATGGACAGGAGGAGCAGCAGGGTCCCCGTCAAGGAGTGAGTGGAGTGGGGAGAGGGAGAGCTAGAAGGGAGGATGGGAATGGGGCTGCCCCAAGGCCAGGGATAAAGGGTGCACATGGGCAAAGAAGGGGGGAGGAGGGAGAGGAACCCACACCAGGGACATCCCAGGGAGGGAGCCAGGCGGCCCAGGACGAGGAGCGCATGAGGTGCCCCAACTTCTCTTTTGCCGAAAACCTTGAGCTAGTCCAGGCCGTCATGGAGAACCACACTGCCCTCTTTGGCCAAGAAAAGGGCAAAGGAGTTGCCCGAAGGCGTAAAGATGCATGGCTGAGGGTCGAGGAGGCAGTTAACAGCGTGGTCCAGCAGAGGAGGAATGTGGATGGGCTCAAGAAAAGGTTGAATGACTGCAAGAGGCGGGTCAAGGAGAAAATGGGCCAAGAAGCCATGCACCAGAGGAGAACAGGCGGCGGTCCTCCCCAGGAGGCGGAATATAATGAGTGGCAGGAGATCATTCGGAGGTCCCTGAGCATCACAGCAGTCCGTGGACTTCCAGGGGCTCGTGACTCAGGGACTGCAACATCAGCACAGCATGCTGGTGAGTAACATCCCACACACCAGTATTATAAGTATTTGAGATATAACATCCTTTAATGTCACACATTCATGTACACAATGAGGAGCATGGTATTTGGCCTACTAAAAAAAACATCTACAATTAGATTTCACATTAAAGGGACATTAAACCAAAGCTTCTATTCAGATAGAGAATACAGTTTTAAACAACATCCCAATTTACTTCTATTATCTATTTTGCTTTATTTTGTTATTCTTTGTTTATTAAATATCAATGCACATGGGTGAGCCAATCACATGAGGCATTGATGTGCAGCCACCAATCAGCAGCTTCTGAGCCTATCTAGATATGCTTTTCAGCTAAGAATATCAAGAGAATGAAGCAAATTAGGTAATGGAAGTAAATTACAAAGTTGTTTAAAATTGCATGCTCTGGCTGAATCATGAAAGAATCAAAATGGGTTGAATGTCCATTTAATGCTACTTAACACATTGGAATTCATGATATGAGGTGGAATAGTTAAATACTAACATGTCTCGGAGTAACACAGGCCACAAGCCACATGTAGAGTTTTCAGTAAATGGACACCAGAGGATGGCTCCACCACGACCAGCAGGCCAGAGGATGGCTCCTCCACTACCACCAGGCCAGAGAATCCCTCAACAGTATGCTCCCAGGCATGAGGTGGGTTGGATTGCCTCTGTTGAGGACCCATATGTCATGCCCCCAAGATTTGAAGAGGAGCCCTGGCAGGAGGACTATTCTTTTGGTTATGAGGGGCAGCCAAGACATCCCCAAAGGGTAGATGTCTTTACCCCCCCTCCCAATATCAGGCCAGTCAGGACTTTTACCACCAGGACATACAAACTGGTCAGGTTGAGTGGTCGCACACCAGTCGTCAATGGGACTACCAGTCCACCCGGAGAGCTCCACCATCCGCTTCCCTTGGAAGAGCTCCAGCATATGAAGAGGAGCATATAGCTGTGGTAGTTCCTCCTGAGGCACCAGCTGTCATAGTTCGTCCTGAGGCACCAGCTATTGTAGTTCCTCCTGAGGCACCAGCTCTTGGAGTTCCCCCTGAGGCACCAGCTCTTGGAGTTCCCCCTGAGGCACCAGCTCTTGGGAGTTCCCCCTGAGGCACCAGCTCTTGGAGTTCCCCCTGAGGCACCAGCTCTTGGAGTTCCCCCTGAGGCACCAGCTCTTGGAGTTCCCCCTGAGGCACCAGCTGTCATATTTCGTCCTGAGGCACCAGCTCTTGTAGTTCCTCCTGAAGAAACAGCTGTCATAGTTCCACATGTAACAGCAGCTAGAGGTGAACCTGCACCTATAATCCCTGCTGGTGAAAAGCCTTTAGATCCTCTGACTTCTGCCCTGGGCGAAGAATACATTGCCCTGCAGAGGAGGCTCAGAATCAACCTGCGAGAGAATGCAGAGAGACCAACACAGGTTTTACAGGAGCCAACAGACTTTACTCCAGCATTCCATTGAGCTGCAACGGGACATGGCAGCATCTTTAAGTGGTATAGTCCAGAACCAATCTCAGATGATGAGAGTTATTTTGGACATGCAGATGCAGACTGACAACAGATGGCGGGAAGAAAACCAACTGTTGGGTGTGTTGGTGGAGCATTTCACACACCAGCAGGACACTGCCTCCAGCCTCTCATCTGTGGCCAGCACTCCTGCAGAATCCTCTGAATCCACACAACACAGGAGAGGCAGGAGAGCCACTCCAGGCCCCTCAGCCCCCTCATCTAAGAAGCCAAAAAAAAAAAAAAATATATATTGTTATATTTCATCCTAAATCTTATCCTCTGTTATTTACCATATAATTGTCATCCACATCCATGTGAGGGGTGTTTTAGTACACTAATATTTTTGAAAAATATAATAAGGCCTGTGTGGAAATGGCCCAAAAAAAGTAATATCATCATGTTTATGACATATTCATGTTCTCTAAACCACATCACATAGTTGTGTATGAAGGGTACATATAGTGATATTCACTTTTAAGATGTAAATCAAGGTTTCACACATCCAATAGAAATTGACACATGTGCAGGGATAGGCACGAGCCAAGGCTGTGGCAGACATTTTCTAAGGTAAAGACCTTTAGTGAAGGACACCTTGCCTATCCCTGCACATGGTATATATATCTAAATAATAATGTATTTACAGAAGGTGTGAACATAAGGTCTAAACATCCATTTTCATTCCTTGAAATGATAGTCAATAAATCATAGTGACCAAAACATGAATTGAACTAATGATATATTTTTAGTAATTAGGGTGGTTAAGGGAATGGGGGTGGGATGTAGTAGTTTCACTTACATGCAGTGGAAATCCGCAGTACGTAATTCGATGATCAGCTGCAGCAGGGGCAGCACCATCACCATGGACCTCAGCAGCAACTATAGAATCAGCATGTGTAGACGGAACAACAGGGGATTGTAGGGCTTCAAGCACCCCTTGTGCCCCATGTTGACCCCTTGTTCCCCATGTTGACCCCTTGTGCCCCATGTTGACCCCTTGTGCCCCATGTTGACCCCCTGTGCCCCATGTTGACCCCCTGTGCCCCATGTTGACCCCACCTTGTGCCCCATGTTGACCCCACCTTGTGCCCCATGATGCACCCCTTTTGTGATTGGTTTGACAATCTTGCAGGGGCAGGAATAATAAATGCTTTGAAGAGGTTAACTATTTGTGATCAAGCTGCTGATATGTATGTTGTTAAGCATGCACTTGTTAGGCCTTCAGAGAGTTACATTGGTTTCTAAGTCAGTGCAAGGGTTGCTGCGCCTTCAATTTGTGGCAAGGTGAGAATGGAGTAGATTTTCTGAAATCTGCGCGCGTAAGTACTTACGCCGTATATTGGATACCAAATTGCGCGTGTTTTGTATGTCAGTCTATGGGCCAAAAAACGACGGGCGAAGGCAGAAATATACGCGCGTAACTTCTAAGTTACGCCATATATAGGATACCAAACCCGCGCAAAATTTGGCGTCGCCGGCTTTTGCGGACGACAATTTATATCGGATCGGGCCCCAGATCTTTGGAAAAAATTGAACAACAAATAATAAAGAAAGCAACATATAAATAAAGAAACAGACAAAAAATACATATAGGACAAAAAAGCAAGTCACTGTGTACCCAGCAAGGTCTTATATGACTACTGTAACTATAAAGATGTATATCTAAATATACAATATAAAACTGTTACAAATAAATCTGCCGTGGCTCTAACCCTTTAGTAAAACATCCATCTTTCCCATAAAAATGCTGAACTTTATTTTTAAAGTTCAATGCCCTGCCCATAACGGCCACAGAGGATAAAATGACAGAATTAAAATTGCTGTGTAAAGTATGTGCAGACCTAGCTCACAGCTGGAGTGTTTACACATAAAGATGAAAATCATTATCATATAAGCTAGCAGTCATTGGTCACATGCTCACTAGATAACTAAATGCAATCACATAATAAAGACAGGTTTCCATTTGAATGCTTTATAGATGGCTGCTATATGTAGCGATCTCTGTGCTAAGTGTGTTCCTGCACACAAAACACTGCTTTATAAATGGCTGCTAATGCTATATGTAGTGATCTCTGTGCTGAGTGTGTTCCTGCACACAAAACACTGCTTTATAGATGGCTGCTATATGTAGTGATCTCTGTGTTGTGTGTGTTCCTGCACACAAAACACTGCTTTATAGATGGCTGCTATATGCAGTGATCTGTGTGCTGTGTGTGTTGCTGCACATAAAACACTGCTTTATAGATGGCTGCTATATGCAGTGATCTGTGTGCTGTGTGTGTTCCTGCACATAAAACGCTGCTTTATAGATGGCTGCTATATGCAGTGATCTGTGTGCTGTGTGTGTTCCTGCACATAAAACGCTGCTTTATAGATGGCTGCTATATGCAGTGATCTGTGTGCTGAGTGTGTTGCTGCACATAAAACACTGCTTTATAAATGGCTGCTAATGCTATATGTAGTGATCTCTGTGCCAAGTGTGTTCCTGCACACAAAACACTGCTTTATAGATGGCTGCTATATGTAGCGATCTCTGTGCTAAGTGTGTTCCTGCACACAAAACACTGCTTTATAGATGGCTGCTATATGCAGTGATCTGTGTGCTGTGTGTGTTCCTGCACATAAAGCACTGCTTTATAGATGGCTGCTATATGCAGTGATCTGTGTGATGTGTGTGTTCCTGCACATAAAACACTGCTTTATAGATGGCTGCTATATGTAGTGATCTCTGTGCTGAGTGTGTTCCTGCACATAAAACACTGCTTTATAGATGGCTGCTATATGTAGTGATCTCTGTGCTGAGTGTGACTGTGTTGCTACACATAAAACACTGCTTTATAAATGGCTGCTAATGCTATATGTAGTGATCTCTGTGCTGAGTGTGTTCCTGCACATAAAACACTGCTTTATAGATGGCTGCTATATGTAGTGATCTCTGTGTTGTGTGTGTTCCTGCACATACAATGCTGCTTTATAGATGGCTGCTATATGCAATGATCTGTGTGCTGTGTGTGTTCCTGCACATAAAATGCTGCTTTATAGATGGCTGCTATATGTAGTGATCTCTGTGCTGAGTGTGTTCCTGCACATAAAACACTGCTTTATAGATGGCTGCTATATGCAGTGATCTGTGTGCTGTGTGTGTTCCTGCACATAAAACACTGCTTTATAGTTGGCTGCTATATGCAGTGATCTGTGTGCTGTGTGTGTTCCTGCACATAAAACACTGCTTTATAGATGGCTGCTATATGTAGTGATCTCTGTGCTGTGTGTGTTCCTGCACATAGTTAACACTGCTTTATAAATGGCTGCTATAAGTAGTGATCTCTGTGCTGTGTGTGTTCCTGCACATAAAACACTGCTTTATAGATGGCTGCTATATGTAGTGACCTCTGTGCTGAGTGTGTTCCTGCACATAAAACAATGCTTTATAGATGGCTGCTATATGTAGTGATCTCTGTGCTGTGTGTGTGTTCCTGCACATAAAACACTGCTTTATATATGGCTGCTATATGTAGTGCTCTCTGTGCTGTGTGTGTTCCTGCACATAAAACACTGCTTTATATATGGCTGCTATATGTAGTGCTCTCTGTGCTGTATGTGTTCCTGCACATAAAACACTGCTTTATATATGGCTGCTATAAGTAGTGATCTCTGTGCTGTGTGTGTTCCTGCAGATAATACGCTGCTTTATATATGGCTGCTATAAGTAGTGATCTCTGTGCTGTGTGTGTTACTGCAGATAATACGCTGCTTTATAGATGGCTGCTATATGTAGTGATCTCTGTTCTGTGTGTTCCAGCACATAAAACTGCTTTATAGATGGCTGCTATATGCAGTGATCTCTGTGCTGAGTGTGTTCCTGCACATAAAACACTGCTTCATAGATGGCTGCTATATGTAGTGATCTCTGTACTGAGTGTGTTCCTGCACATAATACACTGCTTTATAGATGGGTGCTATATGTAGTGATCTCTGTACTGAGTGTGTTCCTGCACATAATACACTGCTTTATAGATGGCTGCTATATGTAGTGATCTCTGTACCGAGTGTGTTCCTGCACATAATACACTGCTTTATAGATGGCTGCTATATGTAGTGATCTATGTACTGAGTGTGTTCCTGCACACAAAACACCACTTCATAGATGGCTGCTAAATGTAGTGATCTCTGTGCTGTGTGTGTTCCTGCACATAAAACACTGCTTTATAGATGGCTGCTATATGTAGTGATCTTTGTGCTGTGTGTGTTCCTGCACATAGTTAACACTGCTTTATAGATGGCTGCTATAAGTAGTGATCTCTGTGCTGTGTGTGTTCCTGCACATAGTTAACACTGCTTTATAGATGCCTGCTATATGTAGTGATCTCTGTACTGAGTGTGTTCCTGCACACAATACACTGCTTTATAGATGGCTATTTGTAGTGATCTCTGTGCTGAGTGTGTTCCTGCACATAAAACACTGCTTTATAGACGGCTGCTATAAGTAGTGATCTCTGTGCTGTGTGTGTTCCTGCACATAAAACACTGCTTTATAGATGGCTGCTATAAGTAGTGATCTCTGTGCTGTGTGTGTTCCTGCACATAAAACACTGCTTTATAGATGGCTGCTATAAGTAGTGATCTCTGTGCTGTGTGTGTTCCTGCACATAATACACTGCTTTATAGATGGCTGCTATATGTAGTGATCTCTGTACTGAGTGTGTTCCTGCACACAATACACTGCTTTATAGATGGCTGCTATTTGTAGTGATCTCTGTGCTGAGTGTGTTCCTGCACACAATACACTGCTTTATAGATGGCTGCTATAAGTAGTGATCTCTGTGCTGTGTGTGTTCCTGCACATAAAACACTGCTTTATAGATGGCTGATATATGTAGTGATCACTGTACTGAGTGTGTTCCTGCACATAATACACTGTTTTATAGATGGCTGCTATATGTAGTGATCTCTGTGCTGAGTGTGTTCCTGCACATAAAACACTGCTTTATAGATGGCTGCTATATGTAATGATCTCTGTGCTGTGTGTGTTCCTGCACATAAAACACTGCTTTATAGATGGCTGCTATATGTAGTGATCTCTGTACTGAGTGTGTTCCTGCACATAATACACTGCTTTACAGAAGGCTGCTATAAGTAGTGATCTATGTACTGAGTGTGTTCCTGCATACAAAACACCACTTCATAGATGGCTGCTAAATGTAGTGATCTCTGTGCTGTGTGTGTTCCTGCACATAAAACACTGCTTTATATATGGCTGCTATAAGTAGTGATCTCTGTGCTGTGCGTGTTCCTGCACATAAAACACTGCTTTATAGATGGTTGCTATATGTAGTGATCTCTGTGCTGTGTGTGTTCCTGCACATAATACACTGCTTTATAGATAGCTGCTATATGTAGTGATCTCTGTGCTGTGTGTGTTCCTGCACATAATACACTGCTTTATAGAAGGCTGCTATAAGTAGTGATCTATGTACTGAGTGTGTTCCTGCACATAAAACACTGCTTTATTAGATGGCTGCTATAAGTAGTGATCTTTGTACTGATTGTGTTCCTGCACATAGTTAACACTGTTTTATAGATGGCTGCTATATGTAGAAATCTCTGTACCGAGTGTGTTCCTGCACATAATACACTGCTTTATAGAAGGCTGCTATAAGTAGTGATCTATGTACTGAGTGTGTTCCTGCACACAAAACACCACTTCATAGATGGCTGCTATAAGTAGTGATCTCTGTGCTGTGTGTGTTCCTGCAGATAAAATACTGCTTTATATATGGCTGCTATATGTAGTGATCTCTGTGCTGTGTGTGTTCCTGCACATAGTTAACACTGCTTTATAGGTGGCTGCTATATGTAGTGATCTCTGTGCTGTGTGTGTTCCTGCACATAAACACTTCTTTATATATGGCTGCTATATGTAGTGATCTCTGTGCCGAGTGTGTTCCTGCACACAAAACACTGCTTTATAGATGGCTGCTATAAGTAGTGATCTCTGTGCTGTGTGTGTTCCTGCAGATAAAATGCTGCTTTATAGATGGCTGCTATATGTAGTGATCTCTGTGCTGAGTGTGTTCCTGCAGATAATACGCTGCATTATAGATGGTTGCTATATGTAGTGATCTCTGTGCTGTATGTGTGTTCCTGCACATAAAACACTGCTTTATAGACGACTGCTATAAGTAGTGATATCTGTGCTGTGTGTGTTCCTGCAGATAAAACGCTGCTTTATAGATGGCTGCTATATGTAGTGATCTCTGTGCTGAGTGTGTGTTCCTGCACATAATACACTGCTTTATAGATGGATGCTATATGTAGTGATATCTGTGCTGTGTGTGTTCCTGCACATAAAACACTGCTGTATAGATGGGTGCTATATGTAGTGATATCTGTGCTGTGTGTGTTCCTGCACATAATACACTGCTTTATAGATGGATGCAATATGTAGTGATCTCTGTACTGAGTGTGTTCCTGCAGATAATACGCTGCTTTATAGATGGATGCTATATGTAGTGATCTCTGTACTGAGTGTGTTCCTGCAGATAATACGCTGCTTTATAGATGGATGCTATATGTAGTGATCTCTGTACTGAGTGTGTTCCTGCAGATAATACGCTGCTTTATAGATGGATGCTATATGTAGTGATCTCTGTACTGAGTGTGTTCCTGCTTCACAATTGCCTCTTCAGGAACTTTTTGATTAACAGGCAAATACATTGGAGAAGTAAAAGTGACACTGTTGTTCTTTTTGTTGTTGTAAATGCTGCTGTTGAACAGTTAAAGGGACAATAATGTCAAAACTAAACTTACCATGAATCAGCTAGAGCATGCAATTTCAATGCACTTCTATTATCAAATGTAGTTAATTCTCTTGGTATCCTTTTTTGAAAAGCATAACTAGGCAGACTCAGGAGAAGCGATGCTGGGATTTAGTTGCTGATTGGAAGTTACCTAGTTATGCCTCTTGTCAGTGGCTCATCAGATGTCTCCAGCTAGGTTGCAGTAGTATACTGGTATGGAGATGAATTTAATTAAGTGGTTAACCCTTTGTGGGGGTTAAACACAATTATCTAGAAGCAAGAGTGCCATAATAAAATGCTGTAACACAGATCATTTTGGTTTTGCAGTTTTACCTTTTAAATTGTTAAAATGTTTTTGGACAGAATTCATTGCCAACACAGGCTGACAAAACAATCTATATCCCTGCTGACTTATCTTCCTGGGTGGTACTATCTAGCTTACTGCTTCTAAAGCATTAGCACAGCAGTTTGCCTGCTTAGAGGAAGCTGTTGGCCTTTTTACCCAGTTGAGTGGGTCGCAATACCTTAAAACTTTGCAAATGTATTTATTTGGTATAGATCAGTTTAACTTTATTTACATCTTTATGCTTAAAGGGACACCGAACCCAAACATTTTCTTTTGTGATTCAGATAGAGCATACAATTTTAAGCAACTTTCTAATTTACAACTATTATCAATTTTTTTTTCATTCTCTTGGTATTTTTATTTGAAAAGCAAGAATCTAAGTTTAGATGCCGGCCCATTTTTGGTGAACAACCTGGGTTGTTCTTGCTGATTGGTGGATAAATGCACCCACCAATAAACAAGTGCAGTCCAGGGTCTGAACCAAAAAATAGCTTAGATGCCTTTGTTTTCAAATAAAGATAGCAAGAGAACGAAGAAAAATTAATAATATGAGTAAATTAGAAAGTTGCTTAAAATTGCATGCTCTATTTGAACCACAAAAGAAAAAAACATAATTTATGTAAGAACTTACCTGATAAATTCATTTCTTTCATATTAGCAAGAGTCCATGAGCTAGTGACGTATGGGATATACATTCCTACCAGGAGGGGCAAAGTTTCCCAAACCTCAAAATGCCTATAAATACACCCCTCACCACACCCACAAATCAGTTTAACGAATAGCCAAGAAGTGGGGTGATAAGAAAAAAGTGCGAAAGCATATAAAATAAGGAATTGGAATAATTGTGCTTTATACAAAAAAATCATAACCACCACAAAAAAGGGTGGGCCTCATGGACTCTTGCTAATATGAAAGAAATGAATTTATCAGGTAAGTTCTTACATAAATTATGTTTTCTTTCATGTAATTAGCAAGAGTCCATGAGCTAGTGACGTATGGGATAATGACTACCCAAGATGTGGATCTTTCCACGCAAGAGTCACTAGAGAGGGAGGGATAAAATAAAGACAGCCAATTCCTGCTGAAAATAATCCACACCCAAAATAAAGTTTAATGAAAACATAAGCAGAAGATTCAAACTGAAACCACTGCCTGAAGTACCAAAAACTGCTTCAGAAGAAGAAAACACATCAAAATGGTAGAATTTAGTAAAAGTATGCAAAGAGGACCAAGTTGCTGCTTTGCAAATCTGATCAACCGAAGCTTCATTCCTAAATGCCCAGGAAGTAGAAACTGACCTAGTAGAATGAGCTGTAATCATTTGAGGCGGAGTTTTACCCGACTCAACATAGGCATGATGAATTAAAGATTTCAACCAAGATGCCAAAGAAATGGCAGAAGCTTTCTGGCCTTTTCTAGAACCGGAAAAGATAACAAATAAACTAGAAGTCTTTCGAAAAGACTTAGTAGCTTCAACATAATATTTCAAAGCTCTAACAACATCCAAAGAATGCAACGATTTCTCCTTAGAATTCTTAGGATTAGGACATAATGAAGGAACCACAATTTCTCTACTAATGTTGTTGGAATTCACAACCTTAGGTAAAAATGCAAAAGAAGTTCGCAACACCGCCTTATCCTGATGAAAAATCAG
Source organism: Bombina bombina (assembly GCF_027579735.1). NCBI lineage: Eukaryota > Metazoa > Chordata > Amphibia > Anura > Bombinatoridae > Bombina > Bombina bombina. The sequence goes on from NC_069504.1 coordinate 423,232,397, forward strand.
AAAAGGAGACTCACAAGAAAGAGCAGATAATTCAGAGACTCTTCTGGCAGAAGAGATCGCCAAAAGGAACAAAACTTTCCAAGAAAGTAATTTAATGTCCAATGAATGCATGGATTCAAAAGGAGGAGCTTGAAGAGCCCCCAGAACCAAATTCAAACTTCAAGGAGGAGAAATTGACTTAATGACAGGTTTTATACGAACCAAAGCCTGTACAAAACAATGAATATCAGGAAGATTAGCAATCTTTCTGTGAAAAAGAACAGAAAGAGCAGAGATTTGTCCTTTCAAGGAACTTGCGGACAAACCTTTATCTAAACCATCCTGAAGAAACTGCAAAATTCTCGGAATTCTAAAAGAATGCCAAGAAAAATGATGAGAAAGACACCAAGAAATATAAGTCTTCCAGACTCTATAATATATCTCTCTAGATACAGATTTACGAGCCTGTAACATAGTAATAATCTCAGAGTCAGAGAAACCTCTTTGACCAAGAATCAAGCGTTCAATCTCCATACCTTTAAATTTAAGGATTTGAGATCCTGATGGAAAAAAGGACCTTGCGACAGAAGGTCTGGTCTTAACGGAAGAGTCCACGGTTGGCAAGAGGCCATCCGGACAAGATCCGCATACCAAAACCTGTGAGGCCATGCCGGAGCTACCAGCAGAACAAACGAGCATTCCTTCAGAATCTTGGAGATTACTCTTGGAAGAAGAACTAGAGGCGGAAAGATATAGGCAGGATGATACTTCCAAGGAAGTGATAATGCATCCACTGCCTCCGCCTGAGGATCCCGGGATCTGGACAGATACCTGGGAAGTTTCTTGTTTAGATGAGACGCCATCAGATCTATTTCTGGAAGTTCCCACATTTGAACAATCTGAAGAAATACCTCTGGGTGAAGAGACCATTCGCCCGGATGCAACGTTTGGCGACTGAGAAAATCCGCTTCCCAATTGTCTATACCTGGGATATGAACCGCAGAGATTAGACAGGAGCTGGATTCCGCCCAAACCAGAATTCGAGATACTTCTTTCATAGCCAGAGGACTGTGAGTCCCTCCTTGATGATTGATGTATGCCACAGTTGTGACATTGTTTGTCTGAAAACAAATGAACGATTCTCTCTTCAAAAGAGGCCAAGACTGAAGAGCTTTGAAAATTGCACGGAGTTCCAAAATATTGATCGGTAATCTCACCTCCTGAGATTCCCAAACTCCTTGTGCCGTCAGAGATCCCCACACAGCTCCCCAACCTGTAAGACTTGCATCTGTTGATATTACAGTCCAGGTCGGAAGAACAAAAGAAGCCCTCTGAATTAAACAATGGTGATCTGTCCACCACGTCAGAGAGTGTCGTACAATCGGTTTTAAAGATATTAATTGAGATATCTTTGTGTAATCCCTGCACCATTGATTCAGCATACAGAGCTGAAGAGGTCGCATGTGAAAACGAGCAAAGGGGATCGCGTCCGATGCAGCAGTCATAAGACCTAGAATTTCCATGCATAAGGCTACCGAAGGGAATGATTGTGACTGAAGGTTTCGACAAGCTGAAATCAATTTTAGACGTCTCTTGTCTGTCAAAGACAGAGTCATGGACACTGAATATATCTGGAAACCCAGAAAGGTGACCCTTGTCTGAGGAATCAATGAACTTTTTAGTGAATTGATCCTCCAACCATGATCTTGAAGAAACAACACAAGTCGATTCGTATGAGATTCTGCTAAATGTAAAGACTGAGCAAGTACCAAGATATCGTCCAAATAAGGAAATACCACAATACCCTGTTCTCTGATTACAGACAGAAGGGCACCGAGAACCTTCGTAAAAATTCTTGGGGCTGTAGCTAGGCCAAACGGCAGAGCCACAAACTGGTAATGCTTGTCCAGGAAAGAGAATCTCAGGAACTGATAGTGATCTGGATGAATCGGAATATGTAGATATGCATCCTGTAAATCTATCGTGGACATATAATGCCCTTGCTGAACAAAAGGCAAGATAGTCCTTACAGTTACCATTTTGAATGTTGGTATTCTTACATAACGATTCAATATTTTTAGATCCAGAACTGGTCTGAAGGAATTCTCCTTCTTTGGTACAATGAAGAGATTCGAATAAAACCCCAGCCCCTGTTCCAGAACTGGAACTGGCATAATTACTCCAGCCAACTCTAGATCTGAAACACATTTCAGAAATGCTAGAGCTTTCACTGGATTTACTGGGAAAGAAAAAATCTCTTTGCAGGAGGTCTTATCTTGAAACCAATTCTGTACCCTTCTGAAACAATGTTCTGAATCCAAAGATTGTGAACAGAATTGATCCAAATTTCTTTGAAAAAACGTAACCTGCCCCCTACCAGCTGAACTGGAATGAGGGCCGCACCTTCATGTGGACTTAGAAGCTGGCTTTGCTTTTCTAGAAGGCTTGGATTTATTCCAGACTGGAGATGGTTTCCAAACTGAAACTGCTCCTGAGGAAGAAGGATCAGGCTTTTGTTCTTTGTTGAAACGAAAGGAACGAAAACGATTATTAGCCCTGTTTTTACCTTTAGATTTTTTATCCTGTGGTAAAAAAGTTCCTTTCCCACCAGTAACAGTTGAGATAATAGAATCCAACTGAGAACCAAATAATTTGTTACCCTGGAAAGAAATGGAAAGTAGAGTCGATTTAGAAGACATATCAGCATTCCAAGTTTTAAGCCATAAAGCTCTTCTAGCTAAAATAGCTAGAGACATAAACCTGACATCAACTCTGATAATATCAAAAATGGCATCACAGATAAAATTATTAGCATGTTGCAGAAGAATAATAATATTATGAGAATCATGATCTGTTACTTGTTGCGCTAAAGCTTCCAACCAAAAAGTTGAAGCTGCAGCAACATCAGCCAATGATATAGCAGGTCTAAGAAGATTACCTGAACACAGATAAGCTTTTCTTAGAAAGGCTTCAATTTTCCTATCTAAAGGATCCTTAAACGAAGTACCAGCTGACGTAGGAATAGTAGTACGTTTAGCAAGGGTAGAAATAGCCCCATCAACTTTAGGGATTTTGTCCCAAAATTCTAATCTATCAGACGGCACAGGATACAATAGCTTAAAACGTTTAGAAGGAGTAAATGAATTACCCAAATTATTCCATTCTCTGGAAATTACTTCAGAAATAGCACCAGGAACAGGAAAAACTTCTGGAATAACCATAGGAGATTTAAAGACCTTATCTAAACGTTTAGATTTAGTATCAAGAGGACCAGAATCCTCAATTTTTAAAGCAATTAGTACTTCTTTAAGTAAAGAACGAATAAATTCCATTTTAAATAAATATGAAGATTTATCAGCATCAACCTCTGAGACTGAGTCCTCTGAACCAGAAGAGTCATTAGAATCAGAATGATGATGTTCATTTAAAAATTCATCTGTATAAAGAGAAGTTTTAAACAATTTTTTATGTTTACTAGAAGGAGGAATAACAGACATAGCCTTCTTAATGGATTCAGAAACAAAATCTCTTATGTTATCAGGAACACTCTGAACATTAGATGTTGATGGAACTGCAACAGGTAATGGTACATTACTAAAGGAAATATTATCTGCATTAACAAGTTTGTCATGACAATTAGTACAAACAACAGCTGGAGGAACAGCTATCAAAAGTTTACAGCAGATACACTTAGCTTTGGTAGTTCCAGCACCAGACAGCGATTTTCCTGAAGTATCTTCTGACTCAGATGCAACGTGAGACATCTTGCAATATGTAAGAGAAAAAACAACATATAAAGCAAAATTGATCAAATTCCTTAAATGACAGTTTCAGGAATGGGAAAAAATGCCAAGGAACAAGCTTCTAGCAACCAGAAGCAATGAAAAATGAGACTTAAATAATGTGGAGACAAAAGCGACGCCCATATTTTTTTAGCGCCAAATAAGACGCCCACATTATTTGGCGCCTAAATGCTTTTGGCGCCAAAAATGACGCCACATCCGGAATGCCGACAAATGACGCAACTTCCGGTGACACGTATGACGCCGGAAACAGAAAAGATTTTTTGCGCCAAAAAAGTCCACGCCAAGAATGACGCAATAAAATGAAGCATTTTCAGCCCCCGCAAGCCTAACAGCCCACAGGGAAAAAGTCAAATTTTTAAGGTAAGAAAAAATGATTGATTCAAATGCATTATCCCAAATATGAAACTGACTGTCTGAAAATAAGGAATGTTGAACATCCTGAGTCAAGGCAAATAAATGTTTGAATACATATATTTAGAACTTTATAAAAAAGTGCCCAACCATAGCTTAGAGTGTCACAGAAAATAAGACTTACTTACCCCAGGACACTCATCTACATGTTTGTAGAAAGCCAAACCAGTACTGAAACGAAAATCAGCAGAGGTAATGGTATATATAAGAGTATATCGTTGATCTGAAAAGGGAGGTAAGAGATGAATCTCTACGACCGATAACAGAGAACCTATGAAATAGACCCCGTAGAAGGAGATCATTGAATTCAAATAGGCAATACTCTCCTCACATCCTTCTGACATTCACTGCACGCTGAGAGGAAAACCGGGCTCCAACTTGCTGCGGAGCGCATATCAACGTAGAATCTAGCACAAACTTACTTCACCACCTCCATAGGAGGCAAAGTTTGTAAAACTGATTTGTGGGTGTGGTGAGGGGTGTATTCATAGGCATTTTGAGGTTTGGGAAACTTTGCCCCTCCTGGTAGGAATGTATATCCCATACGTCACTAGCTCATGGACTCTTGCTAATTACATGAAAGAAATTGGGTTCAGTGTCCCTTTTATTTTATTTCAAAAGCCCATTTTGCAATTATACATTTTCATAAATGTGTACACATGATCTGTCACTGTAAAAGCATGGATTCATTTCTGATTTATGCAGAAAATCTAAAGCCAGAACTCAACGGATATGAAAGCAAAAAAGAAAACACTGCAAAATACAGCGTGCTAAAAGAAAAATCTGATTTTGCCTTGTTTAATCCTATATTGGGGCCATGGACGTGCATCTAGTGCACATATAGTTAATGAATGTTGCATGGCACCTATTGCATACTTGCTATATGTTAGCACTGAGACCAGCACCACTCCTCGTATGCAAGCAAAACCTTGAGAGTATCTGCTAGAAGAGCCAAAATACAGTGCTATAGTAAGGCTCAATAAAACCAGATGCCATGGTGTCCGAGGCACCTCAAAAATCTGCCTTGGTGCTTAGACTTCTGATTTTATTTGCAAACTTCTATACTGTCAGCCCTGATTGTAAAAAAAAAAAAAGCATTTCTACCCTGACACCAGCTGCATTTGTACAACTATGCAAAACATACTAAGGATTGTACCCCAATTCCCAGCCACCCATGCAGCTAATTTAACTTAACAGCTATTGGCTGGAACAACTATAGAGTGGAATCTCTCTGCCACATTTACACATGTGCCAGTCTCAGAAACATAAACTGACTGAACCATAGGTACATAAACCAAGTAAAAGCTTGCAATGCTCTGAGATTCCTGTGTCAGTCTTGTGGAGAGAAAAAAAAAAGGAAAGTCTGTTTGTGTAATTCCTAAACATGCTATTCTAGGGGTACAGAGCACTAGAGTTGTTGGTGCTAGAATATCGTTATAATATACAATGCAACTCTTATAAATATATGGGGGTTGATTTAACAAGGGCCGAATGGCCCTGAATGTAACTGTTTCCACACGAGCCTGAAGGCTCGCCGGAAACAGGAGTTAAGAAGCAGCGGTCTTAAGGGGCCGATTTATCAAGCTCGCCTGCCTACAACCGCAGGTTCTCACAAGAGAACCTGCACGCCGTATTTAACAAGCAGCGGTAATCAGACCGCTGCTTCCCTACCCTTTCACAACCTCTTAGGTGGCGAATTTCAATCTTCACAATCTAGTCCGACCGGGTAAGATTGACAGCGTGGGCAGGATTGCACACAAGCGCAAAATAGCGCTCGTGTGCAATGCTAAATTCCACCAGGGGAATTCAGTCCGCCAGAGGCAAGCTGTGGCGGACAGGGGCGCGAATGTGCGCCCCTGTTCGCCTCGGCTTGATAAATTGCCCCCTAAGCCCGCTGCTCCTTAACTCGTCCACCTGCTCTGAGGTGGAAGAGAGCAATCGGCCTGATCGCATACGATCGGGTTGATTGTCACCCCCTGCTAGCGTCTGATTGGCCGCAAATCTGCAGGTGGTGGCATTGCACAAGCAGTTCACCAGAACCGCTTGTGCCATGATAAATGCAGACAGCATATGCTGTTAGCATTTACCTATGTGCGGCCGACATGATCGCTACATCAGATCATGTCCGTCCGCACTTTCATAAATCTGCCCCATGGGGTCAAAACATGCTCAATGGTTGTCAACAACTTCACTACATTTCCAATATGTTAATAAATACTAATTTTATAAACTCTATTCAAATATGTCTCACTGGTGGAGGCCATAAGCCACCAAGAGTATTTCAAATTAAACTAAATTTGTGTTGTTTAAATATCATTTGTTTTTAAGATCACTACAAATAAACACATACCGGTATTTATCAAAATGAAATACATTAATAGGACTATTAAATGCACAAGGTTCTGTACCCAAAAAACGACAAAAAAATTTGTATGATCTATTAAAATGAAATGGATTATATAAAACTGTTTTAAATCTAAGATACATACACACATGCACTCATGTAAAACCTAAAGAACTTATATTAATATAAATCAATATAACAATAATAATTTAAAAAAAAAAAACATGGTGAGGAAAAAATTGAAACATAAATACAAGTCACTGAGGGGACAATGCCAAATAATGCTTTCTGCAGTAAGGATTTATTAACTGAGAATCACTACAACAATATTAAAGAAGATTTCAAAATAAAAAATAATAGCAGTGGTGACATCCATTTACACTACAGTGGGATGAAAGCAATGTGATTGCTTCAATGGCAGCATGCATCAAATTGTTTTGTGCACATCATTGTTTGGAAATCATAAAAAAACTATTTTATTTTCAGTCTCGCAAACTGTAACAATATAACAGCTGCGGAGCCCTTGGGAAAAGTGCAAGAGGCACAGACCGTAAGCTAGTTTCTGTATTTGCAGTAAAATAACTTAGTTGCAAGCTAAACCTAGGAGGTTCATATGCTAATTTCTTAGACCTTGAAGGCCGCCTCTGATTTTGACAGTTTTTCACCACTAGAGGGCGTTAGTTCATGTGTTTTATATAGATAACATTCAGCTCATGCACATGAATTTACTGAGGAGTGAGCACTGATTGGCTAAAATGCAAGTCTGTCAAAATAACTGAAATAAGGGGGCAGTCTGCAGAGGCTTAGATACAAGGTAATCACAGAGGTAAAAAGTGTATTATTATAACTGTGTTGGTCATGCAAAACTAAGGGATGGATAATTAAGGGATTATCTATATTTTAAAACAACAAAAATTTTGGTGTTGACTGTCCCTTTAATGATTCAGATAAAAAATGCAATTTTAAATAACTTTCCAATATTCTTCTATTATCAAATGTGCTTCATTCTCTTGGTATCATTTAATGAAGAAGCAGCAATGCACTACTGGGAGTTAAATGAACAAATCAGTTGAGCCAATGGTAAGAGGCATATGAGCACCACCAATAAGCTAACTCTCAGTAGTGCACTGCTGCTCCTGAGACTACCTAGGTATGGTTTTCAACAGAGGATACCAAGAGAATGAAGAAAACAAGATCTATTTAAACCATGAAAGTTTAATTTAGATTATAATATATGTTAAATGTCCTTGCAGCTTTATGTACAATAGGCCTTCAGATTGTCTTAGTAAGTACGTTAGCAGTGTCGCTTGTGTCTATGGAGTCATAATCACAGGAAAAATGTATTCAGTATTTTGTACACCAGCTGTTTAATGTTTAAAATTTTAATTTTAGGCATTTTAAGTAATCTGAGCCTAATACAATCTTGCAGATAAAGTCATTACCTGCTAATACCACTCAGAATTGTATTATATTTTTTAACCCCCCAAAAAAATGTAATGCACAATAGTATTTTTATATTTTTATTTATGTGTTCTTGCCGGAGTCCAGACAGACAAGTATTAACTTGTTCCATTTAAGCCCCAGGTGAAATGCTTTCACAAATGATTATGTTCTTACTAAGGTTAATCGGTTTCTATTAAAAGGGCATGTAAGCAAACTGCTTTAATTTTATCCTTAAGGAGACAATCAATAAAGGTAACATCTAGCTGACATGGAAAGCCTAAATAGTACATTTCACCCAGATTCATAGCTGTATTCAAGAGTTCCACGCATCTGAAAAATGGGTTTTATTGTGTAAACTTAATTCCTACTAGTTATGGTTGCACAGAGGGTCCTACTGGCGTGAATCAAAAGGTAATAAAGATTCATTTTGTAGTGATTTTAGTTTTTCAAGCAAAATTACATGTCATGTTTTCCTAGGTTTTATATTTCCCAGTTACCCCTTTCTGCTATGCTCTTGACTGAAAGCAGCACATCAACAACTGTACAGTCGATTACCCCTCAAGTTTATGGAGTGAATCAGGTTGTCTTCAAACCATACTGCCTCAGTTCCTTCTTCCCATTCCAAGATGATTAAGGAGTGGAAAACCTCACACCAGATTTGTTACTATCACCATTATTTTAACCAATGTTTATAACACTGAAGATATTAAGTGTCAAATGTTGTTAACACTCACAATGTCAAACTGAATGGAAATTCCCTCTTTACACCACACTGTAAATTTAAGAAAATAAGTTGAACATTAAAAAATAAAGTGGGCGCTTTACTCCACCCCCTCAGCCAGGGTGCTAGGTGTGGGATTACGAATGGAACGAGGCAGGGCTGCCTGCTCTCCCCATTCTTTACGCCCTGTCTATAGAACCTCTGGAGGCTGCTATCAGGCAAAAAAGGGAGATTCAGGGATTCATAATCCATGATTCGGAGCAGAAACTCACCCTCTTTGCCGATGATCTTACAATCTTTCTGTCAGAACCTATGACCTCTCTACCCCCTCTGCATGGGAGTGTGAAGCTCAGACAAGATGGAGTGACCTGGAACAGGCCTCCCTCCCAGCCCATGTTAATCTTTAAGATCTCCTTTGGATGCCGGCCCATGGACTACAGCAGCTCACCATTTCTAACCTAATTGTCGAGGACTGCAGAAAGGCATGGATACATCTGCGTAACTGCAATAAGGTTGCCCCCCCATCCATCGCCAATTCACCCGCTTGTGAGCCTTCTCTTAACCCTCCCCAATTTTCATGTTGAGATTTGGAGAGCTTCGCAATTAAAAACAATTAGTGACTTCTATATCAATGACAGTTTACTGAGCCAGGTTGATCTGATAGAGAAAAGGGAACTTTCACCCAAACTTCATTTTGATTTAGTCAGATTGAGATCCCTACTTAGAACCTGGGGATTTCTCTCTGAGATACCTAGAGATCTAACGGTATGGGAGTCCAGATGGGAAGCTAGCTTCCAACTTCATAAACCTCTGTCCTTCCACTACCAATATCTCTTAGACAAAGATTTGCCTTCCAGACTGCCCATACCTTGGCGTGGGAGAGAGATTGGGGAAAGGAGTACTCACCACAACAACGGATACGAGCCATATATACTACCAGGACTGACATACACTGCGTGACGATGTATGAACTCTTTTATAAATTACTAACTAGATGGCATCTAGTACCCACTAAACTACAAAAGTTCCATCCCACATGTTCTGGGCTGGAGGGGATGCAGTGATAGAGGCATCCACTTACATATATGGTGGGATTGCCCTCGCCTTGGGGACTACTGGTCCAGGACGAGACATCTCTGAACCAGCCTGGGCCTCCCAGATGTCACTCTTTCCCTCCATGGAACTGCTCCACATCGGCATTCCGCCAATTCCCCCCAGAACCAGTCTTTATTGATTTGTATCCTTCTCTCCACCAAACTTCTGATAGCCAGAAACTGGACAAAGCCCCAGCCCCCGTAGTGGAGAGGTGTGCTGGATGTAGTTGAATATCTCAGGTCTATGGAGGGGGGGTGTACCTAGCCAGGAAACAAATGGGAACATACGCCTGGATTTGGGAACCCTGGGAGACCCTCATGAAAACCAAGACATTTAGCCATCAAGATGAATGACTCACCGCCTGCCGTCTGAGAGGTTGGGAAGTCTGAGCCCTCTTCTGACTCTCCCGGACCACCTGCCCTTTTTCCCTGATCCCTTTGATTAGGGGTAAGCTGCTCCCTCCCCCCCCCCCCTACTGCCCTCTCCCTAAGACTTATGAAGGTGGTAATGTGCTGCCCTCTTCACTTTATCCTCTCGGTGAGTTTCCCTTGACTTGAGTTTTGCTGACTAACATAACTGATGTGATTAATCAAATTTTCCCTTCCTGGCCCAGTGCAATTTCCCTCCTGACGATGGCCAAGACCTTGCCCCTGCTGCATGTAGATCTTCAACTGATCCTTCCTCAGTAGTCACCCTCCTAGATGGGACCCAGACATGCCCCCCCCTAGTATGGGAGAGCTCTGGTTCACTGGTTAGTGAAAATATGCGCCAGTCTCCCCATTGACTTATACTTATATTCATATTAGTGTGGAGATTTGTGGAACAAACTTCAACGTTAGTACATTGAACACTCTACTTGCCTCTTCTAAAGGGAATTCAATAACAAGTGTGTTTTCCTACACTACTCTTCCCTTATCCTACTTCCCCTTCCCCTCCCTTTTAGGAAGTATGATTGTTATCATATCTATGCAGAATGTTGAAATTATGTTATGATTGCATCTATTCCCGACTGAAATCTGTGATCCCCAGGTCGGCACTGGTGCTGTGTTTTGTATTAATCAGAATTTTTGCAAAATAAAAATAAAAAAAAATTTCAGGAAAAAAAAAAAAAGGGGGATACTACAGTTCACAAATGGAAAGCTCTATGTCACCACTAGTCATTGCCTGGCTCTTGAATATTGTCCCATGCTGCCGGTTCACCTATTAATCCTTTTGTTTCCATGGTGACCACAGCAGACATAGGTGTGATGTATTGGCACATTAAGTTCTAGCAAAGAAGAAAGATTCTGATTTCAAATATGACAGAACTTGTATGCAATATCCACTTGTAATAATATAAAACGTGATTATATACCATATTTACTTTGTAAAACAAGCTTGCGTATTAAAACTTGTCTACATGTGTGTTTAGGTGGTTTTTTTTCTGGTTGAAAGACACATAGGGTAACACTTTAATAGCACTGGGCAACACCAGCACTAATTGTATCTTCTTATTTTATCACAGTATAATAGTATACCAAATCACTGTGGTGTGGGTGGGTGTGTGCAAATGTGTGTGTGTGCAAGTGTGAGTGTGAGTGTGAGTGTTAAACACAGTGTAACACAGCTGTTTCATTACCTACCTTATCATACCTGAATTGCACATCAACATAATACGCAAACCAGATACATTTTAACTACTTTGCAATGCACTTTTAATCCTTATTTTGCATGTTTATATTGTAGTTTAGCTAGAAGAACTGTAACTTTTCCACTAGTTCCAGAGAAGCTGGAGGGCATTTGTTTGTAGAATTCAAAACTCTGTCTTTACCACAAGCAGCATAGTATAAGCAGTAGCCCATTTATAGCTGCCCCTATTAGTGTTTGCAACACAGTGACTAATACCCGCCACATAAATAAACAATAATTGAATATATTTTTAACATGTTTTTGACACATATTATACACATACTCAAACATTTACATTGTATTGTCAGATAATATGTTTGGGCCAAGTATTTACAGGGAGTGCAAAATTATTAGGCAAATTAGTATTTTGACCACATCATCCTCTTTATGCATGTTGTCTTACTCCAAGCTGTATAGGCTCGAAAGCCTACTACCAATTAAGCATATTAGGTGATGTGCATCTCTGTAATGAGAAGGGGTGTGGTCTAATGACATCAACACCCTATATCAGGTGTGCATAATTATTAGGCAACTTCCTTTCCTTTGGCAAAATGGGTCAAAAGAAGGACTTGACAGGCTCAGAAAAGTAAAAAATAGTGAGATATCTTGCAGAGGGATGCAGCACTCTTAAAATTGCAAAGCTTCTGAAGCGTGATCATCGAACAATCAAGCGTTTCATTCAAAATAGTCAACAGGGTCGCAAGAAGCGTGTGGAAAAACCAAGGAGCAAAATAACTGCCCATGAACTGAGAAAAGTCAAGCGTGCAGCTGCCAAGATGCCACTTGCCACCAGTTTGGCCATATTTCAGAGCTACAACATCACTGGAGTGCCCAAAAGCACAAGGTGTGCAATACTCAGAGACATGGCCAAGGTAAGAAAGGCTGAAAGACGACCACCACTGAACAAGACACACAAGCTGAAACGTCAAGACTGGGCCAAGAAATATCTCAAGACTGATTTTTCTAAGGTTTTATGGACTGATGAAATGAGAGTGAGTCTTGATGGGCCAGATGGATGGGCCCGTGGCTGGATTGGTAAAGGGCAGAGAGCTCCAGTCCGACTCAGACGCCAGCAAGGTGGAGGTGGAATACTGGTTTGGGCTGGTATCATCAAAGATGAGCTTGTGGGGCCTTTTCGGGTTGAGGATGGAGTCAAGCTCAACTCCCAGTCCTACTGCCAGTTTCTGGAAGACACCTTCTTCAAGCAGTGGTACAGGAAGAAGTCTGCATCCTTCAAGAAAAACATGATTTTCATGCAGGACAATGCTCCATCACACGCATCCAAGTACTCCACAGCGTGGCTGGCAAGAAAGGGTATAAAAGAAGAAAATCTAATGACATGGCCTCCTTGTTCACCTGATCTGAACCCCATTGAGAACCTGCGGTCCATCATCAAATGTGAGATTTACAAGGAGGGAAAACAGTACACCTCTCTGAACAGTGTCTGGGAGGCTGTGGTTGCTGCTGCACGCAATGTTGATGGTGAACAGATCAAAACACTGACAGAATCCATGGATGGCAGGCTTTTGAGTGTCCTTGCAAAGAAAGGTGGCTATATTGGTCACTGATTTCTTTTTGTTTTGTTTTTGAATGTCAGAAATGTATATTTGTGAATGTTATATTGGTTTCACTGGTAAAAAGAAATAATTGAAATGGGTATATATTTGTTTTTTGTTAAGTTGCCTAATAATTATGCACAGTAATAGTCACCTGCACACACAGATATCCCCCTAAAATAGCTATAACTAAAAACAAACTAAAAACTACTTCCAAAACTATTCAGCTTTGATATTAATGAGTTTTTTGGGTTCATTGAGAACATGGTTGTTGTTCAATAATAAAATTAATCCTCAAAAATACAACTTGCCTAATAATTCTGCACTCCCTGTATTAGATGTCAATGCTCAATGCTCATGTATCTATTTTTTTATGGAAAGAGAACAGCCATTGCTCTTTATTGCATTAAAATCCTAATTTACGCTAGTATATACACTGCATGATGGAGAAAATAAATGGCACTGTGTAAATACATAAACCATAGCAGATTCCTTGATACATCCAGTAGCTTTACATAGCACATAGGACCCAATACAACTGCTCCTCATTTCCGACTTCCTCTCGTCAGCACGCACCATAAAAATGTAAATCTCTGTAACTGATTTGCATCTGACACAACTAACGCAGAAATTAGGGCCCGTTACTTTACGTGTGTACACCTCACTGATACTGCAGAGAACATCAAAAATAGAGCATATGATTTAATGACAAGCTATATGTGACAGAGCACAAAAAACAAAAACAATAATAGTGTCTAAAACTATTCTTCACACTTTCCAAGTTAGCAGCAAAACATTTGTAAAATGACTGTTATTAATACACAGATTCATTCATCAATTCAAAAACAATATTTCAGACTCCACAGCACTTCGTAATGACTAATTTATTGATAAGGGCTGTAGGGCCTGAAACTTTGGGTTCTATTCATTAAAGGGACATTAAGGGGTCAAATAAACAATGAAAGTATATGGCACTGTTGCTTTACTTTACACTATTCTAAAAATATTAACTGCCCTTTAAAGTCAGTTGCAAGTCAGTTATATGAAGATAGCTAGTATTATTTTATTTTAAATTGCCAGCATCAACCAACTTTAAATATGCAAGCCTGTTGTAAAGCACACATGTATGGAATATCTAGTTAATAGATTTTTCTTTTACTCAGCTTAGCTTGCCTTGGTTCATGGTCAGTGCATACTTAAAGGGACATTAAACACTTAATTAATCATTGACAGAATTATATATTCAGAGTAAGGATTAGGCTGAAAACACTATATAAATGTATTTTTTAATGATATTAGTTGTTTAAATATTGAAAAAATAAAAGTTAACATGTTAATGTCCATAAAGCAGTGTGTTCCACAATATTGTAACTTAGGTTTCTTTTTCTGCAATGGCCAATTATGGATAGTTACAAATGGTTACTAGAGTGTGCAACCAATGACTGTGTGGAATACAGCTGTGACTGCACTCCCATCAGAGAATTCCAGATGATAATTTTCAATTGTACTAAATTCTACTCCAAAATCAGCCAAATGACAGCCAATTTAAAACATTCAAATTAGATTATCGCTTGCTCTGCAAATTATTTACAAATGTTTTATTGTTAATCTAAAATAAATTATGCCTTTATAGTGATGATAAAAACAACAACACTGTTTAGCCTGCAGGCTTTCAGTTGGGAAATATTTGATTCAAATCTGCATTATTATAGGAAGTAATAACTTTTCTTTCAAGAACTGGAACAGTCTGAATGTATAAATGTTCTTGATCAAATAATATTTTATTTATATTAATCTTATTAAACAAGAATATGAATAATTCTGCAGGCTCTTTGTTCATACAGACAACTAGCTATCAGACTATAGGATTTTGGGGAAATCTGCTCTAATAGACTTTTTTTTTATTTAATACACCTAATGTGACTAAAACCCCAAATATAAAAAGAAAATGTATGCTTACCTGATAAATTTATTTCTTTTTTGACACGATGAGTCCACGGATCATCTTAATTACTAATGGGATATTCACCTCCTGGTCAGCAGGAGGAGGCAAAGAGCACCACAGCAGAGCTGTTAAATAGCTCCTCCCTTCCCGCCCACTCCAGTCATTCGACCAAAGTTAGAAAGAGAAAGGAAAAGCCAAGTTGCAGAGGTGTCTGAAGTGTACAAAAACCCACAACCTGTCTTACAAGAGCAGGGCGGGCTGTGGACTCATCGTGTCAAAAAAGAAATACATTTATCAGGTAAGCATAAATTTTCTTTTCTTTTTTATTACACGATGAGTCCATGGATCATCTTAATTACTAATGGGATTCAATACCCAAGCTAGAGTACACGGATTATACGGGAGGGACAAGACAGATAACCTAAACGGAAGACACCACTGCTTGAAAAAACTTTTCTCCCAAAAGTAGCCTCAGTCGAGGCAAAAGTGTCAAATTTGTAGAATTTTAGAAAAAGTGTGAAGAGAGAACCAAGTTGCAGTCTTGCAAATCTGTTCCACAGAAACTTCATTTTTGAATGCCCACGAGGAAGCGACAGCCCTTGTGGAATGAGCCGTAACTCTCTCCGGAGGCTGCTGTCCAGCAGTATCAAATGTAAAACGTATGATACCCTTGCCGTAGCTTTCTGTTCCTTACGCTTTCCTGAGAAAACCACAAACAAAGAAGAAGACTGACGAAAGTCCTTAGTCGCCTGTATGAAAAGCTTTAAAGCACGGACCACATCCAAATTGTGCAGAAGTCTTTCCTTCTGAGAAGAAGGATTAGGACACAACGAAGGAACAACAATCTCCTGAATAATGTCCTTAGGAAGAAAACCTAATTTAGAACGTAAAACTACCTTATCTGAATGGAAAATAAGATAAGGAGACTAATACTGTAATGCCGAGAGTTTTGACACTCTCCGAGCAGAAGAAATAACAACAAGGAATAAAACTTTCCAAGATAACAACTTAATATCTAAGGAATGCATAGGCTCAAACGGAGTCCCTTGAAGAACCATGAGAACTAAATCAAGATTCCATGGAGGAGTAACTGGTTTGAACACAGGCCTGATCCTGACCAAGGCCTGACAAAATGATTGTACATCTGGAACATCTGCCAGATGTTTGTGTAACAAAATAGATAAGGCAGAGATTTGACCTTTAAGGGAGCTTGTCGATAATCCTTTCTCCAAACCCTCTTGGAGAAAAGACTAGGAATCCTGACTCTACTCCATGAGTAGGCCTCGGGGTCACACCAATAGAAATATTTACGTCATATCTTATCGTAAATCCTTCCAGTTACAGGCTTACGAGCCTGAATCATGGTCTCTATGACCGAGTCAGAAAAACCCTGCTTGGATAAAATTAAGCGTTCAATCTCCAAGCAGTCAGATTCAGAGAAACTAGATTTGGGTGAAGGAAGGGCCCTTGAATTAGAAGGACCTTCCTCAACGGAAGTCTCCACAGTGGCAAAGATGATATGTCCACCAGATCTGCATACCGAATCCTGCGAGTCCAAGCCGGTGCAATGAGGATCACTGACGCCTTCGCAAACTGGAGAAATAAGTAAGCTAGACTGAAAATCCAAGTTACAGCCAGGGCGTCTAACAGTACCACCTGAGGGTCCCTGGACTTCGACCCGTACCTTGGAAAATTGGCTTTCTGACGATATGCCATGAGATACAATTCCAGCTGACCTCCTTTGAGAATCAAGCTGAAAAAACACTTCCGGATGGAGAACCCACTCTCCCGGGTGAAAGGTCTGCCTGATCATGAAGTCCGCCTCCCAGAGTCCACCCCTGGGATGTGGATCAAAGATAGACATAAAGAATGGGCCTCTGCCCACTGAATTATCTTGGATACCTCTGTTATCACTAAGGAACTCCTCCTTCCCCCCTGATGAACTGAAGACATGTGTCGCACAGGAACTAGATAAACTGGACCGAGATTAACTGGGGTCAGGCCAGAATAGTATTGAAGATCACTCTCAGCTCCAGAATGATTATAGGAAAACCAGACTCTGACTGAGTCCAAATTCCCTGAGCCTTTAGGGGACCATAGACTGTTCCCCATCCTAAAAAGTTGGTGTTTGTTATCACAGACAGCCAAGATAGTCTGCAAAAGCAGGTTCCCTGGAAAGAATGATCCAGAGACAACCACCCTTAAGAAAACCCTTGTCTCCTGCTCTCCAAGGAGACAAATTCATATAATCTCTGTTCCAAAGCCTGAGCATGATGACCTGCTGAGGTCTGAGAAGAAACCGTGCAAACGGGATGATGTCCCATGCCGCTACTATCAGCCCGATACCTCCATGCACTGAGCCACTAATGGCAGAGGAGAAGACTGAAGAAATAGACTAGGAGTCAAAAAAGTCTTTAATTTCCTGACTTCCTTCAGGAAAAAAACTTCATTTATAGGAAATCTAATATGGTTCCCAAGAAGGTTATCTTTGTCCATGACTAAGTAACTCCTTACCAAATTTACCTTGCTCCTTGATATCACAGAAAGGATATGAAAAGATTGCACCTGCACTAGATTGTCTTCCAGAAAGGGTGCCCCAGCAATGCCCTATAACCGCCAACATCAAACCCAGACTCCTATTAGAAAATTCTGGGAGCTGTGGCCAAACTGAAGGTCAAGGCCACGATTGGGAGTGTTTGCCTGAGAATGCAAGCACGCGTTCGTTAAATCCACCTTCATAAAATGACCTCCTGGATCAAAAATAAAAATGGAAAGAATAGTTTCCACCTTGAAGGACGATACACTTAGAAATTTGATTAGAATCTTGACATCTAAAATTTGATTAGATTCTAGATATCGAAAATAGTACTAAAGGTTCCCTGGAACCACTACCAGATTAGAATAAAATCCCAAACTCCGTTCCTGAATCGGAACAGAAACTCACTCTCTCTCAGGTTGGAGAGGTCTCCTACCCACTGTGAGGCCACCTTGCCTCTTATCTGGCTCCAAACATTCTTGAAAGCCAAAGACCTCCCTCCTGCTCAGAGGAAGAAGTAGAAGGATTCCCTTGAAATCTTGAAAGGAACAAAAGTAATCTTAACCAAAATGTGTGCCATTATGGTAAGCCTGAAATCTTAGCTTCCTGCTAAATACTTGAAGGGAAGCATCTGTAAGAAAGGAAATGACAGACTCAAAGGTCTTTATTTCATCCTGGACTTCTTTGAAGAGAATGTCTGTTCTAATGGGACCAGACAACGTATGAACCAGTATGCTGCCATATAAGCGACAGTGGCAATACTAAGCCTACCACACCTGGTGTTCCCAGACGGTCCCCCATCCAGGTACTGACCAAGCCTGGACCTGCTTAACTTCCTAGTTCAAACAGGATCTGGTGCATTAAAGGCAGCTTGGCAATAGACAAATGATAAGTTGTCATTGTTGAGCAACCCCTCTAACCTTTTATCCCTAGGATCCTTAAAGGAACAACTATCCTCTATGGGAATAGTAGGACTCCTGGTTAGCGTGGCAATTGTCCCTTCCACCTTGAATACCGGCTGACGGAACTCCTTGAAGAGTCCGCTATGGATAAAAATCTCTTCTAGACATAGGAAATGGAGAAAAGAAAAAAGGGTACCTTCTCTCCCATTCCTTAGCATTGATCTTGGTACAACCTAATATTGACAACCCCCATGGTATCGTTGTTGTCCTGAGTAGCTAAAACCTCCTTAAGTAACAGACGGAGGTGTTCTAGCTTAAACCTGAAAAATACAACTTCAGTATCAGCAGGAGGAATTATACTGTCAGAAACTGAGATTTTATCCTCAGATGCTACCGAAGTATCCTCTTCCTCACGTCTAGGAGGGGACCTTGAGATAGTAACAACCGTGACAGGAACCTCGCTCACTGACTGTTTATTTTTCATCTTGCGCTCTCTCTGCAGCATGGGAAAAGCCGACAACGCACTAGAGACTGTCTAGTTACAAAGGGTAGCAATGTCTTGCAAGGTAACTCCAGTGGAGCCGTGGAGGAAGTGCAGGACACTGGTTGAATGGACGCTAAGTTTTTAGGACACTTAAGGAGAAGGCTGCAGAATGTATGAAACATTGTCAGACTGCATCTTGAACAGCATCCAAGACAATGTTGGCTCTTAAAAAGAGGTTTATCTCTGAACTGTAAAATCCTCTCAGTACATGAAGAATAGAGAGATTTGTTCATCAAACATAAAGTATATGAAAAACATCTTAATTCTCATTTATGATCAAATAAAATTTGAACATCCTACTGTATCTTTAAATATTAAAGTAAAGCTATTAACGTCCTCTTGGACCAACAGTATTCACCTAATTATAAACTAAAAATTTGATGTTACTGTGTCTTTAATTGACAAAAAAAAAACTCCTTTATTTTGGTAAAAAATAATTCTTTAACTCATAAGAGAATGTTACTGCGTCTTTAATTAACAAAATAAACTCCTTTAGTTTGGTAAAAAATAATAATTCCTTAACTCATAAGAGAATGTTACTGTGTCTTTAATTAATCAAATAAAATCCTTCATTTTGGTAAATAAACAATAATTCTTTAACTTATAATAGAATGTTACTGTGTCTTTAACAAAATAAACTCCCTTATTTTGGTAAAAAAAATTATTTTAAAGAGAAAATCCCCAGACCGTCGCTAAACATTGCTGAGGTTTGTGTCTGCTAACATAGGGGAATACAATTATTAGGCATCCGGACTCATTAAAGATACCCTACAAACACAGGCTGTGAAGCCTCTCTGCTGCGTGACCAAACGCAGCAGAGGAGACCCAGCATCACGCAAACAATTACGTGCAATATAGCTCCGCCCATCGTGGGCGTAACACGGAAAATCTCCCGCGCGGTCACTCTGTATCAGACATAGAGCCGTCGGGAGAAATAACAACATGGCAATCTTAGTAGTAAACACCTCCTGGTCGGCTATATAATGCAAAATGAGCCGTTAGAAGTAAAAGTCTAGTTGCGCAATAAGGTTAATCCTCCCATTCGGTTAGTAATATCAAATAAGCCGTTGGGAGTAGGAGATTGCCCATCATACAAACAAGACTAGCTGTGCAGCAGAAACAAACCTCCCGGCCGGCTGTTGAATGAAAATAAAGCCGTTGGGAGTTGCTAACCAGTCGCACCAAATATAAACTTAAGAGCCACTTCTCCACGTCCCCAGTGCCTGCAGTCACTGCCCTATGACTTATCCTCTCCTAGGGATAATGTCATCTTGTATCCATTGTATAAATTAAAGTGCCACATTATTCTGTGTACAAGCCCCAGAAAATAGAATTTAGCACTTACCTTAGAAATCTGTCCGGCAGGAATGCAGTCCATTCGTTTTGTGAGGTCCTCTCCCTCACATTGGCCTGTGGAAACAAAAAGTACCTAGTATTCCTCTCTCAGACGTTGACGAACAGGGCAGCATACAATCTATGGGAGGCGCAGTGAGAATTATGTCCCACAAGTTCCCATTGCTCTAAAGCCACCAAAAGCTCTACTGTAGAGACTGATATGGACTATGGCTACACCCTAGAACAAAGCAGCACACTCTGGCACTACTTTAAAAATAATAAACTCTTGATTGAAGAATCTAATCTAACACCTCACTTTACCTCTTCCTATCACTAACGTAGGCAAAGAGAATGACTGGAGTGGGAGGGAAGGGATGAGCTATTTAACAGCTCTGCTGTGGTGCTCTTTGCCTCCTCCTGCTGACCAGGAGGTGAATATTCCATTAGTAATTAAGATGATCCGTGGACTCATCGTGTCATAAAAAAGAAATAGGCTAAGTTATAAATTGTACTTCCTAATTTTTTCCTGAAGTAATCCTTGATACACAACACATTTTTTATTGCACCATATACTAAAATTTTAAAAAGCAAAACAACAAAATAATAGGAAATAACTGCATTAAGAGTTAACCAAAAAATTATTAATCTTTCTGAAAACATACCCAGCAATAGAATATATGAGCAGTACACTACACAACCAGTTCATAGCAGTATTTGCTTTGCTTATGGATTAACTTTCACTGGCAAACTTTTCTTATATAAATATCACTTGGGGCTTATATCTTCATTATCCAAATTAAAGCACACAACTCATAAATAATAAATACACAAAGAAAATTTTACGCTATCAATTATTGGCAGTGAATTTCATATCCCAGTAGTTTATCTAATCTTGTGAACATAATTCTGTATTTTTCCATACTTAAATTGCATAGTTAGCATATTTTATTTATACACTCACATTACTAATATTTATTGTTACGTTTTTCAAATGATGCATACCAGTTTAATATCTATTTTCTCTTTGTTGATTTTTTTTAGGCTTATGAAGGGTTAACTTTGAGTTGTATGGTTTAGTCAATCACATTCTTCCTACAGATTTGTAATTACTTTGGACACCATTGTGCTTTAAGTCTATTAGTATGGTCTTTGGACCAAATCCGGTCAGACTTGATCATTGCTCATGAGTGCCCTGTGTAAAGGATTCTTGTGTTTTTAACATGATTTTATAATACATTGTATTGTTTTATCTGAACTCTTTTAGGAACCTTTTTTTGCTGTACTATTCCAGAGTAAAGGCACTCTGGTCCTTCTTGTTCAGAGCTGATGTGCGGGGAGCTCCTATTAATAGCTCAGCAGAGCCTGTGGCTTCACCACCGATTCTACACCTGTTACTTTAAAGCGTGAAGATTGGATCCACTTACAGGAAGTGATCCGGACTGCAGGCTGTTTACCCGTCTGTGGGGTGGATCTACCTCTATTTGTTATCCCTCTTGGGACAGTTCCAGCTGTAGGATCCTTGTTGTCTAGAGTAGCTAAATACAGTGGGAGCTGTGAGTATGGCATTTTATCTCTAGCACTATTTAATAGGCTTCCCAGCAGTTGCAGGTTTGTTTACATCACTAGTGGGATGGAGGGGTTGTTACCGCTACCCATCAAACTATCTGTTTCTATCTGTGTCCGGGAGCATGCCCTTGTTTGAACTTGTGTAAATAGGGTAGGAGAGGGTTAACACCTCGGTCCCTCATGAGTTAAGTTTTTAAATAATAACAGGACTCACCTCACATAGACTTTTGTTTTGTGAACCTTTATTACTGTGGCAACAAATTTCCAGCACAGGTCTTTCAATCATCACAGACATTGAGTTTCTTTGTTTTTTCGTAATTGCCCTGGTGTCTATGTTGATTTCTTTGCTAAAGACTTTGGTTAATTATCTTGCCTCTGCATTATTTGATTTACGTCTTAACTAAAATGGGTGTTGCACAATTAAGAGAATAATTTCTCTCATTAAGAGAGACTGATTAGGATAATTTTGATATTCTTGAATTGGAGGATGTTTTTGAAAAGAATATTTCTAAAACCGAAATTAGGGGATGTGTTTCAGGATATAGAACATCTTAAATTAAAAGAGCAGAAACTAACACCTAGATTACGAGTCTTGCGTTAGCCTTAAAAAGCAGCGTTGAGAGGTCCCAACGCTGCTTTTTAACGCCCGCTGGTATTACGAGTCTTGAAATGACAGGCTCACCCCTCACTTTTTTGGTCAGACTCGAAAATACCGCAAATCCACTTACGTCAATTGCGTATCCTATATTTTCAATGGGACTTGCATAACGCCGGTATTACAAGTCTTCCAAAAAGTGAGCGGTACAGCCTCTCCTGTCAAGACTAATATTGCATTTAAAAGTCAGTAGTTAAAAGTTTTATGGGCTAACACCGTAGTATAAAACTCTTAACTAAAGTGCTAAAAAGTACACTAACACCCATGAACTACCTATTAACCCCTAAACCAACCCCCCCCCACATCGCAAACACTTAAAAAAAAAAATTAACCCCTAATCTGCTGAACCAGACATCGCCGCCACTATAAAAAATATATTAACCCCTAAACCACCACACTCCCGCATCGCAAACACTAGTTAAATTTTATTAACCCCTAATCTGCCGTCCCTAACATCGCCAACACCTACCTACATTTATTAACCCCTAATCTGCCACCCCAACGTCGCCGCAACTATATTAAATGTATTAACCCCTAAATCTAAGTCTAACCCTAACACCCCCTAACTTAAATATAATTTAAATAAATATAAATAAAACTACTACAATTCACTAAATTATTCCTATTTAAAACTAAATACTTATCTATAAAATAAACCATAAGCTAGCTACAATATAACTAAGAGTTACATTGTATCTAGCTTAGGGTTTATTTTTATTTTACAGCCAACTTTGTATTTATTTTAACTAGGTACAATAGTTATTAAATAGTTATTAACTATATAATAGTTACCTAGTTAAAATAAATTCAAATTTACCTGTAAAATAAATTACAATTACACAAAACACTACACTATAATTAAATTAATTACCTAAAATAAATACAATTAAATACAATTTAAAAAAGTTATCTAAAGTATGAAAACCCCCCCACTAAATTACAGAAAATAATAAAATAATTACAAGTTTTTTAAACTAATTACACCTAATCTAATCCACCTAATAAAATAAAAAGCCCCCCAAAATAATAAAAAGCCCTACCCTATACTAAATTACAAATAGCCCTTAAAAGGGCCTTTTGCGGGGCATTGCCCCAAAGTAATCAGCTCTTTGACCTGTAAAAAAAAGTACAATACCCCCCAACATTAAAACCCACCACCCACACACCCAGCCCTACTCTAAAACCCACCCAATACCCCCTTAATAAAACCTAACACTAACTCCTTGAAGATCACCCTACCCAGCTGGGCCGAAGTCTTCATCCAAGCCAGCCAGAAGAGGTCCTCCAGACAGGCAGAAGTCTTCATCCAGGCTGGCGTCCCTTGAATTCCGATTGGCTGATAGAATTCTATCAGCCAATCGGAATTAAGGTAGAAAAAATCCTATTGGCTGATGTAATCAGCCAATAGGATTGAAGTTCAATCCTATTGGCTGATCCAATCAGCCAATAGGATTGAGCTGGCATTCTATTGGCTGATTGGATCAGTCAATAGAATGCAAGCTCAATCCTATTGGCTGATTGCATCAGTCAATAGGATTTTTTCTACCTTAATTCCGATTGGCTGATAGAATTCTATCAGCCAATCGGAATTCAAGGGACGCCATCTTGGATGACGTCATTTAAAGGAACCTTCATTCTTCAGTTGGACTTCGTTTGAAGACGATGTTCCGCGTGGGATGTCTTGAAGATGGAGCCGCTCAACGCCGGATGGATGAACATAGAAGATGCCGCCTGGATGAAGACTACTGATCTAGTAGAATGAGCTGTAATTCTCTGAGGCGGGGCCTGACCCGACTCCAAATAAGCCTGAAGATTCAAAAGCTTTAACCAAGATGCCAAGGAAATGGCAGAAGCCTTCTGACCTTTCCTAGAACTAGAAAAGATAACAAATAGACTAGAAGTCTTTGTGAAATCTTTAGTAACTTCAACATAATATTTCAAAGCTCTTGCAACATCCAAAGAATGTAAGGATCTCTCCAAAGAATTCTTAGGATTAGGACACAAAGAAGGAACAACAATTTCTCTATTAATGTTGTTAGAATTCACAACATTCGGTAGAAATTTAAATGAAGTCCGCAAAACCGCCTTATCCTGATGAAAAATCAGAAAAGGAGATTCACAAGAAAGAACAGATAGCTCAGAAACTCTTCTAGCAGAAGAGATGGCTAAAAGGAACAACACTTTCCAAGAAAGTAGTTTAATGTCCAAAGAATGCATAGGCTCAAACGTAGGAGCCTGTAACACCTTCAAAACCAAATTAAGACTCCAAGGAGGAGAAAATGATTTAATGACGGGCTTAATACGAACTAAAGCCTGTACAAAACAGTGAATATCAGGAAGTTTAGCAATCTTTCTGTGAAATAAAACAGAAAGAGCAGAGATTTGTCCCTTCAAGAAACTTGCAGACAAACCCTTATCCAAACCATCCTGAAGAAACTGTAAAATTCTAGGAATTCTAAAAGAATGCCAAGAGAATTTATGAAAAGAACACCATGAAATGTAGGTCTTCCAAACTCGATAATAAATCTTTCTAGAAACAGATTTACGAGCTTGTAACATAGTATTAATCACTGAGTCAGAGAAACCTCTATGACTTAGTACTAAGCGTTCAATTTCCATACCTTCAAATTTAATGATTTGAGATCCTGATGGAAAAACGGACCTTGACACAGTAGGTCCAGCCTTAACGGAAGTGAGAACAAATCAATGGAAGTGGCCAAGGTTGGCAACTGGACATCCGAACAAGATCTGCATACCAAAACCTGTGTGGTCATGCTGGAGCCACCAGCAACACAAACGATTGTTCCATGATGATTTTGGATATCACTCTTGGAAGAAGAACTAGAGGCAGGAAAATGTAAGCAGGATGATAACACCAAGGAACTGTCAGCGCATCCATTGCTTCCGCCTGAACATCCCTGGACCTGGACAGGTATCTGGGAAATTCCTTGTTTAGATGAGAGGCCATGAGATCTATCTCTGGAAGACCCCACATCTGAACAATCTGAGAAAACACATCTGGATGGAGAGACCACTATCCTCGATGTAAAGTCTGACGGCTGAGATAATCCGCCTCCAATTGTCTACACCTGGGATATGCACCACAGAGATTAGACAGGAGCTGGATTCTGCCCAAGCAAGTATCCGAGATATTTCCTTCATAGCTTGGGGACTGTGAGTCCCACCCTGATGATTGACATATGCCACAGTTGTGATATTGTCTGTCTGAAAGCAAATGAATGGTTCTCTCTTCAACAGAGGCCAAAACTGAAGAGCTCTGAGAATTGCACAGAGTTCTAAAATATTGATAGGTAATCTTGCCTCTTGAGATTTCCAAACCCCTTGTGCTATCAGAGATCCCCAAACAGCCCCCCAACCTGAAAGACTTTCATCTGTAATGATCACAGTTCAGGTTGGCCAAACAAAGGAAGCCCCTTGAACTAAACGCTTGTGATTTAACCACCACGTCAGAGAGTGTCGAACATTGGGATTTAAGGATATTAACTGTGATATCTTTGTATAATCCCTGCACCATTGATTCAGCATTCAAAGCTGGAGAGGTCTCATGTGAAAATGAGCAAAATGAATCGCGTCCGATGCTGCAGTCATGAGGCCTAAAACTTCCATGTACATAGCCACTGAAGGGAATGACTGAGACTGAAGGTGCCGACAGGCTGCAACCAATTTCAAACGTTTCTTGTCTGTTAGAGACAGAGTCATGGAGACTGAATCTATCTGGAAACCTAAAAAGGCGACCCTTGTCTGAGGAATCAAGAAACTTTTTGGTAAATTGATCCTCCAACCATGTTTTTGAAGAAACAACACTAGTTGATTTGTGTGAGATTCTGCAGAATGTAAAGACTGAGCCAGTACCAAGATATCGTCCAAATAAGGAAACAATGCAATACCCTGCTCTCTGATTACAGAGTGTAGGGCACCTAGAACCTTTGAAAAGATTCTTGGAGCTGTTGCTAGGCCAAATGGAAGAGCAACAAATTGGTAATGCTTGTCTAGAAAAGAGAATCTCAGGAACTGATAATGTTCTGGATGAATCGGAATATGAAGGTATGCATCCTGCAAGTCTATTGTAGACATATAATGTCCTTGCTGAACAAAAGGCAGAATAGTTCTTATAGTCACCATCTTGAAAGTTGGTACTCTTACATAACGATTCAAAATTTTCAGATCCAGAACTGGTCTGAATACATTTTCCTTCTTTGGGACAATGAATAGATTTGAATAAAACCCCAGATCTTGTTCCTGAAAAGGAACCGGCATGATTACCCCTGAAGACTCCAGGTCTGAAACACACTTCAGGAAAGCCTGAGCTTTTACTGGATTTGCTGGGATACGTGAGAGAAAAAATCTTCTCACAGGAGGTCTTACTCTGAATCCTATTCAATACCCTTGAGAGACAATGCTCTGAATCCATTGATTTTGGACAGAATTTATCCAAAAATCCTTGAAAAACCTTAATCTGCCCCCTACCAGCTGAGCGGACTTAGGGGCTGACGGATTTTTAAAAGGCTTGGATTTATTCCAATTTGAGGAAGGCTTCCAATTGGAAACAGATTCCTTGGGGGAAGGATTCGATTTTTGTTCCTTATTTTGACGAAAGGAACGAAAACGGTTAGAAGCCTTAGAGTTACCCTTAGGTTTTTTATCCTGAGGCAGTAAAATCCCCTTTCCTCCAGTAACAGTTGAAATAATAGAATCCAACTGAGAACCAAATAAATTATTAACTTGGAAAGAAAGAGATAATAATCTAGACTTAGATGTCATATCAGCATTCCAAGATTTAAGCCATAAAGCTCTTCTAGCTAAAATAGCTAAAGACATGGATTTAACATCAATTTTGATAATATCAAAAATGGCATCACAAATAAAATGATTAGCATGTTGCAGTAAGCAAGAGGCAAACAACAATGGGGTATAAAACGAATGAAAAATTTGGCGCCAAGTATGACGCACAACGTAAGTGAAATTTTTTTTGCCACCAACAATATACGTAAATGACACACTTGCGTGACTAACGACGCAACCGTGTGTAAGGTTTCCGCGTCAACTACGACGCCGGAAATGACGAACTTGTGTCAACGGACGTACTTTTCGCGCCAAAAAAATTTGTAGTATTTGGCGCACCCGCGGGCCTAATGCTGCCCGCAATTTTGTAAGAAAAAAGTAGTCAATTTGAAAAAAAGACTAAAGCCCAGGTAAGAAAAAAATATTTCTTAATATGTTTATTTCCCAAATATGAAACTGACAGTCTGCACAAGGAAATACATGAACCTGACTCATGGCAAATATAAGTACAATACATATATTTAGAACTTTATATAAATGCATAAAGTGCCAGACCATAGCTGGGGTGTCTTAAGTAATAAAAAACATACTTACCAAAAAAGACACCCATCCACATATAGCAGATAGCCAAACCAGTACTGAAACAGTTATCAGTAGAGGTAATGGTATATGATAGTATATAGTCGATCTGAAAAGGGAGGTAGGAGATGAATCTCTACGACCGATAACAGAGAACCTATGAAATAGACCCCCGTTAGGGAAATCATTGCATTCAATAGCTGATACTCCCTTCACAACCCTCTGACATTCGCTGTACTCAGAGGAATCGGGCTTCAAAAAAGCTGAGAAGCGCATATCAACGTAGA
The DNA here is from genome assembly GCF_027579735.1 of Bombina bombina. Lineage (NCBI taxonomy): Eukaryota > Metazoa > Chordata > Amphibia > Anura > Bombinatoridae > Bombina > Bombina bombina. The sequence continues at coordinate 423,260,572 of NC_069504.1, forward strand.
AATCTAGCACAAACTTACTTCACCACCTCCATAGGAGGCAAAGTTTGTAAAACTGAATTGTGAGTGTGGTGAGGGGTGTATTTATAGGCATTTTGAGGTTTGGGAAACTGCCCCTCCTGGTAGGATTGTATATCCCATACGTCACTAGCTCATGGACTCTTGCCAATGACATGAAAGAAAATGTTTTATTGAAGCAAATGGCCTATTTTAGTTACACATTGCTGTGTCATTGGTGTTGGATAACAGTCACATAAATAAAATGGCATTACATAAAATTTTGCAGTCAAGGTGTTTCATTTCTACAAAGCAGTAACTTCAAGGTGTTCACCAATATGATTGCTTAAAATCACAGCTAACCCCATTAAACAACATGCAATATCATCTGCAAAGCAGGCAATATGTGTATTTGCAAATTGCCACTTGTCACCCAACTGATATTTAGTACTAGCAGCAAATGCACAATACAAAGTACCTGTACTGGTTATGTGTAAAAATGATTTGGCAGATTTTTAAACATTTCAGTAAATTAGGTAAAAGATTCTTAATTTTTCCAAATTTACTATTTCTTTTTCTTGAGCTTTAGAAACATACATTTATTGTGTATCTTGATACTACTCATACCACCTATATGGGCGATTCAGATTTTTCCTTCTTATACTGAGGCAAAGTCCACAAACTCAAGTTAAATATTTTAGTGTATTCATTATACTAATTATGGACATAACTCATAATAGACCCCCCAAAATTACTCACACTCAAAACTACAGAAGCCCTGCTAATCTATCAATTTTATTATGTACTATACACTTACGTGCTACAACCTTGCTACAACACCACATTTGCTTATGTCCCCAAAGCATAGTTTCACTCCCTAGTGTAGTTGGCTCATATAATAAATGTGTGTACTAGTTAGTATCCTCAATAGCTAATTGCATGTGTCTCCAATGAGCACTGCAGGAGATAGTTTGTTCCTCTATATTTAATATTATAAATCTGAAAACAGTCATACTATTGCTTTTATGTTGAAGAAAAAACTTCCCCTTCTTCACTTCCCCCTACTAATTAAGAACAGCACATCACCATGATATTGCTCTACAGAGTACTCCATATCTTCTACTAAGACACCCCTGTAGACACCTCGCTATCCTGAAGCTAATCTCTAGTTATCCATTGGCGTCTAGCTGTTCCATCTTAACTTAAATAAAACCCAGTGGCAAGTCCCTGGTTTATCAGCCAAACCAAACTCCTGTTCCAGTACTGTAAGGCTATAATCTGATTGTTTTAGATCATTAATGAAAGTTTGTTCATATATTAAATATGGCTATTTAGACTATTATTGAAGCTTGAGTTTAGAACAAAACAAAACAAAAAAAAAGAAGAGGAATGATTTTGAATCTAAAAAAACTGATTTGCATGCAGAGTAAATGTAGATATACACAAATTCTACAGACATTTTTTGTTTGAACTTTCCAAATCAGTCAAAAATAAAGTAAAAATAAATGTATCTCCCTATTTAACTGCTAATATGTAGTAAACAGATCTAAAATAATTTGATAATAATTTGATAATGCCAGACTTTCCACTTCCAGTGTTTTAAAAAAACAACATATTTTATGCTTACCAGATAAATGCCTTTTCTTCTGGATAGGGAGAGTCCACGGCTTTATTCCATACTGTTGGGAAATACAACACCTGGCCACCAGGAGGAGGCAAAGAGCTTAAATATCCCTCCCACTTCCTCATTACCCCAGTCATTCTGCCGAGGGAACAAGAAAAAGTAGGAGAAACATTAGGGTATGCCAGAAATGGTGCCAGAAGAATAAAATAAATAATAGGGGACCGTGGACTCTCCCTATTCGGAAGGAAAGGAATTTATCTGGTAAGCATAAATTATGTTTTCCTTTCTAAGATATCGAGAGTCCACAGCTTCATTCCTTACTGTTAGGAAAACTATACCCAAGCTCCAGAGGACACTGAATGAATAACGGGAGGGAACAAAAAGGAAGAGGCGGACCCTATTCTGAGGGCTCCACAGCCTGCAAAACTTTTCTCCCGAAAGCTGCTTCAACCGAAGCAAAAAACATCAAACTTGTAAAATTTTTAAAAAGTATGTAATGAGGACCAGGTAGCTGCCTTACAAATCTGATCCATAGAGGCCTCGTTCTTAAAGGCCAAAGAGGAAGCTACTGCTCTAGTGGAATGAGCCGTTATCCTCTCAGGACGACGATGTCCCACTGTCTGGTAAGCTAAGCGGATGACACTCCTTAACCAACAAGATAGTTTCGAAGTAGCCTTCTGCCCCTTACACTTCCCCGAATAGACAACAAACAAAGAGGAAGATCGTCTAAACTCCTTAGTAGCCTGAAGATAGAACCTCAAGGCGCGAACCACATCCAAATTGTGAAGTAAGCGTTCCTCCGATGAAGAATGATTAGGACACAAGGAAGGAACCACAATCTCCTGATAGATGTTGCGATCTGACACAACCTTAGGAAGAAAACCTAATTTAGTATGTAAAACTGCCTTATCTACATGCAAAATCAGATAAGGGGGCTCACATTGCAAAGCAGAGATCTCAGAAACTCTTTGCGCAGAGGCAATAGCCAATAAAAAGAGAACCTTCCAAGATAACAATTTAATGTCAACGGAATGCAGAGGCTCAAAAGGAACCTGTTGCAAAACCCAAATAACAAGATTTAGGCTCCAAGGAGGAGCCCCAGATCTAAACAAAGGTCTGAACCTAATCAGAGCCTTAACAAAGGACTGCACGTCTGGAAGCTCAGCCAGTCTCTTGTGCAATAAAACCGACAGGGCAGAAATCTGTCCCCTCAGGGAATTAGCAGAAAGGCCCTTCTCCAGCCCATCCTGGAGAAAAAATAAGATCCTGGCAACCTTAACTCTGTGCCAGGAAACACCACACTCTTCACCCCAGAATAAGTAGGTCCTCCTGGTTTACAAGTTTGAATAAGAGTATCAATGACACTCTCAGAGAAACCTCTCTTGGCTAAAACTAAGCGTTCAATCTCCATACAGTCAGCCTCAGAGAATATAGATTTTGATGAACAAATGGACCTTGTATCAGCAGGTCTCCATGACAAGGTAATTTCCACAGAGTAGATGAGGACATCCCCACTAGATCCACGAACCACGTCCTTCGTGGCCACGATGGATCAATCTGGATTACTGATACCCGCTCCTGCTTGATGGAGGAATAAAGATATATGAGTTTGAACCTCCAGGGCACTGCTAGTGCATCTATTAGATCTGCTTGGTGATCCCTCGACCTCGACCAGTACCTGGGTAGCTTGATATTGAGACGGGACGCCATGAGATCTATCTCCGGCGTCCCCCACTTGCTGCATATCTCTGCAAACACCTCGGGATGGAGAGACCATTCCCCTGGATGGAAGATTTGCCTGCTAAGAAAACTGCCTCCCAGTTGTCCACACCCGGAATGTGGATCGCTGACAGCGAACAGCTGTGGGCCTCTGTCCACTTCAGAATCTGAGATACTTCCTTCATCGCCAAGGAACTTCTCATTCCCCCTGATAGTTATGTAAGCCACCAAGGTTATATTGTCTGATTGGAATCTGATAAACTGGGACAAACCCAGAAGTGGCCAAGCCTTCAAGGCCTTGAAGATTGCCCGTAATTCCAAAATAATGATCGGGAGGGAGGACTCCTCCTGAGTCCACAACCCCTGTGCCTTTCTAGCATCCCAAACAGCTCCCTATCCGGATAGGCTTGCGTCCGTACTCACAATCTCCCAGGATGATCTTAAGAAGCAGATGATCTGGACAGAGCCACCAAGAGAGCGATTCTCTCGACTGGCTGTCTAATATAATCTGTTGAGACAGATCTGAATGATCACCGTTCCACTGCCTCAGCATGCACAGTTATAAAGGTCTGAGACGGAACTTGGCAAAAGGAATGATGTCCATGCAGGACACCATGAGACCAATCACCTCCATACACTGAGCCACAGAGGGACTCAAGGATGTTCGGAGGGCAAGACATGCCAAAGTTAGGCGAAAGGATGGTGCTTGCACCAGAATATTGTCCAAGTATGGGGCTATTACAATACCCTGAGTTCTGGCAATGGCTAGAAGAGCCCCCATAACCTTCGTAAAGATTCTTGGAGCAGTAGCTAGGCCAAATGGAAGGTCAATCAACTGGAAGCGCTGGTCCAGGAATGCAAACCTCAGGAACTGAAAGTGTTTCCTGTGGATTGGAACATGAAGGTAAGCGTCCTTCAGATCTATAGTGGTCATAAACTGGCCTTCCTGAATTAAAAGAAAGATGGACCTTATCGTCTCCATCTTGAAGGAAAGGGACACTGAGAAATTTGTTTAAGCACGTTAGGTCCAGAATTTAGCGGAAAGTCCCCTCCTTCTTTGGGACCACAAAAAGGTTTGAATAAAACCCCAAACCTCTTTCTTCGATAGGCACCGGGACAACAACTCCTAAGGAGGATAGATATCGAACGCACCCTAGAAAGGCATCCCTTATTTCTGGTCTGGTCAACAGATTCGAGAGAAGAAATCTGCCTCTTGGCAGATGAGATTAGAAGCCTATCTTGTATCCCTGAGATACCACCTCCAGGACCCAAGGGGATCCTGTATGTCCTTGAACCAGGCGTCTGAAAAAAGAGACAGTCAGCCCCCTACACGATCCGATCCCTGATCTGGGGCCGCCCCTTCATGACGATTTGTTTTCAGCAAGCTTCTTATTCTGCTTGGATTTATTCCCGGACTGAGCCGGCTTCCAAGTACTCTTGGGTTGCTCGAGCTTGGAGGAGGATTGTTGTCGTTGAGATTCGTCAGAACGAAAATGAGAAGATTGTCGTCCCTGCTCTTCTTATCTTGCGGTAGGAAGGCACCATTGCCTCCGGTAAACGTAGAAATAATAGAGTCCAGGCCTGGACCAAATAAAATCTTTCCCTTGAAGGGAAGAGAAAGGAGTCTGGACTTAGAAGTCATATCCGCAGACCAAGACTTCAACCAGAGTGCCCGGCGGGCTAGGACCGCAAAGTCAGAGGCCTTTGCATTTTTTGAATAATTTGCCTGTTTGCATCACAGATTAGCAATTTAATTCGGTCTTGAATATCCTTGAGGAGAGACTGCACCTCAATGAGTTCTGCCAAAGAGTCACACCAGTTGGCAGCCGCTCCGGCAACCGTGGCAACTGCAGCCGCTGGTTGAAACAAAAATCCTGTATGTTGAAATATCTTTCTCAGAGAGGTTTCCATTTTCTTATCCATCGGCTCTCTGAATGAAGAACTATCCTCAAGAGGTATAGTAGTACGTTTAGCAAGCGTAGAGATAGCACCATCCACCTTAGGAATGGAGCCCCACAAATCCAGTTGAGAGTCCGGGACCGGGAACAACTTTTTAAAAGTAGACAAGGGTGAAAAGGAAAAACTAATTCTTTCCCATTCGTTCTTAACAATTTTCGCCATCTTAACCGGCACAGGAAAAGTCAAAGGAACTTTCCTGTCTTCGTAAACTCTGTCTAATTTAGGTATCATAGGTTCTTCAGGCAGCGTGGTCTCTGGAACCTCTTTTAATAAAAAACGCAAGTGCTCAATTTTAAATCTAAAGGACGGTTCCTCTGCAGCAGGAGGCATAGACGCTAAGGACTCCGACCCAGAAAGTTCACCCTCTGAAGCTACAGAGGTTAACTCATCATCGGATAACTGGGACATAATAGCTAAATCTGAAAAATATTTAGATGACTCCGGGTCAGGAGAGCTATGTTTAACCTTTCTTTTGCGTTTGTTAGAGTGAATTAATGCACTGAGGGCCACAGACACCGCCATTTGTAACTGCGCGGCAAAGTCCACAGGAAGAAGGCCCCCTCCGAATGAAGGATTAGATGTGCTACGGGGGAACTGCATGTGGAGTGGATAATGCAGCAAGGGTAGTAATCTCACGGGACACCGAGTTCGGGGAGGTAGATGGCTCAGAGGGACTAAGAGCCTTAGCAGGCTTGTCTCCCTTCTTAGACTTTATAACGGTGTTAAGGCATGTGGAATATAATTGAGTGGATGGTAAAACCCCAGCCTCCTATACATAAAAACAGGTATGATTTAGTACAGAAGGAGTACCTTCTAACATGTCAGAGTTCTCTATAGCTCAGGTTATACCCACAGGAAGACACAAATAAAAACATTTTTTATTATAGAAAACTACACATTTATACTCCCAATGGCAGGGGCACTCACCACCACCTAGACCCAGACAATTAACAGAGGTAACACTTTCCTCAGGTTTAAGACTCAGCCCAAATGGAGGAAATTAACATAGACCACACATGGAGTGCAAGACAATACTTCCCCTATTATTACAAGTACAGCAAGTAATAGAAGCTGTGCAACACTTTCAAAAACAAAAAGTGAAACTTAAAAGTGAAGTCTGTTTGTTCCGGCCAAAAACACACAGTCTCTAAGCCTAGGAAAAAATCACACAAAGCAGCATGTAAATAATTAATACAATGATTAAACACAACTGTTCAATAACCCCCCTTCAAATATATTAACCCTGGATCCTAGGTATAAAGGAGCCACACTGTGACCTGTTATAGCATTTTATGTGTAAAAATGTAAATGATCTTACCTCCAGGATCCATGCTATGGAACAGAACACAGCCTCTCAAGTGTGACAGTCTTATAGCAGCGCTCCTGACATGGACTTGAGTGAGAGAAAGCAGGCAGTGAAACTCGTCAACACTGATTGCTTAGGAGCTGTTAGCAGTAGTCTGGATGATTTCACAGAAAAACTTTCCCTGCATCTCCAGACTCCTTCATCAATACTCTCACTGAGCAGTTGACATGACTACTTAAACTTAAAACTCCAGTCCTATCTCGAAGGGCAGATACCCTTTCTCAGGACTCTCCAAATATTTTGATACTTCACTGCCACCTCCTAACGTGACGAAAGGCAAAGAATGACTGGGGTAATGAGAAAGTTAGAGGGATATTTAACCCTTTGGCTGGGATGTCTTTCCCTCCTCCTGGTGGCCAGGTGTTGTATTTCCCAACAGTAAGGAATGAAGCTGTGGACTCTCCCTATCTTAGGAAGGAAATAGTATAAATTACATACCACTATTAGGATTCCATATACACACATACACACACACACATATATATATATATATATATATATATATATATGAATGAAAAGTCTAAAATGAAATCAACTAAAGAAAACACACAACTCTTTATATTATAGCTAGTATACAATACTATCTGTAGCCAAGAAATAAAACCACAATGGCAGTCTAAATATGCCTTCACTCAGGCAAAGTAGCTTTCAGAAGCATATCCCTTAATTTTAGAGCACTGTAACTTACAGAGGCGTGACACAATGACAGCAACATTGCTATCTAAACTATGGAATGCCATGCTTAGGACAATGTTTTATGGATGTAATTGCTAGTATTTGATAACAAAAGCATTTCATGAGGAAAGTATCAATTAAATTAAGCATGCTTACGTTTTTGTAAAAAGACAAAGTGACAACACCATTGTGATAAAATATATATGTGCACTTTCCCTACTGCACAGCAAATAACTATGCTGTATGTTTCATTTTTAAACCAATCATTTTGTTAGGTTAGGGTTTACAGATAAGTGCTGGTTTTCAATGCCTGGCTGCAATCTATTAAGGCCTTTTTGTGTATTATATCCTGGCTTTCATCTGTAACCCAGATGGTCATATACAACACTCATATTCTTCTAAATCAGAAATTCATAGGCACTGAATATCACAAAAAGCACTGACATTGGTGGCTAACAGCTCCACCTGAACCAATCATATTTGGGAGAGTAGTTTATATATAATATATATATATACATACTATTCAGGACTCCCTTAAAGGGCCATTAACCCCTTAATGACCGAGGACGTGCAGGGTACGTCCTCAAAAAAAAGGCAGTTAACGCCTGAGGACGTACCCTGCACGTCCTCGGTGTGGAAAGCAGCTGGAAGCGATCCTGATCGCTTCCAGCTGCTTTCCGGTTATTGCAGTGATGCCTCGATATGGAGGCATCCTGCAATAACCTTACATGGCCATCCGATGCAGAGAGAGCCACTCTGTGGCCCTCTCTGCACCGGACATCGGTGGCCGGTATCGTTGGTGGGTGGGAGCCGACTTGGGAGGCGGGTGGGCGGCCATCGGTGTGCTGTTTAAGGTGGAGGGGGGCGGGATCGGGGGCGGAGCTGACGGGGGCGCGCGTGGGCGCGCGCACGGGGGGCGGCGGGCGGGCGCGTGCACGGGGCGGGAGCGGGTGGGAGCCGCTATACTACAGAAATGTTTAAATACACATGTGGGGCAAAAGGACACTAAAATGTAAATCAACTAATAATCAAAGTGATTTTGGAGTGGTGGAGGGTTGGTCTTGGGTGGGGGGAGAAGCTACACTACAGAAAAAGGGATTTTTTCTAAAAAAAACCCAACACTTTTTTCTTAACTGGGTACTGGCAGACAGCTGCCAGTACCCAAGATGGCGCCTATTAAGGCAGAGGGCGAGGGTTAGACAGCTGTTTGGTGGGGATCAGTGAGGTTGGGGGCTAAGGGGGAATCCTACACAGCAGCATATGTAAATATGCTAAAAACAAACAAACTAAAAAGCCCAAATATACCTTTAATTTTAGTACTGGCAGAGTTTCTGCCAGTACTTAAGATGGCGGGGACAATTGTGGGGTGGGGGAGGGAAGAGAGCTGTTTGGGAGGGATCAGGGGGTCTGATGTTTCAGGTGGGAGGCTGAGCTCTACACTAAAGCTAAAATTAACCCTGCAAGCTCTCTACAAGCTACCTAATTAACCCCTTCACTGCTGGGCATAATTCACGTGTTGTGCGCAATGGCATTTTGCGGCCTTCTAATTACCAAAAAGCAACACCAAAGCCATATATGTCTGCTATTTCTGAACAAAGGGGATCCCAGAGAAGCATTTACAACCATTTGTTCCATAATTGCACAAGCTGTTTGTAAATAATTTCAGTGAGAAACCTAAAGTTTGTGAAAAAGGGAACATTTTTTTTTATTTGATCGCATTTGGCGGTGAAATGGTGGCATGAAATATACCAAAATGGGCCTAGATCAATACTTTGGGTTGTCTACTACAATACACTAAAGCTAAAATTAACCCTACAAGCTCCATACAAGCTCCCTAATTAACCCCTGCACTGCTGGGCATAATACACGTGTGGTGCGCAGCGGCATTTTGCGGCCTTCTAATTACCAAAAAGCAATGCCAAAGCCATATATGTCTGCTATTTCTGAACAAAGGGGATCCCAGAGAAGATTTTTCAACCATTTATGCCATAATTGCACAAGCTGTTTGTAAATAATTTCAGTGAGAAACCAAAAGTTTGTGAAAAAATTTGTGAAAAAGTGAACGTTTTTTTGTATTTGATCGCATTTGGCGGTGAAATGGTGGCATGAAATATACCAAAATGGGCCTAGATCAATACTTTGGGATGTCTACTAAAAAAAACAGAATTTATGTTTACCTGATAAATTACTTTCTCCAACGGTGTGTCCGGTCCACGGCGTCATCCTTACTTGTGGGATATTCTCTTCCCCAACAGGAAATAGCAAAGAGCCCAGCAAAGCTGGTCACATGATCCCTCCTAGGCTCCGCCTACCCCAGTCATTCGACCGACCTTAAGGAGGAATATTTGCATAGGAGAAACCATATGGTACCGTGGTGACTGTAGTTAAAGAAAATAAATTATCAGACCTGATTAAAAAAAAAACCAGGGCGGGCCGTGGACCGGACACACCGTTGGAGAAAGTAATTTATCAGGTAAACATAAATTCTGTTTTCTCCAACATAGGTGAGTCCGGTCCACGGCGTCATCCTTACTTGTGGGAACCAATACCAAAGCTTTAGGACACGGATGAAGGGAGGGAGCAAATCAGGTCACCTAAATGGAAGGCACCACGGCTTGCAAAACCTTTCTCCCAAAAATAGCCTCAGAAGAAGCAAAAGTATCAAACTTGTAAAATTTGGTAAAAGTGTGCAGTGAAGACCAAGTCGCTGCCCTACATATCTGATCAACAGAAGCCTCGTTCTTGAAGGCCCATGTGGAAGCCACAGCCCTAGTGGAATGAGCTGTGATTCTTTCGGGAGGCTGCCGTCCGGCAGTCTCGTAAGCCAATCTGATGATGCTTTTAATCCAAAAAGAGAGAGAGGTAGAAGTTGCTTTTTGACCTCTCCTTTTACCGGAATAAACAACAAACAAGGAAGATGTTTGTCTAAAATCCTTTGTAGCATCTAAATAGAATTTTAGAGCGCGAACAACATCCAAATTGTGCAACAAACGTTCCTTCTTTGAAACTGGTTTCGGACACAGAGAAGGTACGATAATCTCCTGGTTAATGTTTTTGTTAGAAACAACTTTTGGAAGAAAACCAGGTTTAGTACGTAAAACCACCTTATCTGCATGGAACACCAGATAAGGAGGAGAACACTGCAGAGCAGATAATTCTGAAACTCTTCTAGCAGAAGAAATTGCAACTAAAAACAAAACTTTCCAAGATAATAACTTAATATCAACGGAATGTAAGGGTTCAAACGGAACCCCCTGAAGAACTGAAAGAACTAAGTTGAGACTCCAAGGAGGAGTCAAAGGTTTGTAAACAGGCTTAATTCTAACCAGAGCCTGAACAAAGGCTTGAACATCTGGCACAGCTGCCAGCTTTTTGTGAAGTAACACAGACAAGGCAGAAATCTGTCCCTTCAGGGAACTTGCAGATAATCCCTTTTCCAATCCTTCTTGAAGGAAGGATAGAATCTTAGGAATCTTAACCTTGTCCCAAGGGAATCCTTTAGATTCACACCAACAGATATATTTTTTCCAAATTTGTGGTAAATCTTTCTAGTTACAGGCTTTCTGGCCTGAACAAGAGTATCGATAACAGAATCTGAGAACCCTCGCTTCGATAAGATCAAGCGTTCAATCTCCAAGCAGTCAGCTGGAGTGAAACCAGATTCGGATGTTCGAACGGACCCTGAACAAGAAGGTCTCGTCTCAAAGGTAGCTTCCAAGGTGGAGCCGATGACATATTCACCAGATCTGCATACCAAGTCCTGCGTGGCCACGCAGGAGCTATCAAGATCACCGACGCCCTCTCCTGAGTGATCCTGGCTACCAGCCTGGGGATGAGAGGAAACGGCGGGAACACATAAGCTAGTTTGAAGGTCCAAGGTGCTACTAGTGCATCCACTAGAGCCGCCTTGGGATCCCTGGATCTGGACCCGTAGCAAGGAACTTTGAAGTTCTGACGAGAGGCCATCAGATCCATGTCTGGAATGCCCCACAGCTGAGTGACTTGGGCAAAGATTTCCGGATGGAGTTCCCACTCCCCCGGATGCAATGTCTGACGACTCAGAAAATCCGCTTCCCAATTTTCCACTCCTGGGATGTGGATAGCAGACAGGTGGCAGGAGTGAGACTCCGCCCATAGAATGATTTTGGTCACTTCTTCCATCGCTAGGGAACTCCTTGTTCCCCCCTGATGGTTGATGTACGCAACAGTTGTCATGTTGTCTGATTGAAACCGTATGAACTTGGCCCTCGCTAGCTGAGGCCAAGCCTTGAGAGCATTGAATATCGCTCTCAGTTCCAGAATATTTATCGGTAGAAGAGATTCTTCCCGAGACCAAAGACCCTGAGCTTTCAGGGATCCCCAGACCGCGCCCCAGCCCATCAGACTGGCGTCGGTCGTGACAATGACCCACTCTGGTCTGCGGAATGTCATCCCTTGTGACAGGTTGTCCAGGGACAGCCACCAACGGAGTGAGTCTCTGGTCCTCTGATTTACTTGTATCTTCGGAGACAAGTCTGTATAGTCCCCATTCCACTGACTGAGCATGCACAGTTGTAATGGTCTTAGATGAATGCGCGCAAAAGGAACTATGTCCATTGCCGCTACCATCAAACCGATCACTTCCATGCACTGCGCTATGGAAGGAAGAGGAACGGAATGAAGTATCCGACAAGAGTCTAGAAGTTTTGTTTTTCTGGCCTCTGTCAGAAAAATCCTCATTTCTAAGGAGTCTATTATTGTTCCCAAGAAGGGAACCCTTGTTGACGGAGATAGAGAACTCTTTTCCACGTTCACTTTCCATCCGTGAGATCTGAGAAAGGCCAGGACAATGTCCGTGTGAGCCTTTGCTTGAGGAAGGGACGACGCTTGAATCAGAATGTCGTCCAAGTAAGGTACTACAGCAATGCCCCTTGGTCTTAGCACAGCTAGAAGGGACCCTAGTACCTTTGTGAAAATCCTTGGAGCAGTGGCTAATCCGAAAGGAAGCGCCACGAACTGGTAATGCTTGTCCAGGAATGCGAACCTTAGGAACCGATGATGTTCCTTGTGGATAGGAATATGTAGATACGCATCCTTTAAATCCACTGTGGTCATGAATTGACCTTCCTGGATGGAAGGAAGAATAGTTCGAATGGTTTCCATCTTGAACGATGGAACCTTGAGAAACTTGTTTAAGATCTTGAGATCTAAGATTGGTCTGAACGTTCCCTCTTTTTTGGGAACTATGAACAGATTGGAGTAGAACCCCATCCCTTGTTCTCTTAATGGAACAGGATGAATCACTCCCATTTTTAACAGGTCTTCTACACAATGTAAGAATGCCTGTCTTTTTATATGGTCTGAAGACAACTGAGACCTGTGGAACCTCCCCCTTGGGGGAAGCCCCTTGAATTCCAGAAGATAACCTTGGGAGACTATTTCTAGCGCCCAAGGATCCAGAACATCTCTTGCCCAAGCCTGAGCGAAGAGAGAGAGTCTGCCCCCCACCAGATCCGGTCCCGGATCGGGGGCCAACATTTCATGCTGTCTTGGTAGCAGTGGCAGGTTTCTTGGCCTGCTTTCCCTTGTTCCAGCCTTGCATTGGTCTCCAAGCTGGCTTGGCTTGAGAAGTATTACCCTCTTGCTTAGAGGACGTAGCACTTTGGGCTGGTCCGTTTCTACGAAAGGGACGAAAATTAGGTTTATTTTTTGCCTTGAAAAGCCGATCCTGAGGAAGGGCGTGGCCCTTACCCCCAGTGATATCAGAGATAATCTCTTTCAAGTCAGGGCCAAACAGCGTTTTCCCCTTGAAAGGAATGTTAAGTAGCTTGTTCTTGGAAGACGCATCAGCTGACCAAGATTTCAACCAAAGCGCTCTGCGCGCCACAATAGCAAACCCAGAATTCTTAGCCGCTAACCTAGCCAATTGCAAAGTGGCGTCTAGGGTGAAAGAATTAGCCAATTTGAGAGCATTGATTCTGTCCATAATCTCCTCATAAGGAGGAGAATCACTATCGACCGCCCTTATCAGCTCATCGAACCAGAAACATGCGGCTGTAGCTACAGGGACAATGCATGAAATTGGTTGTAGAAGGTAACCCTGCTGAACAAACATCTTTTTAAGTAAACCTTCTAATTTTTTATCCATAGGATCTTTGAAAGCACAACTATCCTCTATGGGTATAGTGGTGCGTTTGTTTAAAGTGGAAACCGCTCCCTCGACCTTGGGGACTGTCTGCCATAAGTCCTTTCTGGGGTCGACCATAGGAAACAATTTTTTAAATATGGGGGGAGGGACGAAAGGAATACCGGGCCTTTCCCATTCTTTATTAACAATGTCCGCCACCCGCTTGGGTATAGGAAAAGCTTCTGGGAGCCCCGGGACCTCTAGGAACTTGTCCATTTTACATAGTTTCTCTGGGATGACCAACTTGTCACAATCATCCAGAGTGGATAATACCTCCTTAAGCAGAATGCGGAGATGTTCCAACTTAAATTTAAACGTAATCACATCAGGTTCAGCTTGTTGAGAAATGTTCCCTGAATCAGTAATTTCTCCTTCAGACAAAACCTCCCTGGCCCCATCAGACTGGGTTAGGGGCCCTTCAGAACCATTATTATCAGCGTCGTCATGCTCTTCAGTATCTAAAACAGAGCAGTCGCGCTTACGCTGATAAGTGTTCATTTTGGCTAAAATGTTTTTGACAGAATTATCCATTACAGCCGTTAATTGTTGCATAGTAAGGAGTATTGGCGCGCTAGATGTACTAGGGGCCTCCTGAGTGGGCAAGACTCGTGTAGACGAAGGAGGGAATGATGCAGTACCATGCTTACTCCCCTCACTTGAGGAATCATCTTGGGCATCATTGTCATTGTCACATAAATCACATTTATTTAAATGAATAGGAATTCTGGCTTCCCCACATTCAGAACACAGTCTATCTGGTAGTTCAGACATGTTAAACAGGCATAAACTTGATAACAAAGTACAAAAAACGTTTTAAAATAAAACCGTTACTGTCACTTTAAATTTTAAACTGAACACACTTTATTACTGCAATTGCGAAAAAACATGAAGGAATTGTTCAAAATTCACCAAATTTTCACCACAGTGTCTTAAAGCCTTAAAAGTATTGCACACCAAATTTGGAAGCTTTAACCCTTAAAATAACGGAACTGGAGCCGTTTTTACCCTTAACCCCTTTACAGTCCCTGGTATCTGCTTTGCTGAGACCCAACCAAGCCCAAAGGGGAATACGATACCAAATGACGCCTTCAGAAAGTCTTTTCTAAGTATCAGAGCTCCTCTCACATGCGACTGCATGTCATGCCTCTCAAAAACAAGTGCGCAACACCGGCGCGAAAATGAGGCTCTGCCTATGATTTGGGAAAGCCCCTAAAGAATAAGGTGTCTAAAACAGTGCCTGCCGATATTATTATATCAAAATACCCAGAATAAATGATTCCTCAAGGCTAAATATGTGTTAATAATGAATCGATTTAGCCCAGAACAAGTCTACAGTCTTAATAAGCCCTTGTGAAGCCCTTATTTACGATCTTAATAAACATGGCTTACCGGATCCCATAGGGAAAATGACAGCTTCCAGCATTACATCGTCTTGTTAGAATGTGTCATACCTCAAGCAGCAAGAGACTGCTCACTGTTCCCCCAACTGAAGTTAATTGCTCTCAACAGTCCTGTGTGGAACAGCCATGGATTTTAGTGACGGTTGCTAAAATCATTTTCCTCATACAAACAGAAATCTTCATCTCTTTTCTGTTTCTGAGTAAATAGTACATACCAGCACTATTTCAAAATAACAAACTCTTGATTGAATAATAAAAACTACAGTTAAACACTAAAAAACTCTAAGCCATCTCCGTGGAGATGTTGCCTGTACAACGGCAAAGAGAATGACTGGGGTAGGCGGAGCCTAGGAGGGATCATGTGACCAGCTTTGCTGGGCTCTTTGCTATTTCCTGTTGGGGAAGAGAATATCCCACAAGTAAGGATGACGCCGTGGACCGGACACACCTATGTTGGAGAAATTATATACATGTCAATTGATATTCAGGGATTCCTGAAAGAAATCAGTGTCCCAATGTAACTAGCGCTAATTTTGAAAAAAAAAATGGTTTGGAAATAGCAAAGTGCTACTTATATTTATGGCCCTATAACTTGCAAAAAAAGCAAAGAACAAGTAAACATTGGGTATTTCTAAACTCTGGACAAAATTTAGAAACTATTTAGCATGGGTGTTTTTTGGTGGTTGTAGATGTGCAACAGATTTTGGGGGTCTAAGTTAGAAAAAGTGTGTTTTTTTCCATTTTTTTCCTCATATTTTATCATTTTTTTATAGTAAATTATAAGATATGATGAAAATAATGGTATCTTTAGAAAGTCCATTTAATGACGAGAAAAACGGTATATAATATGTGGGGGTACAGTAAATGAGTAAGAGGAAAATTACAGCTAAACGCAAACACCGCAGAAATGTAAAAATAGCCTTGGTCCCAAACGGACAGAAAATGGAAAAGTGTTGTGGTCATTAAGGGGTTAAACACCTCTTGTGTTGCACACTTCTTAGAGAGTCAAAAATGCAAATTTTGTGACCTAGGTGATCTTTAAATTGTTGCTATTTCCCTACACCAGCTATTGAACAGAAATAAATTTAGAAGAAAACCTAGGTTTCATAATTGCATTGTTAACTTCTCTATGGAGTGTGGAACAAGCACAATTTTTACTCAAATCTAAGATGTGTAAAGTCCCTTTAACATTATATTGTAAACCTAATGTGTTGCTTGCACCAATCAAATTTCAGAAAGATTTTAAATAAAATGGAACAAATGGATAAGGAACAAACAGATGATTCAATATTGCTGACAGGTGTCGGTATCACAGGTGCTGGTAAACTCAATAATATTTGTAATAACAAAGAGCTTTACTGCTGAGGAAAAAAATAACTCTATACATGTGCACACTTTCAAAACATAGACAAGAACATGGGCTGTATTTCCCACAGCACAAGCAATACATGTGTATATCTACAAAAAACATACGCCTAATTATGGGACTTAAATTAAATAATACACTGATAAGATTTTAGAGAAGCAAATAACTAATTTCAATAACACAATCCTGGAAGAGCAAACTATAGACTGACCTAGCTTTCTTTAACCTTACTGACATCAGTGAAACTGTGCGTACAATATAGGGCACAGGCGCCTTTCAGCAGAGGCATTAGGGATTCACTAACACAAGTAACTTTGCACTATTAGAGAACAAAACCCCCCAGGTCACGCTGGCACTGCTCTAGATCACTAGCATTGTATGAGTTAGTAACGTCTCAATACACACAAGACCAGGCAAGTGCATCTAAGGATTCTTGTTGACTTAACACACTTACAGTCGATTGTTTACAGACCTGCACTCCCAAGCATAAACAATATTTATGCTTACCTGATACATTTATTTATTTATTGACACAGTGAGTCCACTGGATCATCAATTACTGTTGGGAATATCACTCCTGGCCAGCAGGAGGAGGCAAAGAGCACCACAGCAAAGCTGTTAAGCATCACTTCCCTTCCCACAAACCCCAGTCATTCGACCGAAGGAAATGAGAGAAAGAAAATAACACAATTTGCAGAGGTGCCTGAAGTTTATATAACAAAAACTGTCTGAAAACAGGGTGGGGCGTGGACTCACCATAAGCATAAATTTTGTTTTCTTTCTAATGACACGGTGAGCCACAGATCATCAATTACTGTTGGGAATCAATACCCAAGCTAGAGGACGCAAATGATAAGGGAGGGCAGGACAGGTAACCTAAACAGAAGGTCCACTGCTTAAAGAACCTTTCTCCCAAAAGAAACCTCAGCCTAGGCAAAAGTGTCGAATTTATAGAATTTAGAATGCAAAAAATATCAAGTCGCAGCCTTGCAGATCTGTTCAACAGAGACCTCATTCTTGAAGTCCCAAGAGGAAGACACCACCCTGGTGGAATGAGCAGCAATTCTCTCAGGAGGCTGCTGTCCAGCAGTCTCATACGCAAAACGAATAATAATTCTCAACCAGAGAAACAGAGAAGTGGCATTAGCTTTCTGACCCTTACGGTAACCAGAAAAGCAAACAAACAAGGCAGAAGACTGACGAAAGTCCTTAGTCGTCTGCAATTAGAACTTAAGAGCAGAGACAACGTCTAAGTTGTGTAATAAACGTTCCTTAAGAAAAGAAGGATAAGGACAGAGAGAAGGAACAACAATTTCCTGATTAATATCTTTGTCCGAAACAACCTTAGGCAGAAAACCAAACTTGGTATGAAGAACTGCCTTATCCGATAAAAAATTAGATAAGGAGAATCACACTGCAAGGCTGAAAGTTCAGAAATTCTCCTAGCAGAAGAAATAGCATTAAGAAACAAAACCTTCCAAGATAACTTAATATCTATGGAATGCAAAGGCTCCAACGGAGCCTAATGTAAAACTTAAAAAACAAGGTTAAGATTTGTGGAGCAACTGTTTAAAACACAGGCCTGATACTGATCAGGGCCTGACAGGATTGGACATCCGGCACGTCCGCCAGTCGCTTGTGCAGCAAAATGGATAGAGCAGAAATCTGACACAGGAAGGCACTGACAGATAACCCCCTTCCTGGAGAAAAATATAAAATCCTTGGGATCCTGATCCAACTCCAGGCATATCCTTTAAAGATATTAGTGCCATATCCTAAGGCAGATCTTTCTAGTTACATGCTTGCGAGCCTGAACCATGGTCACAATAACCGACTCAGAAAAACCACGCTCGGCTAAAATCAAGCGTTCAATCTCCAAGCAGTCGGCTTCCGAGAAAAGAGATTCGGATGAAGAAAGGACCCCTAAAGTAGAAGGTCTTTCCTAAGAGGTAGTATCCATGGAGGTAGGAACAACATCTCCACTAGATATGCATACCAAATCCTGCGAGGCCACGCAGGAGCTATTAGAATCACTAATGCTCTCTCCTGCTTGATCCGAGCGATGGCTCGCAGAAGGAGAACAAATGGCGGAAAGAAATAAGCAAACCTGAAGTTCTAAGGAACTGCCAGAGCATCTATCAGAATGACTTGAGGATCACTCAACCACGAACCGTACTTTGGGAGCTTATAGTTCTGACGAGACGCCATCAGATCCAAATCTGGTAACCCTCATTTGGTAGTTAACGTGCATTTGTTTAATAAATATTTACATTGTTTTTGACATACAAGCTTTTTGTAGCGCTTTTATTCAATTTTACAGTTGTGCTGGATTTACCTAGACTTTTGGGAATTTCTTATTGTGAAATCCCCACTTCCTTTTCTATGTTGTTCTCATATGTATCTTTCTAGGAAGCACCTGTTCTCTAGTTAATTACTTATTAGTGTGCAACTCTCACCTTTTGTGTTTCTTTTGTTAACATGGAAAACCCTTCTGGATGGAGTACCCACTCCCCGGGATGGAAAGTCTGTCTGCTCAGCTAGATGTGTTATAGAAAAGGCAACTCTTTTCACCCGTAAGTCAGAGGATAATACTGTCAGACCGAGTTCCCACAAGGTCTCATCCTAGTAAGGAACTGCTAGAAGCGTGGAATTGGATGAAATATAACATTGAATCCGCTACTGCAGGACAACAAAACTAGGCTGTATCGCGAGGCCACAAGTAGATTTCTTAGATGCCCGCCACAATGCTTGGTGGCTAGCTCAGCAGATCTAATAAAACAAGGCATTGCTCTAAGGAACAATTAGACCTCCAGCTTTGAATTCAAGGATCTGAAAAGGAGCAGCTAATCCCTAGGGATCAAAGTTCCTGAACTGTAGTAGAACAGCTTCTTTCTACTTAGAAAAACCTTTAAAGGACGGTAGACAGGAAGAAGGAATACCTGGCTTCCCCTATTCCTGTGCAATTCCAAGGCACATCACGAAACACTTCCTCAAAGGAAAGAGCATCAAAGAAATTACAAATTCTTCAACTTTCAAATGTTGACAACGACAAGTCTCGATGTCGTCCAAGTAGTCAAAGCCTCCTTTTACCGTAATCGAGGTGCGCAAGCATACATCTGAAAGACAACACTTCAGCGTCAGATGCAGATGAATTAAACTGCCCACATTTGAGATCTTAACTCCTAATGGTACTCATTTTATAGAAAGCAGGAGCTTTACCTGGGTTCAAACCCACAACCTCCTGCCTTAGGTACTGTGGAGCTAACCGCTATGCCACATCTCCCTTTCGGAAGAATGAAGGGCTGAGTCAGCCCTGCCGGGAATTTGAACCTGTGACCCTTGGATCTTTGAACAGGCTTTGTAATCAGGGCATTTAACCAACTGATCTACCTTGCCGGCTAACCACAGAAACTACCGGCAAATTCTCCTCTCAGAGAACACCAGTAGAACACCATGAGAGAACACCAGTAGAATGAGGAGCAGAAATCTTACTATCTGAAGCATTTAAATGTCCTGTTGCGATTTCCCTGAAGGATAGGCAAAGCAGAAAAAGCCGCAGATACCACAGAGGATACCTGAGCTGCAAAATCTGCAGGCAAAAACACTCCTCCAGGAGATTGAGAGGAACCGCAGTGCACTGCATGTGACACCATAAAGGCTTGGGGCGTTAAGGAGAAAACTGTGGCAATGCCTAGACAGTATCATCCTGAGAGACATAGGGCTCAGAGAAAATTAAAAGGAAGATCCCTTTAAAATTTTCATAAAAATTCTAAAATGTAGTTCAGAGCAGACGCGTGTCCGAATGAGCAGACATTAAACTCCGAGAACAAACACAAGCAAACAATAAAAATTGTTTTGTCACTTTAAAAACATACGTCTAGACTAACACAGAATCTATATAATAAACTGCTTATAGTATAGATTAAGGATTCCCCTAACATGTACAAAACTGTGACTTTAAGGATTGAAAACAAAAAATGCCCATAACATATATAAGGACTTTATTTTTCAGCCTGCTATATCATTGCAGGCTTACCAAAATTGAAAATTAGGCAAGAGTCCACAAGTTATATTTCTGATATATTAATATACTGTCACTTTAATGGCTTTTAGGAGACAGTATTCCACAAATTGCAGGATTCCTCAGATCTCTAACTTTGGAACTGAATCCCCTAGATAAAGGACATCTTAAAAACTTTTATGTCTTTATTACAACTGTTGTTGCACACGGGGGCAGAAACCTCACTGCTCCAATCTCGGAGAGAGGAGGTGGGGTCACGTGACCAAGAACTGAGTGCAAAAAAGAAAATGGCAGCGGCTGCTTCCTCCCTGAGAAAAAAGGAGAGGCAAAACAACACGGCGCTTGATATTTTAGGAAGAGCAACATCGAGGTTCAGAGAGAAGAAAACGGAGTACTAAGCTTACTCCTCTCAACAGACAAAATACAACACTGCCGACTAAGGGCGGAAGATACATAAAGGAGAGAAACATTGGACTGAGGAGTAAGCAGTGCTTAATAAAATAAGGACGCGCTCCCAGCCGATAGATAAAAAAATCTGCCCCTCAATAGGTAATGTCACAAAAGACTAGAGATCTCTAACTGTCTGCCAACAAAAATAAAGAATATATATATATATATATATATATATATATCTTGTCACACTAGTCTATATTTTAATAAACAGTTTAAATTAACAGAACCCTACACACTGATTAACCCCTTCAATCCCTGAAGGAGAAACTGTCTCTCTTAAAAATCACAATAAGTGCCTGCACGCTGCCTAATAATTAGAGTTGCAGAATATGAAAAGTGCACAATCTCCCATATTTTAGAAAATAAAAGGCACTTACCCGCATTCTAGCCGTCCGGCAGTCAGACGGCTCACAAAGTATGAGAGGATGCCACTCCTCACAGAGACCTGTGTAAAGAGAAAGACAGAGTAAACTTACTCAGGCTTTCTATACCAGGGCAGCAACATGTTAGGAAAACGCAGCAAAGCCCACTTTACAAGTTCCTAACTGCTTTAAAGCTACCACAGCCCCTCTGAAGAGACTTAAGTGGAGTACAGCTATACCAAAATTGTGATGGAAGATCAGAGCAATCTTGCCCTGACTTCAAAATAAAAAAATCTTGATAGAAGAATCTTAATCAGGACACCTAATTACTTCACCTCCTCCTTGCACTAGAGGCAAAAAGAATGACTGGGGTTTGTGGGAAGGGACATGATAGTTAACAGCTTTGCTGTGGTGCTCTTTGCCTCCCCCTGCTGGCCAGGAGTGATATTCCCAACAGTAATTGATGATCCGTGGACTCACCGCGTCATTAGAAAGAAATAAAACCACACACATGCTATTGTTTTTTAAAGCATAATCATTTCATGTATAAGACAATAAGTGGGAATACTTCTAAAGCAAGAATAAATAAACTATCACCTGGCTAAAAAAATAAATAAAAATAAAAAAATGGTTGTGTGTTTTTGTCCAAAGGCGTTGTTCCTTAGTACTGACTGGTAAGGTGCCCAAATATTTGCACATGCCACATTTAAATCTTTATTTCAAAAGAGACACCTCAAGCATGTATTTTTATATAAAAAAAAATGAATGGGTAAATATCTGATTTTCACATGAATAGAAAATGAAGCCAAAACTAAGCAAATCTTTTTTCTTTAAAAAATAATACAACTGCTTGTATCCTTGTTTGCAAACCACATAATAGTTTGTTTTTTATTTAATCAGGAATGTTATAAAAATATGTATGATAAAAAATGTGAAAATGCTTGTTTTATGCTTCAGTTATATGTAATTATTGTTGCAGGGTGATCAGATGAATTGCCAAAAAAAAAAAAAATTAGAAGAAAATGTATGCTTACCTG
This sequence comes from Bombina bombina, assembly GCF_027579735.1. NCBI lineage: Eukaryota > Metazoa > Chordata > Amphibia > Anura > Bombinatoridae > Bombina > Bombina bombina. Next base: position 423,282,714 of record NC_069504.1, read on the forward strand.
ATAAATTTATTTCCGGGCATGGAGAGTTCACGACTTCATTCCAATAACTAGTGGGATATTCAACTCCTGGCCAGCAGGAGGAGGCAAAGAGCACCCCAGCAGAGCTGTTAAGTGTCACTTCCCTTACCCACAACCCCCAGTCATTCGGCCGAAGAGAAATGGAAAAAGATGATAACACAAAGGTATAGAGGTGCCTGAGGTTTAACAAAAAAAAATCTGTCATCTTATATAAGGGTGGGGTGGTGGACTCTCCATGCCCGGAAAGAAATACATTTATCAGGTAAGTATATATTTTCTTTTCTTTCTTATGGCATGGAGACTCCACAACTTCATTCCAATACCCAAATTAGAGGACACAGAATGAAGGGAGGTAGAACAAGTCAGGTGGACCTAAACAGAAGGCACCACCGTTTGAAGAACCTTTTTCCCAAAAAGAAGCCTCAGCTGAAGTAAAAGTATCAAATTTGTAGAATTTTGAAAAACTTTGCAAAGAGGACCATGTTGCCGCCTTGCAAATTTACTCCACCGAAGCTACATTTTTTAAAGCCCAGGAAGAGGAGACAGCCCTAGTAGAATGAGCCGTAATTTTCTCAGGAGGTTTCTGACCAGCTGTCTCATGAGCTAACCGAATAACACTTCTTAACCAGAGAGAAAGGGTAGTAGAAGTGGCCTTCTGACCCTTACGCTTACCAGAAAAAACAACAAACAGGGCAGAATACTGCCAAAAATCTTTATTTGCTTGAAGATAAAATTTTAAAGCACACACAACATCCCAATTATGCAGAAGAGGTTACTTATGGGAAGAAGGTTTAGGACAAAAAGAAGGAACAACAATTTCCTGATTAATATTTCGATCTGAAACAACCTTAGGGAGAAAACCCAACTAAGTCCGAAGGACTGCCTTATCTGCATGAAAAATAAGGTAAAAAAGGGGAATCACACTGCAGAGCCGAGAGTAAGAAGGAACTAAACCTTCCAAGATAACTTAATATCAACAGAATGCATTGGCTCAAACGGAGCCTGTTGCAAAACTTTAAGAGCAAGGTTTAAGCTCCAAGGAGGAGCAACAGGTTTAAACACAGGCCTGATTCTGACCAGGGCTTGAAAAAAAGATTGAACACCCTTTACATCTGCCAGGCGTTTGTGCAAAAGGACAGTGCAGAAATCTGACCCTTCAGAGAACTGACTGACCCTTCTACAGACTCTCCTGAGAAACCCTTTGATTCACACCAATATAGGTATTTGCGCCATACCTTATGGTAAATCTTACGAGTAACAGGTTTGCAAGCCTGAAGCATGGTATCAATTACCAACTCAGAAAAACCACGCTTGGCCAAAACTAAGCGTTCAATCTCCAAGCAGTCAGCTTAAGAGAAACTAGATTTGGATAGAGTTAGAAGGTCCTTCCTCAGAGGCAACCTCCAGGGTGGAAGAGATGACATCTTCACCAGATCCGCGAACTAGATCCTGCGAGGCCATGCAGGAGCTATTAGAATTATAGATGCTCTCTTCTGTTTGATACAAGCAACGACTCGTGGAAGGTGAGCAAAAGGAGGAAAAAGGTATTCTAGACCGAAATTCCAAGAAACCACCAGAGCATCTATCAGGGCGGCCTGAGGATCTCTTGACCTTGAACCGTACCTTGGAAGCTTGGCGTTCTGGCGAGATGCCATCAGATTCAACTCTGGAACCCCCCACCTGAGGGTTATCCTGGTGAACACCTCTGAATGGAGAGCCCACTCCCCGGGATGAATGGTTTGTCTGCTCAGAAAATCTGCCTCCCAGTTGTCCACTCCTGGAATGTGGATGGCAGATAGAAGACAATTGTGAGCTTCCGCCCACTGTATAATGCGAGTCAGCTCCATCATGGCAACGGAACTCCGAGTTCCCCCCTGGTGGTTGATGTAAGCCACTGAGGTGATGTTGTCCGACTGGAATCTGATAAACCAGACTAAAGCTAACTGAGGCCAAGCCATCAAGGCATTGAAGATTGCTCTCAACTCTAAGATGTTTATGGAAAGAGAGGAACCCTCCCGAGTCCACAGGACCTGAGCTTTTAAAGAGACCTGGCTGGCGTCCATGGTCACAATCACCTAGGAGGATCTCCGGAAGCATGTGCCCCAAGACAGATGATTCTGCGAAATCCACCATGTTAGGGGATCCAGATCTATCCTCTGAGATAGATCTGAATGGTCTCTGTTCCATTGACTGAGCATGCATAGTTGCAGAGATCTCAGATGGAACCGAGCAAAAGGAATGATGTCCATGGAAGCGACCGGCAGACCAATTACCTCCATGCACTGAGCCACTGATGGACAAACAGCAGACTGGAGAAAGAGACATGAAGAGAGAAGTTTGGATTTTCTGACATCCGTCAGAAAAATCTTCATGGATAGGGAATCTATAATGGTCCCTAAGAAACACAACTTTGTAGATGGAACAAAGGAACTCTTCTCCAGATTCACTTTCCATCCATGGGAACATAGAAAAGACAACAACATCTCTGTATGAGAGTTTGCTAGTTGAAAAGATGACGCCTGAACCTAAATGTCATCCAGGTAAGGCACCAACCTGAGATCTGACTACTGTCAAAAGAGCCCCCAGAACCTTTGTGAATATTCTGGGAGCTATGGCAAGGCCAAACGGAAGGGCAATAAATTGAAAGTGCTTGTCTAGATAAGCGAATCTCAGGATCTGATGATGATCCCTGTGAATGGGAACATAAAGATACGCGTCCTTCAGGTCTATGGTCATCATGAACTGAACCTCTTGGACCAAAGAAAGAATGGAATGAATGGTTTCAATCTTGAAGGGCGGAACCCTGAGGAATTCATTGAGACATTTTAGGTTTAGAATGGGTAGAAATGTTACCTCTTTTTTGGGAACCACAAATAGATTTGACTAGACTCCTTGACCATGTTTCCTTACAGGAACTGGAACAATCAATCCCAGGGAGGAGAGGTCCTGAACACAGCTTAAGAAGTCCTCTCTTTTTACCTGGCCTGCAGATAACCTTCAGAGGATGAATCTGCCCCTGGGAGGACAAGTCTTGAATCCTATTTTGTAACCCTAAGAAACTATGTCCACAGCCCAAGGATCTGGGACATCAAGTATCCAAGCTTGACGAAAAAAGGAAAGTCTGCCCACCACTTGATCCAATACCGGACCGGGGGCAGACCCTTCATGCCGATTTAGCCTCAGATGAATGATTATTTGATTGATTCCCCTTATTCCAAGGCTGGTTGGATCTCCAAGAGGACTTGGATTGCTCCGTCTTGGAGGAGGAAGAGGGGGACTTTTGTCCTTTAAAGTTATGAAAGGAACGGAAATTTGAATTTTGGCGACTCTTAGGTCTATTCTTGTTGTCCTGAGCTAGAAAAGACCCCTTTCCACCTGTAATCTCAGAAATGATCTCCGCCAGACCAGGGCCAAAAAGGGTTGTACCCTTATAGGGTAAAGATAGGAGCTTGGACTTGGAAGTAACATCAGCTGACCAAGATTTTAGCCATAGAGCCCTGCAAGCTCCCAGTCTAATGACTTGCATGTTGGCATCAGAGATAAAGGAATTGGCAAGCTTAAGAGCCTTGATCCTATCTTGGATCTCCTTTAAAGAAGTCTCTTCTAAAATCAGTACAGACAAGGCATCACACCAATAAGATGCTGAGCTTGCAACCACAGCAATACTAGCAGCAGGTTGACATTGTAATCCTTGATGAATATACATCTTTTTTAAATAAGCTTCAAGCTTCTTATCCATGGGATCCTTAAAAAAACAGCTATCCTCTATAGGAATTGTAATTCTTTTGGCCAGAGTAGAAATAGCTTCACCTTAGGCACCGTGCACCACAAATCCCGAATGGTGTCAGCAACAGGAAACATTTTCTTAAAAATGGGAGAAGGGGAAAAGGGAATCCTTGGTTTATCCCATGCCTGAGTGATAATTTCCCACATACAGTCAGGAACAGGAAATACCTCCACGGAAGAAGAAAAATAGTATTTACTAAGATTACTAGATTTTTTTAGGGTTGACAGTGACAGAAGGGTCAGAGTCATCCAAAGTAGCCAGTACCTACTTTAGAAGTAAACAAAGGTGTTCAAGCTTAAATCTGAAATTAACTTCTTCAGAATCAGTCAAAGGATTTACAATGTCAGAATCTACAATCTCACCCTCAGAAGCTACTGAGGTATCCTCCTCCTCATAATTATGGGAGAGGTCAACCATTGCAGAAGGAGATGGGACAGACACCTTACTAGCAAGAAATATGATTTGATTTGCTCTTGCTCTTACCCGCACTCGCAATAGGGAATGCAGATAAAGCTGCAGATACCGCAGAAGATATCTGAGCGGCAAAATCTCCTGGCAAATAAACGCCTCCAGGAGGCTGAGAGGAACTGCAGGGCACTGTATGCGATAACATAATAAGGCTTGGGAAAAAATGTTTAAACACTTTATCCCAACATCAGAGAATGTCTTATCTTACTGCAATAAAGATATCCCTCAGCCATATCGTCAGAGGTACCATCCCATAAAAAATAAGGGAAGGCATTAACCCCTTAGTCTCTCTCACATACATATAGTGCCTGCACACTGCCCCAAATGAATCATTAATAAGGATTTAAAAAGTCCAATGAAATCTAGTGCAAAAATAAAGGTTTTACAGTGCAAGTCTCCAGAACCTAGAAGACAAAGGCACTTACCTGCAGATCCAGCTGTCAAGGCAGAAAGACAGCTCACAAGGTGTGAAATGATGTGAAATGATACTTACTCCTATCAGAGACCTGAAAAAAAAAGAGAGAACAGAGTAACTAACTCTGGCTTTCTATAACAGGGGTAGCAATAATGTTAGAAGTAAAGCAAATACAACCTCGCTGCCTTCTAACTGCTAAAAGCCACTACACTACTTACTAAAGAGATTGACATGGAGACAGCTAGACCTCAATCCTTGCTTGCAGGGAAAAGTACCCATTAAAGGATTTAACATTTCTCAGACACTCAACTTCGCCGTCCTCCTGTTCAAAGAGGCAAAGAATGACTGGGGCTGTGGGTAAGGGAAGTGACACTTAACAGCTCTGCTGGGGTGCCCTTTGCCTCTTCCTGCTGGCCAGGAGGTGAATATCTCAATAGTAATTGGAATGAAGTTGTGGACTCTCCATGCCATAGGAAAGAAAACTCTTTTCGGTGTGTGCGGCTGTCTTGAATTGATTTTGCCCAGTGACAGAAAGCAGGAGGAGTACTTTTGTAATGTGTTTGCTTGACTTCACCTTAATGTTTTAACTTTTGTTTTTGCTAAAACTTTTGCATACAGCTGTATATAATGTAGTTCATAAAAAATTAGCTCTAGAAAAAGTTAATATAAACTGTATACAGCTGGTACTTAAAACCACACAAAATACTTTAAGAATGTAATGTAAAATGCTTACATCTGTGTAGTTAAAAACAATGCAAATGTTGCGACTACATTAACAATTTAAATGCCTTTAAACAATTTATTTTGTATGTAGATATTTTACCTTTACATACACTAAACAAACTTTTTACATCCCTTTAATCAACTGTAAAATACCATGAAAATAAGGTTAAAGGGACATAAAACCCAAAAATGTTTGTTTCATAATTCAGACACAGCTTACAGTTTTAACAAACTTTCCACTTTACTTCTATTATATTATCAAATTTGTTTCATTCTCTAGGTATCCTTTGTAGAAGGAGCAGCAATGCACTGTTGGGAGCTAGCTGACTACAATGGGTGAACGACTGACAAGAGACATATATGTGCATCATCAAATCAGCAGCTACCTCCCAGTAGTGCATTGCTGGTCCTGAGCATACCTAGGTATTCCATTAAACTAAGGCTGTCAAAAAAATGAAAGCAAATTAGATAACAGAAGTAAAGCTGTTTGAAAATACATGCTCTATCTGCATCATGAAATTCTATTATTGACTTTACCGTCCCTTTAACTTCAAGGTGGTTGTCTATTTTTAAGCACAAAGCAATTTTCAGCCAGACAACTGGATGAAAAGCCCCTTCTGACTCTTCAAATCTGTCTTATTTCACATCATATGATAATACATGATAAAAAAAGCATCACAATAGCAATTTTAGATATTCTTTTGAAAGAAGCAGAGAGAATACTATAGACCAGTGTTAATTGACCTTTCTTCGTGCTAAACATCAAAGTCAATTAACTGCAAATAATAGACATTATTCTAAATTACTATAATCGCTGGCATCGACTTGAACTTGATGTAGGTCATTTTACTACCAATCTTAAACTTTTACTTCCAATAACATAAAACTAATGATTGGAGATTATACTTGCATAACTATGTAAACATAACATGTTTGGTTGTAGTACAACATGTATGGCAGAAAGAAAGAAAGTTTGCAGCAATGTCTAATGACCTGTGTGTTTTTTCTTGAGAAGCAAGATAACAGTGAGGGAGGAGAGGAGTTTAGAAAGACTGCTTATGTATATAAATACAATTTAAAAAGCAATTATCTGTGATTTCCTTATGACATGGCAAATTACAAATACCGCCCAAATAAAAAAATGCTCTCTTTAGTTCATATCATATGGACAAAGCATGTGAGTAAATTAAATATGGTTCACAAAATGATACTGAAAAATAAATAAATAACACAAAGTTCTTCGGAGAAAGTATCAAATATAACAAACATAGGTAAAACCTAGATAACAGTGGATGAGGGGACAACTTAAAGCAACAATCCAACAATATACTGAGATTGCTAATAAAATGCCGGCCCAATATAAAGAGCAAATAGACGAGATGAGTGTTGCTAAATTCCAGGGCCCAATAACAGACCAGAGTTTCAGGATTTCTGAACTAGAGAACAGGGGAAACAATCAGCTGAGCAGTAAATATAGTTATTAACTTGCTATCACCCAAGGTAATGACGAAAATCTGGCCTGAGGACTGGAATTGAGAAACATTGGTCTAGATTGTACAAGTTTGAGGTGGTAGATGTGGTTATCATGAAGTAGTAGATGCAGTTCCTTTAAAAAATAAAAAAAAAATCACCTGGTGCCAAATTCTATTTCTATTTTCTAGCACCAGAGAGAAATGAGTGACTGATTTAGATTCACTTTCTGACATCAAGTGTATCCATGTTTGTCAGGTTTTATAGCAATTGTTTCACATGTAAAGAAGTAACCTGACAAGCTTCTTATTCTTTAAAACACTCTCTTCAAGGCAATTTTTAATCAAAGTGCTTGTGGAGACTGTTCTGATTGTAAATGACTTCCCACATATACTTATATTGAAAATAAAACAAGCAAAACATATTCTTACAGCAGCTGTACTTCCTATCTTACTTTAACACATTAATGGTCCATGGGTATAAAGGATCTATAGGAAGTTTCTTGAGTGATCACAATGCTATATTGTTTTATTTGTAAAAGCCCTGCTGTCAGAAACAAGTTTTCAACTAAAAAACTCCCGAAAGGACTTTCCATGTTTTAAGTACCTGTTTCTAAAATAGAAACTTTGAGGTCTCTAGAAACTGACACATACAATAGTCAATTAACACCTCTTAAGGTTACAGGAAAGCTTTATTCATGTAACCCCTTTGTTCACAAGGAAAATACTCACTTACATATGTGACATTAACCTACTGTCATCAGAATACACCCTCAGCTACTTAAAGGGACACTGAACCCAAATTTTTTCTTTCGCGATTCACATACAGCATGCAATTTTAAGCAACTTTCTAATTTATTCATATTATCAAATTTTCTTCATTCTCTTGGTATCTTTATTTGAAATGCAAGAATGTAAGTTTAGATGCCGGCCCATTTTTGGTGAACAATCTGGGTTATTCTTGCTGATTGGTTGATAAATTCACCCACCAATAAACAAGTGCTGTCCAGGGTCCTAAACAAAAAGAATAGCTTAGATGCCTTCTTTTTCAAATAAAGATAGCACGAGAACAAATAAAATTGATAATAGGAGTAAATTAGAAAGTTGCTTAAAATTATATGCTTTATCTGAATCACAAAAGAAAAAAATTGGGTTCCGTGTCCCTTTAATGAAAGCCATAGGTATCTTGGCATGATGGCTATGCTTCAATAGTCACTTCAGGAAAACAACATCTACAAATGACAATTGTCACTAACAGTACTGGCATTATTCAAATTGTGTTTTAAAAGGAGATTGTTTAATTGTGATTTTCATAGGAAATTAGTGTAATCAGTTTCCATCCGCACCACTGCTAATGCATCTTTTAGGTTGTTAGGATGGGCAGATTCTGCACTATTTTTCTTTTGCTATATGGTTGCTTTGCAACTTTCACAAGTATTTTTTTTTAACAATATTTTGGCATGAACTGAAAACAAAATGGTGAGTATGAATTTCTATGCAAAAGACTTATAATATAATATTTACTGGATTTTATGATTTTTTTAAACTGTAAATTGTGAACCTGCTGCCTTAAATGAGATTGTGCCTTTGTGAACAGGTTTCTATAGTGAACACTTTTCCATGCACGCAAAGTCCAAACTCTTTCATGAGTATTATTATTATTAATAATAATAATAATGATGATGATGATGTTGATGAAGACTGTTCGAGAAATCAAAGTGGTTTGAGTGTGGATGCTGAGGCTGGCGAAATTAAAGGGATACTAAATCCAAAATGTTTCTTTCATGATTCGGATAGAGCATGCAATTTACAGCAGTTTTCTAATTTATTCCCATTATCAAATTTTCTTTGTTCTCTTGGTATCTTTATTTGAAAAAGCAGGAATGAAAGCTTAGGAGCCGGCCCATTTTAGGTTCAGCACCTGGGTCGCGCTTGTTTTTTGGTGGCTTAATGTAAAGATAACAAGAGAACAAAGAAAAATTGATAATAGGAGTAAATTAGAAAGTTGCTTAAAATTGCATGCTCTAGCCGAATCAAGAAAGATAAAAAGTTGGGTTTAGTATCCCTTTAAGGAAGATAATATATCCTGTAGTCTGTAAGGCTAAAAAAGTCAGAGTAATAGGGACACTCATATTTAATTTGTCAGTTCATTCATTTAGTTATTTATTTAAACAAAATGTATTTTCAAATGCAATCTAGTAAAAATATACTACATGTTAAAATTCATAATCCCTTCAATAAAACACTCTAGATACACTATGGGTGGGAATGCCCATTGTTTACCTATACCAGATATAAACCTATTGTGAATCATGTAATGTCTCAAGCTAATGACCTCCATAAAATCATGATTACTAATAGTAATTTAATGGTCTGACTATTAAAAATAATGTGAGAAAATGTCTTTCAGAAATAAATGGACTGTCAAAGAGACAATGACTCTGTTACAGAATCGTAGAAGTAACAGTAAGGATATTAAATGGAGTTTCTAATGTAGTCTATCAATTAGAGCATTTTATTCTTACCCCTAAGAGGCTCATTGGGGTTAAGCACATAGGTATACTCTCTCTCGGGAGCCCGAATATATTGATGCACCTGAGCGGAATACAGTTACTGAACCAATCATAAACAACAAATGTATTTGATGGCCAATCACTACTTGTGTCCTCACATTAACAAAGCAGTATCCCTTGAAAGCTCATATATCATCAGAGCTTAATGCTAATTACATAGCAAGTGCCTGGAGTATTAAAATCTGCAGTCCAAAGGTACTCTCCATAAACTGATGCACAAAAACACAGTAATTGTAGGAAAGAAAGCAGAGAAGCTGAGAAATTTAATGCAGACATGAGAAAGTGTGCAACAATGATATTGTAGACTCTGTCAATGATCGTGAGTAAACTGTCCAGATAAACAACAATCAAATAGACAAATGGCAGTCATACTTTATCTGCACTCCCATGTGTGAAATATAAGTCTGCTCACAGAATTCTATTCCAGCTGAAAACCCCACTTATCATTTGCAAGTGTCTACCCAGGTTCTTAGGCCTGTCACTCATGAATACTCCCTTCTGCCACTGCTGACAAGACAGGTATTGTGTCAGGACCTCGCTCTGCGCTAGCCACAGTTTATACATATGTTTAAGGATCCTTACTTAGACTGAGCATCTCTTTGCTTGATTAAATCTTTTATATAGTTTTATACATAACCCATGCATTCCAGAATCTGCTCATAGAATTCATCCTTACAACCCCTATATTAGAAGTTTAATCTTAAAAGCACCACCCTTTCTAGAAAATAAATGCTTCTGCAAATCACTCTTGAACCTACAACTTCAGATAATGACCCCTTGTTCTGTTGTTGTTTTCTGTGGAAAACACTTTGATCTTCAACATGACTAATGCCTTTAAGTTTATTATGCTGCAGACCTCTATCTTCTCTCACCTATGCTATACATTAAGGTCATGCATTATTCCTTGAGATTTTTATTTGAACGGTTTATAAGAATGTCCCTTTATAAAGCAAAGGAGATTAGATGGGTGTATCAGTAGTAGTCCTAATTCAAGTAGCAACAACCCTCTATCTCCCTTATTAATGGGTGGGTTATCAAGCTGCAAAAGGGCTGCTACTGTAGTAAAGACAATGAATTTATATCCTGTATTTGCCAAAAACATACTCTCTTCTGGGAGGTGTGACATAATCTGGAGTGCAGTCATAATGAAATACAATGCTTGTTTAGCTATCACATCCCATTAATAAAACAAAAGAACATCATTAATGAAGTTTGCATAGCTTGTCTCCAACATATTTAACTGGAGAATACATTGGAGCCCACAAAAATAGTGAACTAAAAAAAAGTACGCAGGCAGCAAAACAATTAGAACATTTTGGAAGGTAGAAGCAAACATTTCCTATACAGAAAATGATACAGGATAACTCCCAAAAACAGCTGTCGCTTAGAGAATTTATTGTACATAAACAACTTACCCATTAAAATACTCAGCAGTTTCTGAACTCTCGAGTTGACTCCAACAATTCTGTACAGTCCTTGCTCATTGATTCCTGAAGGAAACAAGGATTTTTACTTAATTAGGGGGATGTTAAAAGACTAACTTACTTCTCACACAAACTTGTTTAATAGTTACAGTAATTACATTCTTACTTTATGGAGAAGGAAATGCTTACCGTTGGAAGCCAGACAAATATATTATTGGATGTCTTTTTATTTAATTTTGCATTTTTGTAACAAAATGTCAGTCTTCATATTACTACCCAACATATTTTAACATATTAATTAAAAGGACTTGAAACTCATTTTTTTATTATTATTATTTAGATATAATTAAAAAAAAAAAGTTTCAAATTTATTTCTATACCTCAATAGGTACAGATACGTCTGGAGCACTACACGGCAGCAAACTGCTGCCGTGTAGTGCTCTTGCTAACACTGTTAAAACTATTTTTGCAAAAAAACTGCAATATAGTGCTCCAGACATATGCCCGCTCCAGAGCGGGGAGGTTTATGTCCCTTTAAATGCTTTATAAACTGTACTCATTCAACATGTTTACTATTTCCTCATCATTGTTATTCATGCCATCCAGCGACAATTAGTAAAGAAATTAAGGCAATTGACTTTTTATATGAAAGCCATAGCATAGTCAATGCAATTGTAACATCCCCCATGTGAGATTGTATGCAGCAGTTATCTGCTGATATTTACAAGCATTAATGTAGAAACCTTTGCAGAACTGAATTATATTGAAGTGTTGTATGTTAATCACTTGCACAATGGCAACTGTCTATCTCTGAGTCTGTAAGTGGTTTTATAAAAGGTCAAGTTGTTTTTAAGAAACTTAATTGGTTTCTTATATCCTAATTGAGGGCTGCCAACAACAGCGTAATATTAAATGTCTGTACTGCTAGTATTTATTTAATGCACATCATGACTGTGTTGAGATCAAGACCAATACATAAAGATAAGAATGAAATTCCATAACTTCAAAAATGCACACAGTATAAAGGCATTTAAAAGCAATCCCTTTATATCCATAAAACTCCTTAGAAGATATATTCATCACCCTTTTATATACGGACCATAAAGTTGTGAGATTTGTGGGGGCAATATTAAATTGACAGTCTACACCAACATTTTTATTGTTTAAAAAGATAGACAATAATTGTATTACCCATTCCTCAGTTTTGGATAACAAACACAGTAATATTAATATACTTTTTACCATTGTGATTACCTTGTATCTAGATTCTGCAGAATGCCCCCTTATCTCAGTTTTTTTGACAGAGTTGCATTTTAGCCAATCAGTTGTGACTCATAAATAACTCCACGGAGGTGAGCACAATGTTATCTACATGGCACACATGAACTAGCAGTGCCTAACTGTGAAAACAGTAAAAATGCACTGAGATATAAAGTGGTCTTTAAGGACTTAGAAATTAGCATATGAGCCTACCTAGGTTTAGCTTTCAACAAAGAAAGCCAAGTGAACAAAGCAAATTTGATGATAAAAGTAAATTGAAATGTTTTTTTTAAAATGGCATGCCATATCTGAATCATGAAAGTTTAGTTTTGACTGTCCCTTTAAGTGACCTTGTAGTTCATCACCATCTGTGAGTGATTAATATTTCTTTCCTGGTGCCATACCACAACTACAAGTGACATCATTATCATCATAATAAAGACAGCTGTATAACCTGGATTAATTTTGCCAGACTGACCCAACTACAATGTGAAATGTTCTGTACTGTCGTTTGTACTCACCTCTTGTTTCCACTGCTTGAATACACTTCCGGATGATGTTGAAACCCATGTTGTCCAGCTGGGCAGCTTAAGCCAAGGGAAAAACACAAATGATTACTTAATTACAGGGAAGAGATAAGAGATGGGCTGAAGTGACAGATTTATAGTGATAACAATCATACTGCAGGTGATTTAAATGCAGTATCATGTATGTATTGGGTGGCTGCAGTATTATGTATTGGGTGGCTGCAGTATTATGTATTGGGTGGCTGCAGTATTATGTAAAACAGAAGACTCTCACAGTATATTACACCTAAAAAACAAAATTTATGCTTACCAGATAAATTCCTTTCTTTCCTGGCAGGGAGAGTCTACAACTTCATTCCTTACTGTTGGGAATATCAACACCTGGCCACCAGAAGGAGGCAGACACACCCCAGCCAAAGGCTATAAATATCCCTCCCACATCCCCTATCCCCCCCAGTCATTTGACCGAGGCAACAAGGAAAAGCAAGAGAAACATTAAGGTATAGAAGTGCAAGAAGAAAAAATAACGGAAGCTGAATAAAAAATATTACGCGCAAGGTCGTGGACTCTCCCTGCCAGGAAAGAAAAATTCATTGGGTAAGCATAAATTTTGTTTTCTTTCCAAAGGCAGGGAGAGTTCACAACTTCATTCATTACTGTTGAGAACCAATACCCAAGCTCCAGAGGACACTGAATGAATAAAACGGGAGGGCAAAAAAGAAAGGCGGACCCTAATCTGAGGGCACCACAGCCTGTAACATTTTTCTCCCAAAAGCTGCCTCCGCAGAAGCAAAAACATAAAATTTATAGAACTTTGAAAAAGTATGTAAGGAGGACCAGTAAGACGCCTTACAAATCTGTACAAGAACAATTCCAGCAAGAAAGCTGGACAGGATACTAACCAGAAAAGCACTCTGCCCTCATACGTATGGGCTTAGTGTATATAGGTTTTAAAATATATCAACTTTATTAGTTTTATTTAAAAAGGGTTACACACAATAAAAACAGTTGCAGCAATTAAAAGTGGTTTTCAAACTAATGTAATGAAAATAGTGGATAGTTACAAATTCTTATCCTGAATTAATATCATGGATAGTAACTCCAACCTAAAGAGAATTTGTGGTAAACCTTAATGGTAAAGGTATGTTTATAATCTGCTGTGGGCTAACATCCCTGCAAAATTGAGGCCAACCTGTTAGGGGCCACTATTCAGTCAAAGTGTGTACTCAGAAATTGTATACCTCACTGAGTGTTATGTGGATACTAAAATAAATTGTACCCATATGTACTCTATGATAGAGAACTGCAACAGTAGTAGTATGGCTAGGTATTGATACTTTGTAAGTTAGGTGTAGTTTGCACTTATATATACAGATAGGGTTGCCTTTTAAGGGACGGGTGGCAACCCTATATACAGATTACTTGTTAGTGTGCTTGTGGGTCACAATTAAAATATTAGTTGCTCCACAGATTAGAGGTATATCTCCGCCGTCATTTGTACAGCCCAATACCTGAAATGGAGCGTGTGTATATAAATGAAACCACAGGAGTTACTGTGTATTCAAACGTTCATTCAGATAGTGGGCTGTACATATGACGGCTATCAATTCAGGATAAGAATTTGTAACTATCCACCATTTTCACTTTTACTTGCTGCAACTGTTTTTATTGTGTGTAACCCTTTTTAAATAAAACTAATAAAGTTGATATATTTTAAAACCTATATACACTAAGCCCATACATATGAAGGCAGAGTGCTTTTCTGGTTAGTATCCTGTCCAGCTCTCTTGCAGGAATTATTCTTGTATATGTTTCTCTCTCATACTCAGCACCTATACACAATTACATAGTATAACTACATATTAGATTATATTCTATACATTTAAATAAAGTGTTCCCTCAAAGTAATAAGAGTGGTGCCATTTCTCATCTCTCAAATTTTGCCTTACAAATCTGATCCACAGAAGCTTCATTCTTTAAAGTCCAAGAAGAAGAAACTGCTCTAGTGGAATGAGCCGTTATCCCCTCAGGAGGCTGTTGTCCAGCTTTCTCATAAGCTAAACGGATGATACTTCTCAGCCAGAAAGATAATGAAGTCGCAGTGGCCTTCTGACCCTTGCGCTTACCAGTGTATAACACAAACAAGGGGGAGGATTGCCTGAAATTCTTGGTAGCCTGAAGATAGAATTTTAAGGCACGTATAACGTCCAGATTGTGGAGTAACCATTCCTTCAAGGAAGGAGGATTAGGACAAAGGGAAGGAACAGCAATTTCCTGATTGATGTTGTGATTCGAGACATCCTTAGGTAGGAAACCTAACATACGGCTAGATTACGAGTTTTGTGGTATGAGTGAAAAAGCAGCGTTAAGGCTCTTTTTCACTACCACTGGTATTACGAGTCTTGCAGATTTTGGGGCACCGCACACTTTTTTGGCCATAACTACCGCAGCTTTCAAAAAGTCCTTTTTCAATGGGACTTCCTTTTCGCCGGTATTACGAGTGAGCGGTACATCCAAAAACTTCAAGATCCATACCGTAAACTGAAAGTCAGTAGTTATGAGTTTTACGCTACAAAGCTGTAACATAAAACTCATAACTAAAGTGCTAAAAAGTACACTAACACCCATATTATATCATATTAATTAATTAAACATAATTCAGTATTTAATCTAATTGGCTGCTAGGGACATCTGCCTCAACTGAACTGAAGGGAGAAACCAGAGAAGTCTCCACAAGTGTGACAGAAAAAGAATGGTTTATTACGGAACAGAATTTTTTTTTCTTAAACACTACATAAAACTGAACTATATTTATAATACCTTCTTTCAGATGGAACTGAAGAAACTTGTGTACTTTTCATTCACCTTTAAAATATTTATTTATATACATATATATATACATATATATATATATATATATATATATATATATATATATATATATATATATATTATTTTTAAAAGGGGCAGAGTATTGCCCTATAAATATAAAAACACACCCTCCATGTTGGAAGGGTATGTCTATGTTTACGGCCAGACGGGCCGAAACATGATAGGCTATGTTCTTGTGTTTTAATCTGGAAACCCTGCTACTTAGGATTTTAATGAATATATTTTCTTTGAATAAAAACTTGGATTTTTAAGTTTACCTTCTGGATGCCTGGAATTCTTCATTCTTCTTTGAGAATATATATATATATATATATATATATATATATATATATATATATATATAAAATTTAATTTTAATGCTCATCATTTGGCCCAGTATTCTGAAAAGACTGATAAAGATCCTAATAGTTACACAGAATACATATGACCAACCATATTCATCCCAGTGGAATATAAATATGATATTACTTTTCTCTGAATAACCTCTATTATTCAGAAAGCCTGCAAAGTGTAAGTCGCATCCTGAAATTTATTAGAGCGAGATAAAATATTTATTTTGCGCAAAATTATGATATCCTACAGGCATTCTGCTCAGATACTGAAAGTAAGATTTGAAACAGTAGAACTAATAAAATATAAGACTCAATTAAGCAGTATGAAGGATTTTTTTTTTTTCAAATTTAATTTAAATGCGTTAATACACAGAATGAATACCAACTCCTTTCCTAAAGGAATTTTTAGATCTCCATTAGCTATATGCACTTTGATGAGTATTTTCACATTGAGTGTATAAAACATTAACCTTTATCTGAAAATAATTGAATATAAATGAATATGTTTATTAAACTCTAATGACATATTTTAGCAAAAAGTACCAGCATATTTTGTAATCTGATCATACTTGCATAGCGATTATTTTGTGACGGCACATTATATAAGGCTCAATCACAATGGCTACAATAATTTGTGAGGACGTTTCTGACCCTTACTGCTTTAACACTATATTACTGTCACTGTGACATTCTAAAACAAAAATTATATTTTTTTTGTTTAAGCAAGTAATTCTTGCATTGCTGTACCTAGGTGACTGTGTTTAACTACAACTGGGTCAGCCAATCTGGAGTGACTGTAGCATGATTCTGCCAATCACCAGCTGTGTCTACCCAGCTGTAAAGCTTGCTGCTCCAGAGCGGAACTATTATTATTATTATTCTTTATTTATAAAGCACCCACAGATTTTGCAGCGCTGTCCATCGGCATAAAGATAAAAGTACAGTAAAATACAATATAAAAGACACCAGGCAAAGTCTAACAAACAGAAACAGGGGAAATTGAGGGCCCTGTTCCTGTGGGAACTTACAATCTAGATGGGTAGGAGGGTTAGAAACCGGAGGTGGGGACTGCAGAGGTGGGAGTGATGTTAGTGTGGAGTTAGATGAGGGCAGCAATTAGGCAAGTGGAATTAAATTGTTACTGATTTGGAGATAGGCTTCCCTGAACAAAAAGGTCTTTAGGGAGCATTTAAAGGAGGAAAGGTTAGGGGAAAATCTAACAGCTCGAGGAAGTGCGTTCCAGAGGGTTGGTGCCGCACGAGAGAAGTCCTGTAGTCTGGCATGGGAGGAGGTGATGGTAGAAGACGCAAGGAGCAGGTCAATGTTGGATCTTAGGGGGCGGGCTGGAGTATATTTGTTGATGAGTGAGGACAGGTGGGGGGGCTGCGTTGGTAAGGGCTTTGTACGTCAGGGTGAGAATTTTGAATTTAATTCTGCTGTGAATGGGGAGCCAGTGAAGGGTATCGCAGAGAGGTGCAGCAGATACAGAGCGTTGGGAGAGGTGGATTAGCCTGGCAGAGGCATTTAGGATGGATTTAAGAAGGAGAGGCAGGAGAGAGGGAGGCCAGTTAGTAGATTATTACAGTAATAATAAATAACTGGTGATCACAAAGTTAACAATAAAAAAATGTGATATAAATAAAAAAGGATATTGTGTATCAACGACGTGGAAATTTCCAAAAATTAGGGTATCTCAAAAATAAAAAAACAAACAAATTATGGATCAGTATTGTGACAATTAAAAAAAGTTAATACAATGTGTCAAATTTCTACTCACATAAACTTGAGCTATCTTAAGCTCAAGTATCGTGCGATCCTGATTCACAAAGCTGTCAGACTCAGCTCACTCAGTGATGGTGGAATCAAAATCTGTAATCGTGTCATCCACAAATAAAGAACAAGAATATAGTGTGATACTGTGTATAACAGATGTAAATTTGATTAGTTCGATATATACTCACACTTTTCAGGAGCTAAATATCAGCTCCTGATATATAAGCAGGCCTGATATTGGCTATCAGGGAGGCCACACAAAAGCAAAGGTCCGGAACCGCTATATAATTAATTCAATTTATAAAAAATATAAAAACATACTATATGTATAAAATGCATATCAGGACTTGAAGTGTAACAACTGAAGTTGTAGCCAAAGTCTCCAGAAAGGATGGTGATGGATTGTTTTGAAACAATGTATCCATTCAGTTACCACTTTGATATGGAGAAAAGCCCTTCACCGTGACGTCACTGTATCCACGTGCTACCCGACGTACGTTTGCCACTCCCCCGTGACTTTTTCAAGGGTGATGATCTAGCGGTCCGATTAGTCTTTTTTTAAGCAAGCAACATCCAATGGCAAGCAATGTTAAATTGTAATGGACATTTAAGGTTGTATTCCATTGTCCAAAACGTCCATTTGAAACATATGAATTATCTGAGTCATCGTAACAAGGAAAATGTAACCAGTTTTACATAGGAAACTTGCAAATACTCTAACACACAATAAATATTATAAAAGATATTTAAGGCTGTATTACATTAATGGAACTTACAGATTAAACAAACAAAAAATCATGTAGTCCATTGAACTTCATCTTACATAAGATATAGAATACATTAATATTGGAGATAATGGAATATGTATAGATACAAAGCAATAAGACAACATATATTAATACTTATTCAATATAAAAAATGTCAAAATTCAAACCCCACATTTAAACCAAATGGTATCAGTATTAAAGGGAGAGTAAACCCCAAAATTTTCTTTTAAGATTCAGATAGAACTTACAATTTTAAACAAATTTCCAATTTAATTATATTTCAAATTTTCTTCATTCTGTTGTTATCCATTGCTGATGGGACAGCATTGCACTACTGTCAGGAAGCTGAAAATATCTATTTATCTATTTAGCCAATCACAAGAGACAAATGTGTGAAGCCACAAATTAGCAGCAGCTTCCAGTAGTGTATGATATGTGTGTATTCATTTTTTAACAAGGGATACTAAGAGAATGAAGCACATTTGAAAATAGAAGTGAATTTAAAAGTGTCTTAAAATGACATGTTCTATCTGAATAATGCAAGTTAAATTTTGACTTTTATATCCCTTTAAGCTCAAAGATCCACTTAATTTCCGACTTTGATAGTTCCTTATCTTTATCTATACCCCTCCAATGATTATCTATTTTCCTAATACCAATTAAATTTACGGACATTAGCAGAGATCACTTCACAAAGATAGAGATAATATTGGGTCAATGTATCTAAAATAGGATAACATGAAAATAAACGTATCAGTGACCTATCACAGATATTAGAAGGGATCACCTCATTATAAAAGAGAGTATTGTTCATATGCATAAAATAAGATAATATAAATAAAAACCTAACAGAGTCCTAAAATCAATAAGAAATATATATATATATATATATATATATATATATATATATATATATATATATATAAAAATAGAGAAAAACACCTCAATATGAGAAAGATTGTGCCTATATACATGTAAGAAGGCAACAGAAAAATAAACATATTAGTGTCCTGAGATTACCAAGAAAATATATATACATATATATATATATATATATATATAACATAGGGGATACCGGGAGTCACAGTGACGTGGACATTAGAGGAAATCTCCTCAACATGAGAAGAATATATCATTGTGCCTATATGCAATACATAATATAGCGTCCTAAGAAAATGCCGACATTAACAGAAAATCTCCTCAACCTGAGAGAGAGAATAAAATAATACATACATTTTATATATATATATATATATATATATATATATATATATATATATATATATATATATATATATATATATATAATTATGTACCTTAAATCACTGCTATATGGCAGTAGGGATATCCCTGACAAATGTTAGTAATAAAAAACATAAAGGTGTATAAAAGCCTATAGAAAGAAATATTAATGCTTTCCAATATCTCTGCTCCACCTCAAGATGATCCCAAACAGTATTGCGAATACCTCTTCAACTAATAAGTTGCATAAGATTAGAGAGAAAGCACCCGCCAGGAAACAGAGTAAAAAAAAGTTCACAAGGTAACCCTATAAATACGGCCATTCCCTGATTTCCAGCATTACACCACTCTAGGGAAGGGAAGAAAATAAGCAGCCGCATATCCTTCTCCCAAGCGTGCAAACTGATCTCACCCTAAACACTGAGGGGATCCGTTCCCTCCCGCAGTTCTAGTAAAAATGTCTAAATAGAACTATATACTTGCCGGTACTTAACGGAGGTATATTGGAGACCCATTCAGACCCCAGTATTTCAAATACATAATGGAACCAAAACGGAATGCTACAAAAGTCGCTCTGAGGCAATACAGTACAAGCATAAAGCTGGAGTCTAATATTATTCTTACTGGCTGTACAAACATGACTTACTCTGAGGACAGGCTGTCTGCCGCAACTGAGGCCATGAGACAGCATAAGGCTCTGCAGGGCTAAGCTTCAATGTTGAGATAACCTCAAAGAGAGAAAGGAACTGCCGGCTTCGGTTCCACAATTAAAGGTGTAAGCCCCTTCAGAACCGGAGCGTTGATATCTGTATATCATACCTATATAAGGAAGCACCCTTTTGAAAATATAATTTATGCTTACCTGATAAATTCATTTCTCCTGTAGTGTAGTCAGTCCACGGGTCATCCATTACTTATGGGATTATAACACCTCCCTAACAGGAAGTGCAAGAGGATCACCCAAGCAGAGCTGCTATATAGCTCCTCCCCTCTACGTCATATCCAGTCATTCGACCGAAACCATACGAGAAAGGAGAAACTATAGGGTGCAGTGGTGACTGGAGTTTAATTAAAATTTAGACCTGCCGTAAAAACAGGGCGGGCCGTGGACTGACTACACTACAGGAGAAATGAATTTATCAGGTAAGCATAAATTATATTTTCTCCTGTTAAGTGTAGTCAGTCCACGGGTCATCCATTACTTATGGGATACCAATACCAAAGCTAAAAGTACACGGATGACAGGAGGGACAGGCAGGATCTTTACACGGAAGGAACCACTGCCTGTAGAACCTTTCTCCCAAAAACAGCCTCCGAAGAAGCAAAAGTGTCAAATTTGTAAAATTTTGAAAAAGTGTGAAGTGAAGACTAAGTTGCAGCCTTGCAAATCTGTTCAACAGAGGCCTCATTCTTAAAGGCCCAAGTGGAAGCCACAGCTCTAGTAGAATGAGCTGTAATCCTTTCAGGAGGCTGCTGTCCAGCAGTCTCATAGGCTAAACGTATTATGCTACGAAGCCAAAAAGAGAGAGAGGTAGCCGAAGCTTTTTGACCTCTCCTCTGTCCAGAATAAACGACAAACAGGGAAGAAGTTTGACGAAAATCTTTAGTTGCCTGCAAATAAAATTTCAGGGCACGGACGACGTCCAGATTGTGCAAAAGTCGTTCCTTCTTTGAAGAAGGGTTAGGGCACAATGATGGAACAACAATCTCTTGATTGATATTCTTGTTAGTGACTACCTTAGGTAAGAACCCAGGTTTAGTACGCAGAACTACCTTGTCTGAATGAAAAATCAGATAAGGAGAATCACAATGTAAGGCCGATAACTCAGAGACTCTTCGAGCCGAGGAAATAGCCATTAAAAACAGAACTTTCCAAGATAACAGCTTGATATCGATGGAATGAAGGGGTTCGAACGGAACACCTTGCAGAACGTTAAGAACTAAGTTTAAGCTCCACGGCGGAGCAACAGTCTTAAACACAGGCTTAATCCTAGCCAAAGCCTGACAAAAAGCCTGAACGTCTGGAACTTCTGCCAGACGTTTGTGTAAAAGGATAGACAGAGCTGAAATCTGTCCCTTTAACGAACTAGCAGATAAACCCTTTTCTAAACCCTCTTGTAGAAAAGACAATATCTTAGGAATCCTAACCTTACTCCATGAGTAACTCTTGGATTCGCACCAATATAAGTATTTACGCCATATTTTATGGTAAATTTTCCTGGTAACAGGTTTCCTAGCCTGTATTAAGGTATCAATCACTGACTCCGAGAATCCACGCTTTGATAGAATCAAGCATTCAATCTCCATGCAGTCAGCCTCAGAGAAATTAGATTTGGATGTTTGAAAGGACCCTGAATCAGAAGGTCCTGTCTCAGAGGCAGAGACCATGGTGGACAGGACGACATGTCCACTAGATCTGCATACCAGGTCCTGCGTGGCCACGCAGGCGCTATTAGAATCACCGATGCTCTCTCCTGTTTGATCCTGGCAAACAATCGAGGAAGCATCGGGAAGGGTGGAAACACATAAGCCATGTTGAAGACCCAAGGTGCTGTCAGAGCATCTATCAGCACCGCTCCCGGGTCCCTGGACCTGGATCCGTAACAAGGAAGCTTGGCGTTCTGGCGAGACGCCATGAGATCCAGATCTGGTTTGCCCCAATGATGAAGCAGTTGGGCAAACACCTCCGGATGAAGTTCCCACTCCCCCGGATGAAAGGTCTGGCGACTTAGAAAATCCGCCTCCCAGTTCTCCACGCCTGGGATGTGGATCACTGACAGGTGGCAAGAGTGAGACTCTGCCCAGCGAATTATCTTTGAGACTTCCATCATCGCTAGGGAACTCCTTGTTCCTCCTTGATGGTTGATGTAAGCCACAGTCGTGATGTTGTCCGACTGAAACCTGATGAACCTCAGAGTTGCTAACTGAGGCCAAGCCAGAAGAGCATTGAAAATTGCTCTTAATTCCAGAATGTTTATTGGAAGGAGTCTCTCCTCCTGAGTCCATGATCCCTGAGCCTTCAGGGAATTCCAGACTGCGCCCCAACCAATGAAGATATTTACGCCATATCTTGTGGTAAATTTTCCTGGTGACAGGCTTTCGTGCCTGTATTAAGGTATCAATTACTGACTCGGAGAAGCCACGCTTTGATAGGATCAAGCGTTCAATCTCCATGCAGTCAGTCTCAGAGAAAGTAGATTCGGATGATTGAAAGGACCTTGTATTAGAAGGTCTTGTCTCAGAGGCAGAGTCCATGGTGGAAAGGATGGCGCTATCAATATCACTGATGCTCTTTCCTGTTTGATTTTGGCAATCAGACGAGGGAGCAGAGGAAACGGTGGAAACACATAAGCCAGGTTGAAGAACCAAGGCGCTGCTAGAGCATCTATCGGTGCCGCTTCTGGGTCCCTGGACCTGGATCCGTAACAAGGAAGCTTGGCGTTCTGGCGAGACGCCATGAGATCCAATTCTGGTTTGCCCCAACAGAGAACCAATTGAGCAAACACCTCCGGATGGAGTTCCCATTCCCCCGGATGAAAAGTCTGACGACTTAGAAAATCCGCCTCCCAGTTCTCTACACCTGGGATATGGATCGCTGACAGGTGGCAAGAGTGAGTCTCTGCCCAGCGAATTATCTTGGAGACTTCTGAGATCGCTAGGGAACTTCTGGTTCCCCCTTGATGGTTGATGTAAGCCACAGTCGTGATGTTGTCCGACTGAAATCTGATGAACCTCAGTGTTGCTAGCTGAGGCCAAGCCAGAAGAGCATTGAATATTGCTCTTAACTCCATAATATGAGTCCATGAACCCTGAGCCTTCAGGGAATTCCAGACTGCGCCCCAACCTAGAAGGCTGGCGTCTGTTGTTACAATCGTCCAATCTGGCCTGCGGAAGGGCATCCCCTTGGACAGATGTGGCCGAGAAAGCCACCATAGAAGAGAATCTCTGGTCTCTTGATCCAGATTTAGCAGAGGGGACAAATCTGAGTAATCCCCATTCCACTGACTTAGCATGCACAATTGCAGCGGTCTGAGATGCAGGCACGCAAATGGTACTATGTCCATTGCCGCTACCATTAAGCCGATTACCTCCATGCACTGAGCCACTGATGGGTGTTGAATGGAATGAAGGACACGGCAAGCATTTAGAAGTTTTGATAACCTGTCCTCCGTCAGGTAAATTTTCATTTCTACAGAATCTATAAGAGTCCCTAGAAAGGGAACTCTTGTGAGTGGCAATAGAGAACTCTTTTCTACGTTCACCTTCCACCCATGCGACCTTAGAAATGCCAGAACTAACTCTGTATGAGACTTGGCAGTTTGGAAACTTGACGCTTGTATCAGAATGTTGTCTAGGTACGGAGCTACCGCTATGCCTTGCGGTCTTAGTACCGCCAGAAGAGAGCCCAGAACCTTTGTAAAGATTCTTGGAGCCGTAGCTAACCCAAAGAGAAGAGCTACAAACTGGTAATGCCTGTTTAGGAAGGCAAATCTTAGATACCGGTAATGATCCTTGTGAATCGGTATGTGAAGGTAGGCATCCTTTAAATCCACTGTGGTCATGTACTGACCCTCTTGGATCATGGGTAAGATGGTTCGAATAGTTTCCATTTTGAACGATGGAACTCTTAGGAATTTGTTTAGGATCTTTAAGTCCAAGATTGGTCTGAAGGTTACCTCTTTTTTGGGAACCACAAACAGATTTGAATAGAATCCTTGCCCGTGTTCCGACCGCGGAACTGGGTGGATCACTCCCATTAGTAAGAGGTCTTGTACACAGCGTAGAAACGCCTCTTTCTTTATCTGGTTTGCTGATAACCTTGAAAGATGAAATCTCCCTTGTGGAGGAGAAGCTTTGAAGTCCAGAAGATATCCCTGAGATATGATTTCCAACGCCCAGGGATCCTGGACATCTCTTGCCCAAGCCTGGGCAAAGAGAGAAAGTCTGCCCCCCACTATATCCGTTTCCGGATCGGGGGCCCTCACTTCATGCTGTCTTAGGGGCAGCAGCAGGTTTTCTGGCCTGCTTGCCCTTGTTCCAGGACTGGTTAGGTTTCCAGCCCTGTCTGTAGCGAGCAACAGTTCCTTCCTGTCTTGGAGCGGAGGAAGTTGATGCTGCTCCTGCCTTGAAATTACGAAAGGCACAAAAATTAGACTGTTTAGCCTTTGGTTTGGCCCTGTCTTGAGGCAGGGCATGGCCCTTACCTCCAGTAATGTCAGCGATAATTTCTTTCAAGCCGGGCCTGAATAATGTCTGCCCTTTGAAAGGAATATTAAGCAATTTAGATTTAGAAGTCACATCAGCTGACCAGGATTTAAGCCACAGCGCTCTGCGCGCTTGAATGGTGAATCCGGAGTTCTTAGCCGTAAGTTTGGTTAAGTGTACTACGGCATCAGAAATAAATGAATTAGCTAGCTTAAGGGCTTTAAGCTTGTTAATAATCTCATCCAATGGAGCTGTGCTAAGGGTCTCTTCCAGAGACTCAAACCAGAATGCCGCCGCAGTAGTGACAGGCGCGATGGATGCAAGGGGTTGTAATATAAAACCTTGCTGAACAAACATTTTCTTAAGGTAACCCTCTAACTTTTTATCCATTGGATCTGAAAAAGCACAGCTATCCTCCACCGGGATAGTGGTGCGCTTAGCCAGAGTAGAAACTGCTCCCTCCACCTTAGGGACCGTCTGCCATAGGTCCCGTGTGGTGGCGTCTATTGGAAACATTTTTCTAAATATAGGAGGGGGTGAAAAGGGCACACCGGGTCTATCCCACTCCTTGTTAACAATTTCTGTAAGCCTTTTAGGTATAGGAAAAACGTCAGTACACGCCGGTACCGCAAAATATTTATCCAGCCTACATACTTTCTCTGGAATTGCAACCGTGTTACAATCATTCAGAGCCGCTAATACCTCCCCTAGTAATACACGGAGGTTCTCAAGCTTAAATTTAAAATTTGAAATCTCTGAATCCAGTTTACTTGGATCAGATCCATCACCCACAGAATGAAGCTCTCCGTCCTCATGTTCTGCAAATTGTGACGCAGTATCAGACATGGCTCTACTATTATCAGCGCACTCTGTTCTTACCCCAGAGTGATCGCGTTTACCTCTTAATTCTGGCAATTTAGATAGTACTTCAGTCATAACATTAGCCATGTCTTGCAAAGTGATTTGTATGGGCCGCCCTGATGTACTTGGCGCCACAATATCACGCACCTCCTGAGTGGGAGGCGAAGGTACTGACACGTGAGGAGAGCTAGTCGGCATAACTTCCCCCTCGTTGTCTGGTGATATTTTTTTAACATATAAAGTTTGACTTTTATTCAAAGTAACATCTATACATTGAGTGCACAAATTTCTATTGGGCTCCACATTGGCCTTTAAACATAGTGAACAAACAGATTCATCTGTGTCAGACATGTTTAAACAGACTAGCAATAACACTAGCAAGCTTGGAAAAAACCTTTTAAATAAATTTACAAGCTCTATAAAAAACGCTACTGCGCCTTTAAGAAACAAAAAAATGTGACACAGTTGAATTAACAATGAACCAAATATGTTAAAACAACCAAATTTTAACAGAAAATGTATAAAGTTAGCAGAGGATTGCACCCACCAGCAAAAGGATGATTAACCCCTTAATACCCAAAACGGATAACAGTTTTTATCACAGTCAAACAAACTGTCACAGGTCTGCTGTGACTGATTACCTCCCTCAAAACTAGTTTTGGAGACCCCTGGGCTCTGTAGAGACGTCCTGGATCATGGAGGAAGAAATAGGAAGACTGTGACTAAATTTTTAATGCGCAATAAAGCGCTAAAATAGGCCCCTCCCACTCATATTACAACAGTGGGGAAGCTCAGTAAACTGTTTTTATGCAGAAAAAAACGACAGCCATGTGGTAAAAATCATGCCCATAAAGTTTTATCACCAAGTACCTCAGAAAAAACGATTAACATGCCAGTAAACGTTTTAAAATTGAAAATTATGAAGTGTTATTAATAAGCCTGCTGCTAGTCGCTTTCACTGCAGTGCAGGCTCAAATATTACTTTAATATTGACAGTATTTTCTTAGTGAAATTCCATTCCCCAGAAATACCTCAGAGTATACATACATACATATCAGCCTGATACCAGTCGCTACTACTGCATTTAAGGCTGCACTTACATTACATCGGTATTAGCAGTATTTTCTCAGTCAATTCCATTCCTTAGAAAATAATTTACTGCACATACCTCCTTGCAGGTGGGCCCTGCATGCTATCCCCTGTTCTGAAGTTACCTCACTCCTCAGAATGGCCGAGAACAGCAAGTGGATCTTAGTTACGACCGCTAAGATCATAGAAAACTCAGGCAGATTCTTCTTCTAATGCTGCCTGAGAACAAACAACACACTCCGGTGCCGTTTAAAATAACAAACTTTTGATTGAAGAAATAAAAACTAAGTTTAACACACCACAGTCCTCTCACACGTCCTATCTTTAGTTAGGTGCAAGAGAATGACTGGATATGACGTAGAGGGGAGGAGCTATATAGCAGCTCTGCTTGGGTGATCCTCTTGCACTTCCTGTTAGGGAGGTGTTATAATCCCATAAGTAATGGATGACCCATGGACTGACTACACTTAACAGGAGAAATATAGCCCCTAACTAGTGGGGCAAAATTAAAAAGGGTGGGGCGAATTAGTAGGGATTCCCAGCAGCTCTAGGCACTAGAAAAAAGGCAGCCAAAACAGGGACTGATTCCTTTAATGAGAAGTTTGAGGAAATTAAAGAGCCCTCAGAATCCCCACAGAGAAAAACAGGAGTTCTGTGTAAGCCCAGTGTGCTATCCACTAGTTCACAGCAGAGCACCTCCAATAATCTTCCTGCTCAATTTTGTATGAAATCCCTTAAGAAGGATATACTAAAGTCCCAGACCCCCTCTGAGGAAATAAGATGCCACCCGGTCACCTCTCTTCTGAGTAGTCCCTTTGAGAGCCCTCCATAGTTAAATAAAGGCAAGGACATCCAGGGTCTTCTGCTGTGGAGCAGACACAGCACCTCCAGGTTTGGTCAGCTTCATCCGACTTCTGACAGGGACCTGGGTAGAAAGGAAAGAAGTGTAAGCGTAACACTGGTTGCCTGATGGGGGTGTTAGAACTAATTGCTGGAGGGAGAACAAGGACTACCCTGCGACCTTCAGCAGCTAACAGCTACCAATACTCTTACTCAAGAGGATTACATAGACACAGCATTAACCCCAGTCCGGTCTTGAAATGGAAACTACCCATAAAAGGACTTAATTTTCTTCAGAGTTCAGAGCATCCGTCTTTACCTCTTCCAGGTTACTAAGACAAAGAATGACTGATGGATTATAGGAAGGGATATTTAAGCTTTGCTGGGGTGTCTTTGCCTCCATCTGGTGGCCAGGAGCTGAATTTCCAACAATAATTGAATGGAATCGTGGACACTCCATGTCATTGGAAAGAAATCTGTGTGCTTTCCTGGACTCCCAAACTGCATACCAACTTGAGAGATTTGTGTCTGTTGGAATTATTGTCCAAGATGGACAGAGAAAATACACTCCCTGAGAAATGGACTGGTTCCTTATCCATCAAGTTAGAGATTTTTTTATAGTTGGATCCTTTGAGAAGACAGAATATAATCCTTGCACTACTGACGTAACATGCATAACTGATGGTCTCATATAAAACTGAGCAAAATTAATTGTAGCTGATGCGGCAATCATCAGACCTAGAACTTCCATGCATAAAACAACAGTCAGATTGGAAAGAAGATCACATTTTGCAAATGTGGACTGCAATTTTGTTCCTTCCTGATGTGTCAAAGAAGATGTGTCTATACTGACTCTCAGAAAAGGGGAAAGAGCTTTTTGTAACATTGATTCTCCTGCCATGATTGCAAAGAAACAAAAACAAAAAAAAGATTGGTATGAGATACTGTTAAAGTTAAAGATGGAGCATGTACCAAGATATTGTCCAGGTAAGGAACCACCAAAATACCTTGAGCTTGAATGACGGACAATAGCGTTCCTAGTACTTTGAAACAAATTTGAGAGCAGTAGCCAGACCAAATGAAAGAGCAACAAATTGAAAATGTTTGTCCTGGAAGGTAACAAAAAGGAACTGGTGATGATTCATGTGAAAAGGGATACAAAGGTAAGCATCCTTCAAATCTATTGTAGACATACATCACCCTTGATAGACAAAGTTTGTAATAAAACCCCTTATCTTGTTCTATAATCAGAACTTGATTACTCACATGAGTTCCAGCTCCTGAACACACACAAAAGGCCTCAACCTTCAAAAGGTACTTAGGAACATTGGACAGAAGAAACATTCACTTTAAAGGCCTTGATCTGAAGCCCATTCTGTCATTCCGTATCCTTGAGAAATTATGTTAAGTTCCCAAGGATCCTGCATAGATTGAGACGAGGCTTTCGGAAATAGATTTAATCTGCCCCCTATCAGACAGGAATCAGGATCAGGGGCTGAACCGTAATGCTGATTTAGAAGCTTAGACTTGTTCCAAGAAGAGTAAAGACTTCAAGGCAGGTCTGGAAGAATCATGCTTTTGAGAAGAAGAGGATGATCTTTGGTTCCTTGACTGACAAATGGAACGAAAACAATTTTAAGATCTATCCCTTAGACGTTTTTGCCTTGAGAAAGAAAAGCTCATTTACTTTTAGTAACAGTGGAAATTATTGCATAAATATCAGGTCCAAATAAAATATTTCCTTTAAAGGGAAGAGATAGAAGTCTAGATTTTGAAACCATGTCAGCAGTACAGGATTTGAGCAAAAAGGCTCCCTTTGTTAAAACTGACACCACCATGTTTGTGGCATTTAATGTGATAATTTCCACAATAGCATTGCATACAAAGATTCCACATTGGAGGGGAAAGTTCCAGAATGCTCCATAAGTAGGAAAACATTCACATAAATAAACTACAAAAAATACCACTTTACACACAACAAACCTAACTAATAAGCAGACCCTGGGCACTTGAAAATTACAGAAAATCTAACCTCGTAATAAGAGAATGACAACCACAGCACAGTGTAATAAATAAAAAAGGAGGGCTTCCTTGTGGCCTGAAAAGTTTTAACTATTAGTAAACAACATATGGGTATTAGAACTTGAAAAAAATAGTAGTATAGGTAGGTGGCTATTAACGACATGCGAGTGTGCTCCATGAGCCTGCACTGGCTTCTCAAAGTGTTATAAAACAAGACAGTGCATGCTATGTAACAAGTGGGAAAGGGATAACATTGACCTTCCATACATGACTGCAAAGAAACTAAAGTAGTTTTTCTGTGTGAGCAGTTGCTAAAGGTAAAGATGGAGTCCGAACCCATATAATATCTAGGAATGGAACAACGGCTATCACTTGACTCCTGACCACTGAGAGAAGAGCCCCCAGTACCTTTGTAAAGATCCTGGGAGTGGTGGAAAGACCAAAGTGAAGAGCTATAAATTAATAGTGTTTGTCCAGAAATGCTAAACAAAGGAACTGATGATATTCCTTGTGGATTGGTATGTACAGATAAGCATGCTTCAATTCTATTGTTGTTATGAACGGACCTTGAAGTACTAGCGGCAAAATGGATCTGAGGATGGAACCTAAAAAAAAAAAAAAAAGATCTTGTAAAAACTTCTTTAGGATGGTCTGAACTTGCCCTCCTTTGGAACAATTAACATATTAGAATAAAAACCCTTCAGCTAAACTGCCGCCAGGACTGGGACAATGACTCCTATGCCCATCAGATTCTCCACACATTGAATAAAAGCTGTTCTCATGTCAAGTCTCTTTTGTATGTGAGACAGAATGAACCTCTCTCAAGTAGGTTGTAACCGAACTCCTATACAGTAACCTGTAACGGTACCAACCGGATACCAAGGGTTAACACCAGGGAACAATGTCCTGCATAGGGAATCAGCAATTCACAACCCAGCCAGTTTTCAGGTTTTAAACAGAATGACTTTTATTAAGGCTCATATGCCCAGTATTTATGCAGGTCTGACCCACCCCAGAAGGGGGGTTGAAAGAATGTTGTACATTAGATGGAGGGAACACGCCCTTTTACATGATACAATAGAATACCTTGCTCAAGCTGATAACAATTTAAACACAGACACACACTTGGCTTTCCTTATCATCTAGGGTCTGCTCTCTGAGGTTGATTAAACAATGGACTGTGTATCAATAACATTAATGACAGTGCACAATAGCTGAGGCTAAAGCTGAACACAGTTAACTCTTTCAGTGCTGACAGAAGGGTCTGTCACATCTACATAGCACAATATACAGCCTATAGACAACCTTTCTTATGTTATAGTCCAGAAGTGGCTAGGTTTGCCACAATGCTCCCCCAGAACCAAGCCGGCATACACAGTCTGATCCCAACGGATCGGCTTGGGGATGTCCGGGGCAACAACTTTCGGCTCAAGTAAGCTACGGGGTGTTCTCCGCCATCTGCTCCAACTTGGCTCAGTACTGCCCCCACCCCAAACATGGAAGCGTCTCTTCCCGGAGGGACTGGGCTTGGGTAGTCACAGGGTTAACATCAGCGGGATCCATGGGAGCATAGGCAGAAACAAGGGGGGCCAAGTCATTTCCAAGGAGAACATCAGCAGGTAAGTCCTTCTTGACCCCCACATTCACAAGTCTAGCGCCCACTCCCCAATCCAAATGTACCCTGGCAACAGGTAGGCGGAACACAGTGCCCCCTGCTACCCTCACAGCCACAGTGTCTCCAGTGTGCTGTTTCTCAGGCACCAAGTTCTCTTGAAGCAAGGTCATGGTAGCACCAGTATCCCGTAGACAACTGACCTCCTTCCCATTCACTTTAACCCGTTGCCGGTTATTCCGGTGGGCAGCTTGCACGGGGTCTGCTTCATGTAGGCTGCCCCAGCATTCTGGCGCCTCTACGTAGCGGGCCACAGGCTGAGGATTATGTGGGATTCCGCCAGCGGGTCTTCTCCAGGACTGTGCTTGATTCGCTGCGTTTAGGGGACACTCTGGTCTTTTGTGCCCTAGTTGCTTACATCCAAAGCACCGAATAGGTTGTGAGTAGCCCCGCGAATTGAACCGGGCTCTCTGAGGGTAGTTCGTGGCCGGAGGCCGTGTGGTATAGCGGTGCGCCGGGGGTTGGTAACTGGCAGCTGCTGGGGTGACTGGGGGTCTGTACTCCACTCTAGCAGTGGGCAATCGGTATACTGCTCCCCCTGCCCCTCGTACTGCCACGGATCCGCCAGTGGGTGCTGTATCCGGCACCAAATGGGGAGCTATCAGGGTTAAAGTAGCTCCCGAATCCCGAAGTCCCTGGACCGACATCACCTCATGCAGAATTCCCAGGGGTTCCTCGGCTTGGGTGCTCAACACCTCATGAGCGGCTGGCTCCGTTTGGTAATGGTGAGCAGCCGCCCTTGGGGCCAGGTTCTGTCTGACCTGGTTCCAAGCTTGTCTGCTCCGATTTTGGGTGCACTCACGTGCCATATGTCCCCACTGCTTGCAGGTGTGGCATTGTATATTAGCCCGTCCGTTGTTAGGCTGTAGTCCATGGTGCCTCCTGGCATCAAAATGCTGGTCTGCTAATCTGGCTGCTTCGGTTAAGGTGAGGGGTTTTCGATCTCTCACCCATTCTTGGGCTTCTGGGGACAAGCCGTTAAAGAATTGCTCCAACAGCATCAGTTGTCGCAATTCTTCCATGGTGGTAGCTTGGCTGGCCTGTATCCACCCCTGAGATGCTTGATCCAGCTTGTGGGCCCACTCTGCATGGGAATCTCTTTCTGGCTTGCGCAGGCCTCTAAACTTGCGCCGGTATGCCTCTGAGGTAATGGCATATCTTTCCAAGATCGCTCTCTTCACTTTAGCGTAATCCTTGCTGTCCTCCCTGGGTACAGCGCGATACGCTTCCGCTGCCCTACCGGCTAGCTTGCCTGCTAGCACCGGCACCCATACGGACTGCTCCAAGTCATGTAACTCGCACAGTCTCTCAAAATCCTGTAAATACCCATCAATCTCATCCTTCTCCTCACAAAACATTTTAAATGCATGGTATGGGATTTTGGGTCTTACTGGGTTGCTGAGTGCGTCCAAAATGGATTCTGCTCGGGAGGATGCATTCCGCGGACTGTGTGCCATCACGTACTCCTGCACATCTGCCATTACCACAGATAGCATATCCCGTGGTACAGGTTGGGGTAAAAATTCCAGCCTGGTCCTCATTTCCCTCTGGTATAGGGTCTCCTCCATGGCTGCTGGAGGCGTAGCGCTGCGAGCTCTGTCTCCCTCCATCAGCTCAGCAATTAATATAGCCTTGGGTTTGCTGCTGCCTATCTTTCCCCTGGCTTCTAGCAGTTCCTTTTACGTTTGTCTCTTTAGCTTAGAATAATCCATCTCCATTCACTTCGGTCCCTGGTACTCCTTCCATCTTAGTCAGTATTGTAGTAATCCCCCTCTTCCTGAGGTTACTGGCTTGTGTAGTTGCTCTTCTGGGCGATAAGGTTCATTCCGTCGCTTGCCACCAATTGTAACGGTACCAACCGGATACCAAGGGTTAACACCAGGGAACAATGTCCTGCATAGGGAATCAGCAATTCACAACCCAGCCAGTTTTCAGGTTTTAAACAGAATGACTTTTATTAAGGCTCATATGCCCAGTATTTATGCAGGTCTGACCCACCCCAGAAGGGGGGTTGAAAGAATGTTGTACATTAGATGGAGGGAACACGCCCTTTTACATGATACAATAGAATACCTTGCTCAAGCTGATAACAATTTAAACACAGACACACACTTGGCTTTCCTTATCATCTAGGGTCTGCTCTCTGAGGTTGATTAAACAATGGACTGTGTATCAATAACATTAATGACAGTGCACAATAGCTGAGGCTAAAGCTGAACACAGTTAACTCTTTCAGTGCTGACAGAAGGGTCTGTCACATCTACATAGCACAATATACAGCCTATAGACAACCTTTCTTATGTTATAGTCCAGAAGTGGCTAGGTTTGCCACATAACCTTTGAACACAATATCCATCTCCCAAGGATCCTGAACAGAATGAAACCATTCCTCCCAAAAAGTCATAGTTTGCCCACTACCAGAGATTGGGGTCCACACCTTCATGCAGGCTTATTGTTGGGAGCAGACTTTTTGTTCTGCTTAGACTTGTTCAAGACTGGGTTTGGTCTCCAGTGGGGCTTGGAAGAATCTGCCTTCTGAGACGAAGATCAATCTTGGTTCTTGGACTAAATGAATGAAAATGATTACCCAGTTTTCCCTTAGATCGAGTCTTCTTATCCTTGTGCAAAAATGCTTCCTTGTCACCTGTCACCATGAGAATAATATAATCTAATCCAGGTCCAAATCAATTCTGGCCTTTAAAGGCTAGAGTTAAAAGCCTAGACTTGTATACCATGTCGGCCGACCACAACTTCAAACAGAGAGCTTGCCTGGCCAAAACAGCTAACACAGTATTCTTAGCATTAATCCAAATAATTTGAATAACCGCATCATAGATGAAAGAATTAGACAACTTTAAACAGTGAATGCGTTCTTGAATGTCTTCTAAAGATGATTTCTCAGAGACCAGGTTATTTTAAGAGTCGCTGCAACAGCAGCTTTACCTATTGCCAGCTGAAACAACAATCCCCCTTGTGTAAAAACCTTTCAAAGAAAACCCTCAAGCTTCCTATCATTAGGCTCCTTAAAAGTGCTATTCTCTAGAGGAATTGTAGTTTGTTTTGAAAGGGTAGATATAGCACCATCCACCTTTGGGACAGTACCCCAGAGTTCCAGATTAGAATCTGGTACAGGAAAAATACTTTTGAAAGTATTTAATAAATAAACTACTTAAATATAATTTCAGTAACTAAGGACCCCGGCTTAAAAATCATATCTAATTTTTGAACAGGCTTGTCCTCAACTGGCTTAGAGTCCTAATCTCCTAAAGACTTCAAGACTTTCTTAAAAGTCCATAATAAACTCCCCTAATTTGTATACCATTAAATTATATAAATTATGTAAGTTATTTTTATTGAATTGCCTAGTTTTAAAAAAAAAAAAACAAGTATTTCTAATACCCTAAATAATACCTCAAAATAGATAAAATAGTACCACAATGAGTTTTTCCAAAATGCCCCTAGAAATGGACGTTTTTCCCCCTCTTCCCGAGTCCAATCAGCATTGCCTTGTGGGCACGGGAGTACCCAGCAACAGAACCCTGTCAGAGGATCAAAGCGAACACCGACTGACACATGGAAGAGAAACTGGTTGCCCATAGCAACATTTACACCACCTCTCCTAGTATGTCAGTTTAGGCAATTAGTTTTAGTCAGATCTGATTGCCCACTGTTTTAAAAATAAACTTATAACATGTAAAATGTAACCTCTCTTATAACGATCCAAAATTGGCTATAGCAGAGAACTAAGTGCACAGCATTATCAGCTCTCAGAACGCTATAACAGTTGCTATAGCAACCATAGCCGATGTGCCCGCAAGTGAACATACAAAGAGGAGCCGGTTTAGCTTTAGACTGACAGGTTGCT